>NC_045551.1:40327863-40632327 GCF_009769535.1 Thamnophis elegans
TTCCTATCACCCATCTCCTCCCACTTATGACTGCATGACTGTAACTTTGTGGCTTGTATCCTTACGATTTATATTGATATTGATTGTTTCCTGATTGCTTTTTTGTACCCTGTGGCTATCATTGTGTTGTACTTTATGATTCTTGACTAATGTATCTTGTCTTTTTATGTACACTGAGAGCATAAGCACCAAAGACAAATTCCTTGTGTGTCCAATCACACTTGGCCAATAAAGAATTCTGTTCTGTTCTATTCTATTCTATTCTATTACTGGGAGGATTTTAGAAATCCCGAATATTTGGAAATCTCCTTTTTCCATGGCTAAATATAGATATTATTCATTTTTAAGTGTTAGAGCCAGCTTGGTTTCAGAAAAAAAAAATTAGGACCTGAGGTAGATTTGAGATCTGTCAGAGGCAGTCACTGAAGAACATTTAAAAATCAAGATCAAATATTTAAATAGGTTGATAGCTGAATCTTGAATGTTTTGAATGTATACAGATGGATAAAATACAGAGATATGTAATAATGCCACAGATCACTGGGCTGATATCATATCTAAAGTTTCAGCTTTTTATTGTAAACTTTCAAAAGCATTCATTGTCTATTAAATAATTTAAAAGCTGTACATTCCAGGAAAAGCTAGACACTTCAAAAACTTGTTAAAATTAAAACCATATGAACTCATTTGGTAAATGTTTTGTTTGTTTATACAATTGTTATGGCTGCCTAGCTCATTCTCATAACTCTGAGCAGTTAACAACATATTAAAAACCAATACAAAATGTGGATTCTTTGCATCATCTCTGGAAAAGAAAGCAATAACAAAGAATATCTTATGGAGAAACTGCTGTGTATTTCTGCAAGATCTACAGAAGTTAAAAGTTCCTTTGCTTGGGATCCTTCAAAATTTACTAATTAATTATAACTAAAGGTAGATAACAAACGTGTTTGTGTTTTTAATTCAAAATCACAGAGAAGTAGAGATGCTACACAATACTAAATTTAGACAACTGTCTGAAGGAGTAACTTCAGCAAGGTGAAAATTTTAAATTTTGATGTGTATTGGTAGGTTATTGCAATTATTCAGCTAAAATTACTACACAAGAGATTATAAAGACTTAACAGAGAATCTGATATCCTTTCATATCCTGTAATAATTTGCTGGATTCATTCAGTTTGTCAGTCATCCATTTAAAACATTTGTGTAGCAGCCTGTCTTAAATCAAACTCTGGGCAGCTTGCATTCTCAGGAATGCTAACCAAATAAATGCTTTAATTTATTTGATGTATTCTTTATACTTTGTACTTTTAATTTGTTCCAGAAGTTGCTAATAGAGTATTAGCGACAGATAAAGAATTAGATCAAGAGGTCTCAAGCACCTGGACAAAGTTGTAGGCAACTTACAAAAGAATTGCATTTTCTTTAAACCTGATTAGGTGCATGGCCAAGCCCGAGAAATAAACGCACCTGCTGCTGGAGGGCGCCGCGAGCAAGAAATTCTAGGATTTGCAGTGGGAATTGCACAAATAGGAGCATATTTTGAGAGTGTTTTCACTAGGCCAACATAAGTGTGCACAACTTGCACAGGCAAGGCAGAAAAGTGATTAATTCTCATTTCCGGCTTTGTTCCCTGCTTTGCTTGAACAAGTCTGCAGCAGACATTGTGATAACTCAATAACTCAAAATTGGAGAACTCTGATACAGAATATGTAGAATATTTTTTATTGGCCAAGTGTGATTGAACACACAATGAATTTGTCTCCGGTGCATATGCTCTTAGTGTACATACAAACCACAAAGTGATAAATCACAGGATACCAGAGGTAGTATTCAGCAGGTTCTGACCAGTTCTGGAGAACCAGTAGCAGAAATTTTGAGTAGTTCGGAGAACTGGTCAGAACCTGCTGAATACCCCCTCTGGTGGATATTCTAGGAGTTCCTATTTTGAAAGATTTCAAAAACATAAGAGAAATGATAGATCAATTGTATTTCACAAGTTCTCCGGTGATTTTGTCATTCCCCGTGCCCATCTGAAGTCAGATTAGTTAGAAGAACGGTTGAACTCCTAATAGACTGATGAGCAACTCATTTATTTTTAAACCATCATCATCTAGAAGAGGCGTCATGGTTTTTGCTGTCACCCTTGGAAACGCCTTGTTGGCCTTGGCTTAGAAAAGGAAATCAGCCTCCCTGAATAGAAACCGAGGGCTTTTCTCGCTCAAGTGACTTCAGATAAAAGAGATGGGAAATCCACAGCTAGAGAATGCAGACATTTTGCTGTACCCATGGCCAGAAGTAAAACTTTTTCTGTTTCTAAGAAAAGATGAATTTGTACTCACTACGGATGAACATTTGGGAACTCTGCACTTTCTTTGCTATCCAGCACAGTGTTGTTTTTTTATAATGTCTGTATGTGTATTTCTTCCATTTAGAAAAATCATTCAATTCTCTGGTTTCTTACCTACACATCAATGTCTTTTATTTGTGAAACAGAAAAGGGATGGAACTTTTGAGTTCCTTACCAGAAAACTGTTCATTTTCTTGTAGAAGAGAGTATCAACACAGTCAACTTAGTATGTTATCTCAGACTGAGTAACAGAAGGTATCTTGGAATCTTGGATGCTTTATAAGTTTGAAGATGTTAGGATAAGCTCCATTTTTTTTGCAAGAGGAGAGAAAAATAATAAAATAAAGTGGGCTAAAAATAACAGACACAATTTATATTATATTCGGCTTCTATACACCACACACATACATACTCTAAAAACATGATTCAATCCTCTGGAATGGAGTCACTATCCTTATTAATTCCCCCTTTTTCTAATAATAATCCATTAAAGTAATTTTGTTTTCGGTGCACACCTAAGCACGGTATAGGTAAATAAAAATATACACTATAAAACAATATTTGTTTTAATACACAAGAAAACTACTGTGTGTATTCTTGAATATTAAGCATTCCCTAATGAAACAGACAAAACATGTCTTAATATTAGTACAACATAAAATACATCTGTAGTAAATAATGGCTTGAAAGAAAATTCTTCCAGCTTCATGAAGATTCTGAAAAAGGAAGCATTTCAAGGGTGCCCTCTAACTTCAAAAGATCTGGCTCCAGACATAATTCAAGTATGAAATGATTCCAGAAAGTAGGACTATGTGGAAAAAATAACGTAAAAGATGAGGTGACCATTATAACACAAAGAAAAACCAATTGACCTTGATTGGATGGTTAAGCCCAGTGCAAAGGAAAAGGAACTGTAATCGAGGTGTTCAGATAACTGGAAAAATAAGGTCTAGATGAGATGGAAAGTTTACCGATATCTGCATATCTTTTTAGTATGTTGTTTTTTTCAAGGTTAGCCTTGGATGTCCCCATAGCAACTAGGTCTAGTATTAAAGATAATAGATATTGTGACAAGCTTCTCCACCTCAATCTTCCAATGATCTGCCAGCATGATTTCTGAGTCTAGCAAACTTTTTTTTCCAAATTTTATAGCTAGGATATAAAATATTGTATCTCAAATGTTGCAAAAAGTTTGCCGACTCTGTCCCCATTAGTCATATCAATATTTGTGGCAAAAAAAATGATTATTCTAATTGTGATCTGAGTATAAAGCCAACCATATATCTTTTGATTAGATTGTACCAACACAATAATATTACTGCTACTATGGTGGGAAAAACAAAGTCCGAAGCTACTTTCATGCTGTGTGTCAGCAAATCCTTAGGCCAGTCTGTAACACAATTCTGATTCTTGAAATAAAATCAAAAACTCATATTGGTATTTTCATAATCCAGCAAAATGTTGGAAGGTTTGAAGGGCAACATTGTATCTCACTATACCCTGAAGGTACTCTCCCCAACTTTAACCAACTTTTCATGTTCAATTTTAACTATAATTGCCTCTTTTAAAAAAAAAACTGTACATTCAGCTTTTATTTTTTAACATTTTATTTGTATAGTGCACAGAGGTCTTATTTGAGTTAGATGGGCAGTTTATAAATGTGATAAATAAATAAAAAATAAAATTATGGCAATGGCATGACCTTAATCATGCAGGGATATAATAATCCTACTCATATAAACACTGTCCTTATGGATTTATTTTTCTTTAGGGGCATCCCCATATAGAATGTACTGTAATAATCCCATTAAGAGGTAGCTGGCATGGATAGTGATTACAAGGTTAGACCACTGCTTGACGAGAGCTCTTATGCTGCCAGAAATATAGGTGCTTATCACTATGCTGATCAGAATGCCCAGGGATGGTATATGTTCAAGGATCATCTTACTGCAATATGCATGCGCCTTCATGGAGACTATAACCCTATATATTGCAGATAAGATCTCATTCAATCAAGAAAGATTTTCCCAACTCCTACCCCTCTGCCTTCTCTGGATTCAGACTGAATCTGTTACAGGACACTTCATTTAGTCCACAAGCTTAAAACAGGAGACCATCAAGGATCCAACATACAGAAAGATGAAAAGGACTAGATCAGAATATTTTTCTACCTGCAAATTGTGTTCTGGTATTGTTAATATGCAATCATTTCATGACCAGTCTCAGGCTGCAAGTAACCAAAGCATTTTCAAAATATCACATGGGCTGCATTTGGCAGCTACTCCAATAATGTCAATGAAGGTACACATCCCCAATTCTATTCATTCTGGCCTCAGTTTTGCTTTGGTAGGCCAGATAGCAAGAAGTTCTGACAGTGCTGAATATGATACTTTCTACTTCCCTTTCAGTATTTTTAGTTATAACAAATGAGATTGCTATTACCACTAGGTGGTGTGTTGAGATTTCCAATGTGCATCTTGATGGTTTCTGTGAGCAAAACAGAAGGATGGGGGTATTGCTCTTTTGTACCAGTGTAATGTACCCATTCTTAAAAGTAATGAATTGTTACTCTGCTGATCAACACTCCTCAGTGTACAATCTATTTTTGTAAAACAATTGAATTGTTGCTATTCACTGAAGAAAAATAAAGAAAAAGACTGAAAAATAAATAAGAATAAATAATATAGAGAGCAGTGCAAAAATTAATAAACAAACTGATCAATATCTTTCTAACGTGTAGATAATGGAAGAAGCTAGAAAGAAAATAAGTGAATTCTCAGTTTTTGGGGCGTTTTTCCAACACTGTCTTGCCATAATAAAACTATTCTGTATTTTTATACTTATCTATAGATACTAATAGCAATGGAATCAGATCTACTCTAAAGAAATGGGAATACTATAAATGTATAGGAACGAAGTGGCTTGGTGGCTAAGACGCTGAGCTTGTCAATCAGAAAGGTCAACAGTTTGGCGTTTCGAATCCCTAGTGCCGCGTAACGGAGTGAGCTCCCATTACTTAGCCCAGCTTCTGCCAATCAAGCAGTTCAAAAGCATGTAAAATTGCAAGTAGAAAAATAGGGACCACTTTGGTGGGAAGGTAACAGTGTTCCGTGCGTCTTTAGTCATGTCGGCCACATGACCACAGAGATGTCTTCAGATAGCTCTGGTTCTTCGTCTTTGAAACGGAGATGAGCACCACCCCCTAGAGTAGGGAACGACTACGGTAGTACATATGCGCGAGGGGAACCTTTACCTTTACCTTTATAAATGTATAGTGTTCACTCCATCTGGCATAAATCGTTCATCTGAATGTTATTAATTTGCTAAGCACAACTGACAATAAATATCCACATAAAGAGCCTGTGAATTGACAGAAGTGTACATAATAGGCATATCCCTATGATATATTTGTTCAAAGTATAATGCCCTCTTTACATGGGCATCCTCCACAAGTTCATGTGAATGGGAATCTTTCATCTATCTTACATGGACTAATATAAATAGAGTCAACTAAGGGTTTGAGTGATCCATTAAACCAACTTTCTTCTTAACTTATAGCTGTATAAATAGGGACAGCTATATATAGGGACATAAATATTAAACTTTAACCCATAAACTCTTACATTGAAAATAAATTAACATGTAAATGTTTATATATCCTGAGCCTCATTAATATTGCCTTCAGATGGCTAAAATGACTACAATTATAAAAAGAACTAGGCTCAGCAACTGATTGGAATCTTAATAATTTTTGGGAATATAGAACTCTGGTAACAATGACAGACTTTGCAACAGACTTAAAAGTTTTTCTGTAAAGACCGTGGGGAAATCAAGTTTATTCTACAAATGGGGGGGCGGAAGGTAGGTGAGAAAGAAAATTCTTAGCAAATATTAACTAAAATGGCATTTCCTGTAGTGCATACTGTACTGTTTATTGAAGCTTGCTTAAAATATGTTCAGATGAACGGAAGTCAGTCCAGTTTCTCTTCCAGAAGCAACTTGTCATACTCCTAAAATAAAATCCAGATGTCCATGTTAACAACATTATATCCTTTGTGGAAAGTAATAGAAGGGTTGACAGCAAGAGAGCTTAGTAGTTCTTGGTTATTGTGAATGATCAGTAGTTCCTTGTATGCAATAGATAATGTAATCAATTCATTAGAAGGCATTCCCCTCATTTTTTTTTATTTGCAGTCTTTTAGTATATATCTAAATACTAAAATGGCAAGAATAAACAGAGAGATTCAAAACAAACATGCAAAAGATGGATTGAAAGTAAAATCTCAGCTTGCTACTGAGTTCTGAAATTATATTTTATAGGAATACATATATGTATATACAGGGCCGGATTTAGATGAAAAGTGGCCCTAGGCTATTCCACTTATGAGGCCCTTTCACCTCCCATTTTTAAGTTTGTAAATTACATGAGAGACAATAAAATACATCATTACTGTGATATATATCAATATATATATCAATATATATAGCTGGCCTCCCAACGGAGGGCGGCTCTGCTTTGCGGCAAAGGCAGCAAGGCCAGCCGCCTCCCATGCTGCGCTCAGCTGCCCAGCTCGGCCCCCTCGCCCTCACCTGCCTGGCCGCTGGTGGGCTCCGCGTTGACGGGGCGGCTACTGGGAGCGGCTGCGCCTCTCGCCCGACTGCTGCTGCTGGGAACGTGGGCGGGCTCCCCAACTGCCGTGGCGCTGGAACGATCTTAACCGATACATCTTAATGTTTATTAGTCATATGTGTAGAATTTCTCCTTATTTTCGGTTCAGTGTTTTACTGTTCACTGTTTTTAGAATAGTGTAATTTTAATTTTGCTAACAATTTGAATGTAGGCCCCTCTTGATCTTGAGGTCCTAGGCTGAAGCCTAGTTAGCCTATAGGAAAATCCGGCCCTGTGTATATATAAAGACAAGTTATTTTTATTTATGAATGTGTTGATCCCAAAAGACTGCTGTGTTTTACTGCCCTCTCCCTGGCACTCTGCTTAACAACCTCTGTGGTTGCTTAATGGCCACAATTGGGAAAATCGGAGTTGTAGTTACTGAAAGCAGCAGTCATGTTAGCTATCATTTAGCAGCCACTTTGCTTAGTGACTGAGATTCTGGACCCAATGAGGGCTACTTGTACCTATACAGAGCTATCTGGTGACCCAGTCTCAGGTGGCTCAGTCTTTCTGCATAAGGAGGCATAGGTGGAATGCTTTCAGTGCTTCTGTGACAATTATGCCAAGTATCTATGAGATGAGATACACTATAGTGCCAAAAGTATTCGCTCACCTACCTTTACTCGCATATGAACTTACTGTAAGTGACATCCCATTCCTAATCCATAGGGTTCAATATGACGTCGGTCCACCCTTTGCAGCTATAACAGCTTCAACTCTTCGGGGAAGGCTGTCCACAAGGTTTAGGAGTGTGTTTATGGGAATTTTTGACCATTCTTCCAGAAGTGCATGTTGGACGAGTTTACGTGGCCTACCACTTCGTGGCTGAGGTGCTGTCGTTCCCAAACACTTCCACGTTCTTATAGTACAGCTGACAGTTGATTCTGGAATATTTAGGAGCGAGGAAATTTCATGACTGGATTTGTTGCACAGGTGGCATCCTATCACAGTTCCACGCTGGAATTCACTGAGCTCCTGATAGCAATCCATTCTTTCACAAATGTTTGTAAAAACAGTCTGCATGCCTAGGTACTTGATTTTATACACCTGTGGCCATGGAAGTGATTGGAACACCTGATTCTGATTATTTGGATGGGAATACTTTTGGCAATATAGTGTATCTTAGATTGACTTAACCTGACCTTCGGAAGTGCTGGAGATGGGGCTTGGTGTTGTCCAGTGATCAGAGCTAAGTTCAGTCTGTGACCCTGCCACCTGAGATTCATATCCTTTCTGGCTGTCAGTTTCCAGAGGGATGGTGTACAGCATGAAGTGAATGCTTCCTTGCAAGGGGGAGCTTCTACCTGCTCTAAAAGAAACAGTGGTCTGCCCTCTCCTTAAGTGGCCATCTGTGGATCTAGCAGTACTGAATACTTTTCATCTAATCTCTCACCTTCTCTTTTTGGGGAAAAATAATTGAGGTGGCGGCAAATCAAAGGATTCTAGAGTAGATTATCTGGATCCACTGAAGTCAAGGTTCAGACCAGGATGTAGTACCAAGATAAGACTTGTGAATGACTTCAATGACTGGTGGCTAAAACATATGAAGAACGGTTGCAGGAACTGGGCATGTCTAGTTTAATGAAAAGAAGGACTAGGGGAGACATGATAACCATGTTCCAATATCTTAGGGGTTGCCTCAAAGAAGAGGGAGTCAAGCTATTATCCAAAGCACCTGAGGGTAGGACAAGAAGCAATAGGTGGAAATTAATCAAGGAGAGAAGCAACCTAAAACTAAGGAGAAATTTCCTAACAGAACAATTAATCAGTGGAACAACTTGCCTCCAGAAGTTGAGAATGCTCCAGCACTGGAAGTTTTTAAGATGATGTTGGATAACCATTTGTCTGAAGTGGTGTAGGGTTTCATGCCTAAGCAGGATATTGGACTAGAAGACCTCCAAGGCCCCTTCCAACTCTGTTATTCTATTCTATTCTATCCTACTTGGGGGGGGGGACTAGAATGGGAGTAGTGTATTCATGTTAGCTCTCCCTGATCTCTCAAGAGGTTTTTGACACATTGATAATGTATTCTTCTTGACCAGCTGAGGGGATTGCGAGTGGGACACACAACTCTCCAGTGGTTCTCTTCCTTTCTCTTATATTGGTTTCAATGAGTGCTGGGCAAGAATGGGGGGGGGGGAGGGGGAGAGAACATCTAGTCCTAGACTTCAACTCTCTCTCTGCTTCTATTTATATGGAACTGCTGGGTGAGATCATCTGTTGGGACATGAGTTTCATTAGTGTGCTGATAAAATTCAGTTATATATTTCTGCCTCAAACCAGCCAAGTAATGCCATTGTGTGCTTTTTTTCAGTGCCTGAAATCTGTGCAGGTCTGGATGGGAAACAAAAGATTCACCTAAGAGGTTGTGGATTTTAAGGTATCTAGTGATTTTCCATAATTAATTTTGGATGAGGTAAGTGTGCATCTGGTGACTCTTCTGAACTCCCGGCTCTTGCTCAAGGATCAGTTGGCATCTAGGGCCAGAAGAAACTTTCCATAATTACATCTTATGCATCAGTTGTGCCTATCCCTATATTGAAGGGCAGTGCTCTTGCTCACTCATGGCTAGTCACTTTCTGATTGCATTATTACAATGCACTCTACCTGGGGTTGTATTTGAAGAACATTCATAAGCTTCAGCTGGTCCAAAATTCAGTAGCATATGCAGTATTGATCATACCACAGTATGAGCTGCACTGGCTTCCAGTGGGTTTCTGAGTGCAGTTCAAGATGCTAGTTCTCATCTGTAAAGTCCTACATGACATGAGAGACTTGCAAGATCACCTACCTGCAATGGTTTTGGTCCATCCCACTAGATCTGGCAGAGTTTCATCAGTCACCTGGTTAGCCCCAGGAAGAATATACTTTCGGTCATGTGCCTGTCTTGTGGAAGCCTCCCTTCTGAAAACCTGGCTCTTTACCTAGGTACTGGAACCAGGATTTTAATAGAGCTCCATATTGATGTAGTCTGTTTTATGAGCTGATAATTTCAATTTTAGGAGCCGTGACCAAGTTTCTTTTTAATGGATCTGTCTTGCTGGTCTATATTTATTTCTGTTTTTAGCTCAGAGTTCTTTGGGTAAATGGATGTCTATATCAGACAGATAGACAGATTCATTGCACCCAAACAGGGGAATGGGAAACAAGAATTTCCTAGGATACTCAAGGAATTTTATGATTATGGAATAAAAGTAATAATAAACTCCGGAAGATTTGAGTAAGAACACCCTTATGACCCAGAAATAATCCATCTAAGACTAAGTAGGCTTAATAGCCCCAGAATGTTGTCAGTGATAGGACTGGAGAGAAATGGAATAGAATATTATAGAGCAGTGATTCTTAACCTGTGGACTATGGACACCCAGGGGGCTGCAATGCAGAGGTGGGTTGCTGCTGGTTCAGCCTGGTTCAGCCGAACCGGTAGTAGAATTCAGGCCTGGGTCGCACAACTAGCAGTGACCCAGGCCTGACCCCCCCCCCCCCGAACTGGTTCTCCGGTGTCTTCTGCTGTTGCCGACATGGTTCTGCACGTGCGCAGAGCAATTTTTAGTCAAATACGCATGCACAAGCAACATGCAGCCAGCAAAGCATGAGCTCAGCGAACCGATATTCACGGTTTAGGATCCCTGCTGCAATGTCATTACATAAAGGCTTGAAGAAATTATATGATTTAAATCTTGAATTAAGTCTTGGGGGTCGGTGGCCACAAAAGGTATTTAAAGGGGGTGGTGAAGAAAAGGTTGAGAATCACTGTCTTAGTGAATATATGACTATTGACTGGCTCATATTCCTGTAAAAAAATTTTTTTTCATCCCAATAGCATATTTTTCTAGATGTAACAAGAATTGTCATTTAAAGCATCACTGATTTCATGCAATATACAAAATATGTTTCATTATCACATACGTAATTTCTGTATGAATCACTGTCATGTACTTTCCAATATATACAGAACATTAGAGAGTCCTGAATCATAAACAACAAAAAGTGCCTCGATGTTACAAACATTAACTTTTTGTCTGAAATGTGACATTTTATTAGTAGAGAAGCATCAAACTACCATAGCAGATTACACAACTTATAAATTAATTATATAGTAGGGGTGAAATTCGACTGGTTCTATCCAGTTCGGGTGAACTGGTAATGGCGGTGGCATGAGGCTCTGCCCACCCACCCGGACGTCCCATTTTTGAAGTTCTCACGTGCTCACATTTGCGGACTGGTAACGAAGGTAAATTGTTTTCACTCCTGTTATATAGTTATAATTAGCATGCTTAAGACAGCCAAAACAAAGTCATAATTCATTCAGAAAAGGGTAGTTCAGCTCTTATAAATAAATATGCTACAGAGCAATTCTCATCAGAACTAAGGCACTAGAAAATAGTTATCTAGATATAGTTAGACAGAAATTTCTAACAAGCTAAAATGACATTATCCCTGGACAATTTAGAGGAACTATCTATACTGGGGGACTAATGGAGAAATGAAACAAGAGTCCTTGGAATCTACAGAAACTTTCAAAAAATCAGTGTTCTGTAGGGAAAAAAAGATTCTGGAGTGGACAACAATTTGAGTTTCACACTACAAATATTATAAACATGACTCTCTTTAATCTGTACTAAGATTAGAAAACAGTGATTGATTACAGGCTCTATGGCTCCTTTCTGTAATAAATTCCTTAGCTTATCCAGCAAGGGTAATAATACTGAGAATAACAGCATCCCACAAATGTAGCAAGGAATGTAGCAAACTCGAAATGGTGGTAGTAAGTACTCACAATTCTGTTGAATTGCCTCCCAAGATGAAATATTAACCACAAGATGCACACAAAACAAGAAAACTGGCAGATATTCCAAAGTGAAAGGCAACATCTGTCCTTGTTCCTTAAGGTTTCCCCCCCCCCCCCAAAAAAAACAGAACAGAATTTGAAAGTATCAAAGTGACATTATGCTGAATTTGGAGCCAATTGCTTACTGAACTGATTAAGAATGCTGCTGGATATTTCTGGAAAATGACAAATCTTTCAAGCTTGTTGTCCAAGAGCAGAACTGAGACAGGGCTGATTCACACTCATACAACAGCAACTGTTTTTACTAAGTAGCTTTCACCATCAATTAGAGATCTTTCACAAACTCAAGCAATCTGGGCAAGATTGAAATAGCATTATTAAACTTGTTGAAGAACAATTCTGATATAATAATAATGTTTATCTGTAATGACTTGTTAGTTCCTGAAACAGAATGCCTTAGGAATGAACATACTGGCTACTGCTGTCCTGTCCTCTGGGAGAGAAGAATCAGAGTTCTTCCACAGAAAATGTTGGTACAGATTTAAAAAAGAAAACAGGTTAATGCTAGAGTCTAGACTACTGTGGATTGTGCATTTCAAAGATTGTGGACTATATAGGGTAATTATTCAACACTGATTTTCTAACCACACCTATCAGGATGCACGAGGACTATCTCTCAGTGTCTTACACTATCAGGTTAGAGTCAGTTAACCCGCAGCTTAAGGCAGTGGTGAAATCTAATTTTTTCCCTACTGGTATTGTGGCCGTGGGTTGGCGGGGGGGGGGGGGGTGTCATGTGACTGGGTGAGTGTGGCTATGTAGTCATGTGACTGGGGGGGGTCAAAAGACAGAAACTCACTTTAACAATGTCCTGCTGGAGCAGGGGGTTGGACCAGATGACTTCTAGTTCCTTCCAATAGTGAATTGCTGTGCTCTTTCAAGGTATCCTCTGAAGCTGTGTCTAGTGCCAGGTTTGTGGTCCTTCCTCCCTCTCCTTTTTCCCTCCCTCCCTCCCTCTTCCTTCCTTCCTCCCTCCTTCTTTCTTTCTCCCTTCCCTCCCTTTTTTCTCCCATCCCTCCATCTTGTAAAATCAGAACCTAGAGATCATTGCAAGATTCTCTCATATTGTATAAATAACTTTCTTTTCACTTTCACAGAACAAACATTTTATGTTAAAGAAGACTAAAATTATTATTTTTTAATTAAAAAAAAAAGACTAAAATATTTGACCTCAGGTACTTTCTGCAAATTTGAATGGAAAATTACTGGACTGTCTGCCTTAG
Source organism: Thamnophis elegans (assembly GCF_009769535.1). Taxonomy (NCBI): domain Eukaryota; kingdom Metazoa; phylum Chordata; class Lepidosauria; order Squamata; family Natricidae; genus Thamnophis; species Thamnophis elegans. The sequence goes on from NC_045551.1 coordinate 40,340,961, forward strand.
GATAATCTCAGCATTAAGACTATCAGACATTTGACACTTTTCTATTATACAGGAACAGTAGCTTCTCCAGTTCTATTTGGAGTGTCTTGATGGAAAGATCCAGCTGGTGAAACCCTAAGAACGTTGGCTTTTCCCCAAGAAAAGGCAGACTTAAAGAGTTGTGGATGGTCACAGTATGCACAAGTCACATTCAAAGTACCAGAATGAGCTGCAAAAATATCATCCTTCACTCTTTCATCATTTTGAAAGGTTGGAGAATTTTGGGCCCCCAGATTATCACAACCGTTGTAAATAGAGACTGCCTACTTAAATCTAAAAATATTGATTCACATCAGCTAAACCCACATCTTAGACCCCTTTGGAATTATGTTTCTCAAATAGGAGCCTACAAAGTTGCAGACCAAAGTGTATTTAAAACTTCAACATACAATTTATGGTCAGTAAACTAGCCTCTGGTGTACAATGAGGGAGAAAACTCTTACTTGGGGAGGTACTTAAACTAGCTATTTTAATTCTGGCTATTGTGTATTAAAAGCTCTCATCCTATAGGCTCAAACTTTAATAAGGCAAAGGAATGAACCTACAAGCAGTCTCCTCTGTGTTCCACTTTTACTCCGCCTACCATATTCTGAAAATATTTGAAGGAAGTCAAAGAAATGGTGGTAATTACTATCAGAAAGACAGAATTATTTCCACATGTATTTTATGCAGAAAGAAAAATGATTTCATTATGTTCTAGCAGCATTCTTCTGTTGAAGAAAGAGAAAGATGCTCTTCTAATGGATTATGGCAACATTTTTTTTTTTAAAAAAGCTTCTTTGAAATCTTAAAGTTTGAAATTTGGCAACTTATTCCTAGAAGGAAATTTTTCATAATTTCCATTGTAATTTAAAACATTCCCAGCATATACTGGGCATAAAAGGAAAAACCAGCAATTCACAAACCCAGATTTTTAAAATCTCAAATATTTGTTTGCAAATCTACTTATGTTCTACGTGCTATTGAATCACGTTTTTCATGTGGAACCTTTTTGCTTATTCAGAAAATATCCTGTGAATGGAATTAGAAAATACTGATGTTTATTATTTGAAATCCTTCTAATTCTATCCATTTTTCCATTCTTTCCATAGAAATATGTTAAAGAGATAAAGAAGTGCGAAGTATTACCTTATTATTCTTCCTAATAGATTTATCTACATCTGTATCGTACAAATGTTATTTAATATAGTACTACTGAATATGGATGCTTTGAGATATTTCCTCAAAATTACACAAATTTAATTTATATTAAAATTATTACACATTATTCATTTAGGGCAAAGGTGTCAAACTCAAGGCCCGCGGGCCGGATCTGGCTCATGGGTCTGCCCTAGAAACAGCGAAGGATCGGCCCACGGTGCCTTTGCCAGTGAAAAAGGAGGTCAGGAGGGATGCAAGAGGCCCTCCTGAGCTGTTTTCAGCCGCGATGGAAAAAACGCAGGTCAAGAGGTAGGTGGGGCAAATGAGCAACATCATGGGTTGCATACTGGCAACTTAGCTCCACTTTTCCACATTGACTCAGAAACAAATCCCAGTACTTTTAGCAAGTACCGGTATGCTCTAAAGAAAGCATTCATAGTCTTAACTCAACCATCTGATAACAGACCAGAGTCTTTTAAACTTAAAACTATTAGCTTTGCTCATAAAAATGGCCACACGCCCATTCTAAATACAATTGGAGTATATATCTAAATGTACACAACATTATGAACAATGTTATGAACAATGATTTGCAAACCGTAATTGCTGCATGCGTGAAAGCTAAGGCAAGTTACAATTTGTCTATGGCTTAGTTAAAACAAAATAAATTGTCCCATGTCTTGGGATGTATAAAATCCAGCTATGCAAATTACTTCTAAGGACAATTTCCAAAGAGTGACCCTGACAAGACTTTTGCAGCAAAAGCCTTGCAGCCATTTAGGCAAATCTATTTATTACAGTGTAATTACATCTCACTGAGTCATGGAAAATTCCAGTTAATGTAACTTTGATTTGATTATTTCAAACAAAACAAGAACTTGGTTTTCCTTCCAAGAAAAAAAAAAAACAGATTGCACAGGCAATCTTTCTGGCCCAGATATTGAGGCAATAATAATGTATCCAACCATCAATTTACTGAGTACATCGACAGGATCCGAGGTGCAACGATTAGGAAGACTCTTTAAACAGCAGCCAGACCAACCTCTGCTGATCTCCTGTATTTTGCAGCCCAGAAGGTGAAGCCCCACCTAAAAAGAAAGAAGGCGCTCGAATTTCCAGCCACTTTCCTTTAGCCAGGTTGCAGTCCCAGTTGCGAAGGTGATTATGATTCATGCTTGTCTTATGAGAGCGAGGAGGTTGTTTTAAAGCCGGAATTAGGGATATGAAAGCTAGGCAGTCGGGCGCAGCTGTCGTTATAGCTTGAATGCCACCCCCGCTTCCTCCCACCGAGTCGCGCTCGGAATTCAGGCCCAGTGCAAATCCCGCCTCTTGCCGGGGCGGGGTTCCTGCAAGCCCGCCTCGGTTTCTTTGTGTTCGGCTGTTGGGGCGGTGTGGAAGGGGCGAGGGTTTCCTTAGCTCCGCTGCCGAGGGTGGTTTCTTCCACAGTCTGAAAGCCCCAGCTGCCTGGTGCCAGCCGTGCCTTGATTCTTCGCCTGCACGTTGCCTGAGATCGCCATGTCGCTGGGATCCAGCCCGGACGCGGGTTTCTCCAGTGAGGAGCTGCTCGCTCTCCGCTTTCCGTTGCACCGCGCCTGCCGCGACGGAGACTTGCCCGCCTTGTGCGCCCTGCTCCAGTGCGCGCCCCGGGAAAGTCTAGCAGCCGAGGACTCCTTCTACGGGTGGACGCCCATCCACTGGGCCGCGCATTTCGGAAAGGTGAGAGAGCCCGCCCGGGTCGGGTTCCCAAGTAATCCGGCGTGCAGGATGGTTCGGGGGCAAAAGGGAGCTTGCGGTTTCCTCCGAGGCTTGGCGAGAGCAGCGGGGGCGGCAGCGCGCTGCCGCCGCCGCCATCTTAAAGGGTTTCTCCCGCCTTACTCGCCCCGGTGTGGTCGATGGAGAAACGGGCGAGTAGAGCCGCCATACTATGCACGCATCTTTGCCCGAGATCTGTTTGTAATTTGGGTCGGCAACTACCAACGGCCGGAGGGAATAAAAGCATCTCATTATCCAGGTGCAAAAGTGCACTCTCGGAACAAGACAGCAGATCCAGTGGGGAAGGGGACCGTTGGCGCTGCTGGGCGCACGTTGCAAACGCCCTCATCTCCCCCCCCTTTAATATACCTGTATTCGGATTGAATAAAGATCATAGGGAGGCTCACTTTTCACGAGAGGGTTATTTTGGGAGGAACGTCGCAGAAACTAACGAGGCGGAATTCAAGGCGGAATGAGGAATTAATCACCGTACCTATGAGTTTGGTTTTTTTTTCCTGACGGTTTCTTTACGCTTAAGACGTTAAGCAGCACCCAGGTCCTGCCCTTTTTCTTAACTTTCTATATTTTGAAGAGAGCAACATACAAATATAAATATTGCCCATATGGGTTGCCTCATTTGATACTCTCCCGTAGGGCGCATTCCCACATGGCCTGCTTGTTAAGTGTTATGCCTTTCATCTCTTCAGATTTTCCTCTCCAGACAGTGATTATCTTTGGTACCTGTACAGTATGCCCATTGTTTGTAAAAGTTGTTTCTGCTGTTAGGTCTCAAAAGATACATATAGCTTTCGGTATACATTTGATTGTGGAAGCTCCTTGACTGACAAATATAAATCAATGAATAATTCTAAAGTAGAAGGTGTCACCACTTAATATCAGGACAAGATTATCTGTGGTTCCTAGTCTTCACATTGTCTCCTTTTCCCAGTCTTTTCTTGGCTGAAAAGTGACATCCCCGTTTGCTATATATTGAGATATGGGGAACATACCCCACTAAAATTCTGATTCCAATAACCTGGGTGAAACTTTTGAATCAATTTTTGAATCAAGGTACCTCAGGTTGGCTAATTTAGAATTCAAAACCTTGGACCCATGACTCGCATGGAATTAAAATTTGGCAAATTTCATAGAACATTTCATGACATACAAAACTAATTTGGTACATACAAAATGTCATAAACCTTTTCTTGTGCTCATGTTTGACCGTGCTATACAATTTGACATTTAATTATTTTCAAAGCAGATACATCTCTAAATGCACCCCAACTTTTCCAGTGAAGGCATTGCATTAGCTCTGTCATTGTTGAAGACATTGAGGAATCTGACAAGGAAATGCCTTTGAAATGACCCAGCTCTGCAGAGATTGTCTAGTAATGGATTAAACTTTCTCTCAACAATTCTGGGCAGCTTACAAGATCAAAAAAACTATGATAAAATCAGTAAAACATTGAAAAAAGCAAAAGATAAAAATGATAAGCACAATGGAGAAAGGGGTATTCCCAAACTCCCTTCAAGAACACCCCTTGTTATATGTAGGATGAAGCCTATCATCTTCTCCGATCTCACCGTCTCCAAACTATTAATGTGACCCTTTGCTACTTGGTGACTGACTTTTGTGTTCAACAATATTTCTTGTTCCCAACCTTTGCTGACTTTCTCAAAGATATCCAATGTAAACAGGTCATAAAAGCCAAGAAGTGCTTTGAGAGTGGGACTAGAGCACTCCACCCCTCATATTGTAGTTTTCACTTTTCTTTTCAGAGGTTCCCTCATGAGATACAATGTTTACTCCTGCAGAGTAACTCAAGGATCTTTTACATGAATTGTTGATTTTGGTAGTCTTTGGAGTGTTTTGCATAAGGGCTAATGCAGCTGGATGAGGGAGATATACAGGTAGTCCTCGATTTAAAGCAGTTCATTTAGTGATCATTCATAGTTACAATGGCACTGAAAAAAATGATTTACGACTGTTTTTTCATATGATAGTTGCAGCATCCCCATGGACACATGATCAAAATTCAGTTATTTGACAATTGGTTCATATTTATGATTGTGGCAGAGTCCCGGGGTCACATCCTTTTGCAACCTCCTGACAAGCAAAGTCAATGTGGAAGCCAGATGCATTAACAGCCTTGTTACTAAATAACTGTTGCAAGAAAGGTTATAATATGGGGCAAAACTCACTTAACAACAGAAATTTTGGGCTCTATTGTGATCCTAAGTTGAGGACTACCTGTAAAGCAACTTCTGGTGATACTGCTGAGTTATGCGTAAGAGAGCAGATTTGGAAATGGGGAGTAACTAAGATCTCCCATTTTAGGCACAAAGCCAGCTGGGTGATTTGGAGCCATTTATTCTCTCCCAGCTCTAGGAAGAAGCCAAGAGGAAACTATTTCTGAAAATCTTGCCAGAAAAATATTGCAGGGATTTTTCCACAGGCAGTTGCTAGAAGTCATAATTGAACTTTAGTTTCCTTTCCTGGAATCAGATGTACTGAATTTTATTTTACATTCAGAACTATAGCCAGCCCATATTTCTTGTTATTTGCCCAAAGGAATAAAATATTCATTTGCTCTATACAAGATAGTTTTTTTAACCTATAGGTGAGTTGGAAAAGCCAGTGCTGAAGGAGGTTGAGAATGTTCCAGAAGCACTTATTCTTCATCCCTGCATGTCTCAATGTTTGTTCTTGGTAGGGCACCAAGTATTGGGTGAAGATTACCGTATATACTCGAGTATAGGCCGACCCGAATATAAGCCGAGGCACCTAATTTTACCACAAAAAACTGGAAAAGTTATTGACTCGAGTATAAGCCTAGGGTGGGAAATGCAGCAGCTACCGGTAAATTTCAAAAATAAAAATAGATACCAATAATGTTTTTGAATATTTATTTCAAAGAAAAACAGTAAACTAGCAGTGTATTCAATGAAATACTTCACTCACCTCATGATGCTGATGTCCCGCTGTGATGATAATGTCCCGTGCAGCCGCGGGAGCGATGTCCCGCCTCCTATGACACACGGCACAGTGATTCCTAACATTGGATCACTGTACCAGAGGAGGTGGGACATCGCTATGTGGCTGCTTGCCATAACAAGGAGGAGGTGGGACATCGTTGCAGAGCGGCAGGAGGGGGAGGAAGGGGAATCGTAAGACAGCCCTGCATTACATTAGAACATGAGGAGGGGGGATGGTGCGGTGCGCGCTGCGCGGCAAACTGACACAGAGGGAGGGGAAACTCACAGGGGCACTGGGCCATTCACGAGTGTCACCCAGCGGCATGGCCCCGCCCCTTTTTCTCCTCCATTTCAGGCAAATTTTTCACTGACTCGAGTATAAGCCGAGGCGGCTTTTTTCAGCCCAAAAAGTGGGCTGAAAAACTAGGCTTATACTCGAGTATATACAGTACTTTGAGTTACCATTAATGAACTTTTACATATCTATTAATAGTTCATTATATTTTAATTATATTTTTGTTCTTTATCCTAAATGCATAACAAAGACAGTTTTATTTCAAAATGTGATTACCTGAAGCTCTAAATTGACTTACATTTCATTAAATATTTAAAAATTATAGATTTATAAATGCACTCAGCTCTATAATTTCTTTTTATTTACTGTCCAATTTGTTCAAATACAGTTCTGCTATGATATTTTTTTTAAGATCATTGTTCCTACGTACAATCTGAAGATGCATTATTAGTAACTTTGATAAAATTAAGGAAGTCTTTGATCAGTAACATTTTTTTAAGAAATCCATTTCATCAAACAATAGAATGCAATGTTTAATTGATTTAACAATATTGTCTATTTATTTTAAATAAATTCTTTAGTCTAATCACTTTTGCGTGTTGAATAAATAGGCTTGAATAAATCATGACAACAATTTGCTGAATTTAAATTTTGTCTCTCTGCGTGTGTATTTGAATATGGGGAAATATATATCCCCAAATTAGTTCATAGTTTCTTTAATGCTTGTGATGTTTCCTTATTTGTTGTTTCTGTAGACTTGCCTCAAATCCAAAATCCTAGGACAGGAATGGGCAATTTTTGGATGGCAAACTATCATACTTGAATCATACTTTGAAGGTTGTAGACCAGTGAAGGGTATCAAAGATGTGAATGGGGCTCAGTGTTTAACAAATTTCATTTTTTAACATGAGGCTTGCCTGCTTATTCTGTGATTTTCATTTATTTCCTATCTTTTCCTATATTCTCTCAAATTTTTCCATTGTCCTTTTTCAGAATCATGCTCGAAGAGAGTTATAAAAAAGGGCTTAGATGATTTGTTCTCAGCCAGTATCAGGATATAAGCTATACCGTATCCTGTATTTTTAGCCACTGTGACCTGAACTTTCTTTTAAACAGCTTTAATTGGTAAGAGTATTATTTCAGAGATATGTGTTTAATAGACCCGATAATGTGAAGTGCAGGAAATAAACATTTTCTTATACATACAGAAGATACCATTCTAAATTTCTTTTCCCAAAATCAGTTTATTAAAAGCAGGCTTTCAAAGAATTATATTTTAAACATTCAAGAATTGGATGCAGAACTACACATTTAAATTAAGATTGGTTAATCTTTAAACACCTTATATTAAATGCACAAAATCATTTTGTAGAAAGATTGAATGGGGAAATGAGATGGCTAATTCTTGAGTTTTCTGTTCCTTGTGCATGTATTTTGTTGGCTGTTGTCAGATTCCTATGGGATTATGTAGGAATCATAGTTGGCTCTATAGACAAAAGAGGAAATGCAAATCCTAGGTGTTGGTCTAAGTTTGGTTGACCATTTGGACTACTCTGAGATGATGTATTGTCTGAAATGCCCCTAGGAGATTTTGCAATACAGTGAGCTCTGTGTCTTCTGCTAAATGGTCTTGAGTTAATCCTATTGTGTCCTGAAAGATCATGTCCTGTTCTTAATCCAATCACTCTGAAGATGAAGCTCTTTTGTTTTGTAGATAGCTGGGCCAATCTTTCTTAATGGGCACAAAATATCTGCTAGGGGCTATTAAAAGACTTGGGGACTGTTTTATGTCTCTAAAAAACATGTTTTTTCCATTTCTTCTAATCTGCCCTTTTAAAATATTCTCCAAAATATTTCATTCTTGCGGGGGGGGGGTCCCACAATTCAAAGATTCATCTCTTTGGATTAAGCAGGTATGGAAGGTAGTTTCCAAGTTTTCCTGATGGACAGAAAAAGAAAAAAGGTTATGTTGATAACTACTATATTTTTCGGAGTATAAGACGCACCAGAGTATAAGATGCACCAAGGTTTTGAAGAGGCAAATTTATAAAAAAAGCAGGTAGGTATATAGAGGGAGAGAAAGAGAGAGAAATACAGTAGGTAGAGTAGATAGGGGAAGAGAGAGAGAGAGAAATACAGTAGGTAGGTAAGGAGAGAGTAGGTAGGTAGGTAGATGTTTCCAGGTATATTTATCCATGTGCTGGAGAAGGAAATCGCTGACAATGTGCAGCACCTAAGACTTTGTTTCTGCTGGCACAGTACTTGATCGATGTAATTCTCATCCATCAGTTAAAGAACTTTCCAAAGGGGGGGGGAGGTTTTTGCACTCTGCAAACCTCCCAAAAATGGCCCGTTTTTTGTTTAAAAAAGGCATGAATAGCCTTGGAGGGGCTTTCAGAGACCGGGGGCGGGGGGGGCGGGAACGAGCAAAAAACAGCCCGTTTTTTGTCAAAAAAAATTTGCATGCATAGCCTTATAGTGGGTTATAGAGTGCTCCTGGGGGCTGGGAGGGGCTTTTGCTGAGCGGTTTTTGCTCATTTCTGCCCTCCGCAGCCCCCAGGAGCTCTCTGAAAGCCTCTATAAGGGTATGCACGGCCATTTAGGTGAGGGGGCAGGGCTTCAGGAGCCAAAAATGCTGTATTCAATGTATACGACGCACCCAGATTTTCAACCTCTTTTTTGAGGAGAAAAGTGCGTTTTATACTCTGAAAAATACACTAGGTAAAGAGATTAGTCTCAATCTTAACAGTGCATCTTGGATTACTCATCTCTCCAGCCTTGAAGTTGAATTCAGTTCATATCTTTGTCTTAGTAGAATCTATATTAATTAGCATCTCGGGCAAAGTTATTTTAGGAAATTATGATGTACAGGATTTTTTGCTTGTATAAATATAATTAACATCTGTCTAAGTGTCTTTTAAAATCATCAAAGGTCTAGTTAAAAGGAAGGTAGGCCTTGTGGTTTTTTAAAAACCAAGCATAGGTAGCCAGGTAGCATGTTCCAAATATGAGGTTTACAGAAAGAAGACTATACTCTGAACCACATTCCTTCATAATTGAGTATGTGGGAGAGGAAGTGGATGCTTAAACAAGCCATGTATATTACTGGCTGTGCAGGATCATTTTCAACATGCTGGCCCTATGATAATAGCAATAGCACTTAGACTTATATACGGCTTCATAGTCCTTTAAAGACCTCTCTTAAGTGGTTTATAGAGTCAACATATTGCCCCCAACAATTTGGGTCCTCATTTTACCAATCTCAGAAGGATGGAAGGCTGAGTCCACCTTGAGCCGGTGAGATTTGAACTGCAGCTAGCAGTCAGCTGAAGTAGCCTGCAGTCCTGCATTCTAACCACTGCACTCCCACATAATTCAGTAGCACACCAGGTAGATCTTTGTAGATAATAATCAGATCTAAAATGTGTTCAGAAGTTTGACAGACAGTGTGGTGACTGTAAAATAGGTATTATTCTACAGTAATAGTACAGGCCTGTGTTTCTGTAAGAACCACATCTCAGGAAGTTATCTAATACTAGTCAACATCAAAAACCATGATGGACATTTGTCAGATTGATTTCTTAGATAAATACAATTAAGAAAGTGTTTTTAAAATATTTCCTTACCACAATCTGGGCTGGGTTGCCTGTTTTTACATCAAAGAACAGCTCCTTTCCCAACAGCTTTCTTCTGATTCCTATATGGAGTCCGCCATCCAGTAGCTTTTACATTCATGTACAGTTTCTGTGGCCTTTTCAAAAGCTTGTTAAGAGCATGCTGGGTTTAGTCCAGTTGCATGTTCATGAGAATATGGGTCACCAAAATCTCCTGATTCAGGTGGTCATAATTGTTGTGCCAGAAGCTGGGCCAAGGTCCCTCAGGCCATGGACTTCATTTCAGATGGGAGCTACAAGTCCAGGAGCATTCTTGAATCACAAGCTTGTTCCTTTGGGGGTTATAATCCTGTCTAACCATGTTAGAGGTTACCAGAGTGAAAATGCCAGTTGCTTTAGAATTCAGATGTTCTTTCCAGTTAAGTCTTAGAAGTGCAAAATATGTTAATTTTTAAGATGTGGGAGAGACCTAGAAAAGAAAATAATGGGTATAAGAGGGAATTGTATTCTGGTGTTGACATAGCTGCTTAAAGGGTCTTCCTTTGTAATGTACAATAAGAAGTTTATGTAGGGTCTTATTAGCTTCCATATGACAGTGGGCATTACCAAAATGTCCACAGATAATGACCTCCAGGATTATCATAGCTTTGATCAATCAAGATTTTAGAAAGACACAGTAGATAATCATATTCATGTATTATGCTTTTGATTACAATGGCCAGTATGTCACAAGTGTCAGGAAAATCCAGTTTTATCTCAAATATGCTCACATTATTTTGTGTAAGATAAAATCTATAAACTCTAGAACATCTAGGAAGCCAAAGCTGTAAAAACCAGAGTTGTACTGTTGTAAAATGCCAGTTTGGTATAGTGATCATAGCATGAGGTTAGAAATTGAAGACTTGAGTTCTAATTCTCCCTTGGGTGATGTTGGGCTAGTTGTTCTCTATCTGCCCCAGGAAGGAAACAGTGGAAAACCATTTCCAGCAGTCAATCCTGACTCAAAGGGACAAAAAGAAACAGACTTGTTTTATCCAAATGTCATATAGAAAGGCTTTGTGTACAGGCGTTGGTTGTAGAATGTAACGGCTTATACTGATATGTGATATGAAGTCACTAACACGCTGAAACATCATTTTTCCCCTTCTTTTTTAGCTGGAATGTCTAATCCAGTTAGTGAGAACTGGAGCAACTGTAAATGCATGTACAACACGTTTTGCGCAAACCCCAGCCCATATTGCTGCTTTTGGAGGACATCCTCAGTGTCTCAACTGGTTAATTCAATCAGGGGCCAACATAAACAAGCAGGTATCATCATTTTTTCACATTCTAAATGCTATTTTAAAATTGTGATCTAATGCTAATTCAAGAAGTTCTATTGCTTTTGGATATAGTTCCTTTAATGCAATCGTTGTATGTTTGCAGGTTCTGAGGCATACTGGAGATTTGCGTTCTGTGCCCCTCTTTTGCATGTTCTCAGTTTTGGAACAAGACCTGCACATCTAGAATTACTGTGTTTTATAGAAGTTACTAACTATATTGAATTAGAATGTAGTATCTGTGCTGATTTAATCATTATATAGGTCAGTGAACAAAAAGGTTATTGTATTTGCGTTCTATGAAATATGAGTGGAAGCTTCTTTTAGCACAGTTCACAAGTGAAGATGCAGAACATGCAGGCATCTTCAACCATTCTCTTTACATTCTGTAGAAAAATATTTTGTTATTTTAATATATGTTTAATGTAAGTCTTCATAAAACCCTGAATATATTTGAAAAAAATAGCTAAAAACAAAACTACAGTTAGTTCAGAATAAAATTAAATCTTAAATATTGGAGCACTCTTGTAAGCAATAAAAGACTTGATTAAGTCAGTACATTTGTTTAACTAAGTCTTTTATTGCTTACAGAATTGACTTTTAAGAAAAGTCAGTTAAGTCAGTACATTGGTTTAAATGACTTTTCTTAATTTTACTGTATTTATCAAATCATTTTATGCATCTGAAATAGACAGTAGTCTGCTGCATTAAATAGAAAGATGCTTCCCTTTTAATTCCAGAGTTCTCAGATGTATCACTGAAGGTAATCATGGTATTTATGCACTGCATTTTAACCAAAGTAGGCCCTGAAACTTCTTAGAATTACAGTTTATATTAGATGGTATTTTATGTGATTTGTTAATAATTTTTTCATCTGCTGGAAGGTTCTAGGCCAGATGTGTCAAACACATGGCCTGCAGGTTAGATCCGGCCTGCGATAAGCTGTGGAGTTGGCCTACAGGGCCATCCCAGAGTCAGTAAGGGACCGGCTCCTGCTGCCCTGGGTCTACCCACACCCACCCAGTCGTCTGTGACGACCAGACCACAACCACACCGGGTTCCCCAAGGGCAAACAAATTCCTGATATGGCCTGCAATAGGATTGAGTTTGACAAATCTGTTCTAGGCAATGTCATCCAGGAAGAAGAGATAAAAAAATAAACATGGGGGATGCTGCATAAGGAAGAATGATGATCCATAGGAATAGACTCTCAGATACGTTGAAACATAGCTATAACAATATTCAGCCCTTCCTTGTGGGTATCTGAATGATCTCCAGTTCTTGGGCCCATGTAGACTGCTGCATATCTATAACGGTTTAACAGAATTATTTAATAGACTTGCTGTTGAATTACAATAAAGTTTTTGAAATCTAGCTAAAATTATAATGGAATGCAAATCCAATTAAACTGCCTAGTTTTTAAAGAGTTTTAGAGTTTTGCAGCTGGTTCTTCTTAGTTTTAACGTTACTTCAGTTGAACACAGAAGGAATGGCCTTGGCAAATCATGATGAGGCTTCAGGTCAAAGCCAAAATCCAAAAATTTTAAGGTATTATGAGATGCAATGATTTGGGAAATATATTTCAAGTGATCCAGTTAGTCGTAGACTACAGTTGGGACCAGATTTCCTGTTGTAAATTGACACACCCATGTAACTGAATCTGGTTTTATGACATTTTTTATGGTCATCATTAAGCTAATGCTATGGTCATAAGGGTAAACCTATTCTTCCAAATGGACTTTTTATTACCTGAAAGCAGTAAAAAAATAATAATCATGTTGTGGCATGTTGTGATCATTTGACCGAGGGATACTGCATTCAGTCATAAAGGTAAGCAGTTGCCAAGCATCCAAAATGTGGTACATAATTTTGTGTGTGTGACATGACTTGACATAAAAGTATTCATTCTGGCCCATGGTAAGTCAAGGACTTTCTGTAAATAGCAGTGATAAGAGATTTCAGGAGAGGAAAATAGGCTAATTGTTATTCCCTTTCACGTTGCTATCTTAACCACTAATATATGTGGCAATGAATGTGGTCCACCAGCTTAAAGATCCTAGAACATCTGTCACCCAAAACAATTCTGAATAAACATACCTATTTAGCAGGTGTTGCAGAGATTTTGTTTCCAGCTGTGTAGCTGTGATGTAGAAGGCAGAGGAGACGAATTATGGCAGATTAAATGATTTTCATTTTGTTGTTTTGATTCAATATCCATTAGTCAATTTTGAAAGTTATTATAGTTGGCATTGCATAAGGATTTTTCATGTCTTATCTGTCTTCTTAACAAACTTAACTTTCTGCATTAACTAGGACAATGATGTACTGTTGAGTTATTCTAGACTTCATGTACTAGAAGTTTTTATTTCTACATTGAGTTTATGATTTTATATTTGTCACCACATCTCACCACTCACCTAAAGACCTTGTATCCTATGTAACACATTGTAACATATAGATTGCTCTCTGTTGATTCAGATATAAATTGATTAAATTGTGCGCCTATATGCTACAAGTGCTTTGTATATCAGAATACTCTTGGGAACTTTTCTACTTCTTATTTGTTAATGATAATAATGATAATGTTGAGTTGTCTCTTGGTTAGTCAAGTCAATTGGTTCTATCTTTATGATTAATGGAAATAATCAGTGTTTCCATGTCAGTGGGACATGTCTCCTTTTCAAAGGAAACAGTTACAAGTTGGTAATTACAAAAACTATTTTCTTGATCCACAAGAATTTAACATAGGACTATTTATGAACAGTAACTGGAAGCTTCCAGTATTTTTAATATAAAAACAATACCTTTAATCAGACCTTTAAATATTAATAATTTTAGTATGTATAATTTAAACATTACTTTTATCTTTTATTTTCTATTTTTGCCTTTAAGTTTTTAGCTGCCTTCAATGTTAATTAATTAGCAAAGCAGAATAAAAATTAATGGAACATATTAGCAAATCTGGCAGTTCATCTCAATTCTGCTTGTCTTAGCAGATAATTATATGCAACTTTGTACCATAGTAAGTTAATTGTGAATGTTTCTCTTTGTTAGGTGATATTATCCAGATGACATTTCTATTATTTTTAGTCCAAGAATCCTTCATTGAAGTCATACATCATTTAAATTAATTTGCTATGTTTTTGCTACAGGATTATGTTGGTGAAACTCCTATTCACAAAGCAGCCCGATCTGGTAGTATGGAATGCATAAATGCTCTTGTGGCTAATGGAGCTCAAACAGAGTAAGTAAGGTTGGGGGATATTTTCAGTAGTTGTATGTCTAGTTAACTAACATAGAACAGTGAATTCAGGCATTAACAAAGAAATCCAGAATAATAGACAACATAGAAATTATTTCAGTTAAGACATGCTGAACTATGCAAGCGCTACATATTTATCACATCCTTTAGCTCTTGCAATGCACATTTACTCATTGAAGTAATTAGAATTCCTATGTAAGTGTGCTAAAGTGATAACTCTGTCATATAGGAAACATTTGTATAATAGTTAATACAATTAATTGCATTTTAGTTGAATAATTTTAATAGCATATAACTGTAAAAAAGACAGACCATCTAGATATTTGCCAAGATAGAATTTCAGGCATGCATGTTTAGTAGTTTTTTTGTAGTTTGTTCTTTAACTTTTTCTTTAAAGGTGTTATGCCCTGCAAAATACTCAGAAAATCTTACAGTGACAACATACTGCTTGGACAAAATGGATGCAGTGTTCACTAGAACTGTTGAGTATAAGCTATATGGCTTATAATATAAATGACATTAGCATTTTCTCTTGAAGCTAGTTATATTAAATAGTGTGTTATAATTTAATCTGAAGAATAAATTCAGTTTAGTGCAAGATAATTCATTGCTTCTTTAACCCTTTGGTTTCCATTTTAATTAATCTGCTAATATTGAAACTCAACACAGAGATACATGAATCTTCCTGTGCATCTTTTTAAAGCTAATCAACAAATGGTCTTGGTAAAAATATTTCACTTTTATTTATTGCCATAAAAATATTGCCCTTTGTTTATTTGAAACTTCCCTGTGCCTGTATACTTTAAGAATAAGACATTTATGTTTTCAAAACTGAATGCCTAAAATTTAAGCCATCATTTATTTTGAGGATATACTGTCTTAAACTAAAAGCCTTAGAACAAGAGAAATGTTACAAAGATATAAAAATTAAGTACTAAATTTATGAAGAGTAGTTATTTTACATAAAAGCAAGCAGGACATTTTGCTCAGTAGCTGTTGAATCTTTCTTAGTATAATACTAGTAGGAAACTCATTGGCTGCACCATCTTAACATATTTAACTTTTCAATGGTTTTTCCTTTTCTTTCCACTTGATTTGTTTGCTTGAAGATAAAAGGTCAGAGAGAGGCAATATCCTTCTCAAAGACTAGTTGCTGGGAAACAGATAAAGGGGATGATGCACTCGGGTTCATTTTACAAAATTGCTTTTTGAAGCATTTTGTATTGGAATATGGCCACTAGTCTTGCACACATTGTTTGCTCATTAGTAGAAACCAGAAGTAATTAATATTACTTGCCTCACATATCAGGTAATTGCAAGTCTTGTTAATAACAATTACATAACAGGCATCATAAAAGAATATTGTTGCAAGAAAAAAAGCACTAACCCTGAAAATGCAGAAGAACCTAAGTCAGGAGATTCATTTATTCATTTATTCGAATTGTACTCAAAAGATTTGATCATGGAGTTCAAAATTTGTATCTTCTGTATGCATTCCATCTAAACCAAGCAGTTTAGATTTCTTATATTGTGTGCTATATAGATAAATAATGATACCTCTTATTTACCTAGAACATCTGGTAAGCAGCTACGCTACATGGGCATTGCAAGCATGGACACATTTCAAATTAAAAATGCTTTAAAATGTGATATCTGAAAATATGTCTTTCAAAGTATTAGAATGTTCTGATTTTAGAGTTTTCAATTCTATTTCCCCATTTCAAATTTGAAATGTTTTACACACTGCTTTTCGAAACAAAAACCCACTAGACTTGGGTGACTAGTAAATTTTAATTAATAATCATGATAATAATGTAGGAGTTATATAAATGGCACTAGTGTATATCATAGAAGATTGTTAGCATTTGTCTGACTTGTTGAGAATTTTTGTTACTCTTGTGTAATTTTCCTTAAAACTTCAGAATTTGTAGTGATAACTGACGTCATAACTAATAATTGCAGGATACCATACAAGAGTTGGATTGTTCTAGCTTTCAAATTGAGATAGTAATATCCTCAAATGGAAATGACATTTTAGGCATCTATTTTGAAAACTGGAGATAGTAAGCTTATTATATTATACAAGATGGTAAGCAAACATGAGGAATAAAACACATTGACAATACAAAGTACAAATCCCATGCTTTTTAAAAATCTGGTGGTACTTACCAGAAAGCATTCAGTAAAGTCAGTAAGAATCAACAGTACAGAAATATGGCTATGCTAATTGAACCCCTGCATTCTGTTTGACCTTGACTTACTATGGAACTGGCTTTTATTTTGCTATAGAGCAAAAATGCTGGCTTTTAAAAATAAAAAAAAGTGACAACATGCATTTCCAATTCTTCATGTTATATAAATCTGGTACATTGGGATCATTGAAAAAAATGAGATAATCCATATATACTTTACCTTGAATACTTTCAAGGAACATGTATTTAAAACTAAGCTTAAAACTAAAGATACTTTTCATCTTTAGACATGAAAAATGTTGAACATATGAGCATTTGGTAACCTATAATGCTAATACAGTTCAGTATTTAAATCATTGTTACCATTTAACTGAAATGGAAGGCTCTCTATTTTTATTACCTTCCTTTATATTTTTAATTTATTCCTGTAAAAAGTATGAACTTGCAGTTCTGAAATAAAGCAAAGAAAAGTAATGTAAGTGAAAATGCTTTGTTTGCCCTAATACTTAAGTTGGAATTCAAAGTTGTTTATACTTTAATAGAAAGCAATGTTAATAAACCACAGTGGAAAATATTTTGATATGTTTGTGGTATTTCTCATTTTAGCTGGAGCATATTCTGTGACAGTATGCACAACAGACATAAACATGGTTGCTCCATTAACTTGATTCTGTATTCATGGACACGTGAAGAGGGGAAGCAGGTGGTCCCAATGTCCTCATATCAGTAAAGGTTTGAGGTGTAACTTTTTAATGTGGACAGATAATATTTATTATCCATATTAGTGAAGTTTGATGAAAATGAAAATTGCATAACAAACATTTGAGTTGTACATTTACAAGTTTTGGTGCCATGTTTTCTTTTGCCTTTTTAGCATGATAGTAATATAGTACTAAATATGAAGATACATTTCTTTTATAATGTTCTCTGCAGTATAAATACATATTCATAAACTTGTTTTTATAAAAACCTGTTATGAAACTATACAATTACATGAATGTGTAGTATTAAATGGAAAAGGGATATGTAGTTTCTTATTAACAAATACATGAAGAACAAATGCCTAGCATAGGAGTCTTTTCCTGAAGGCCATCACTCTGCTTAACAACTAATTCCCACAACATTGTCAATAATTACTAAGAATGTATTACTATTATTATTCTCTTCCTTCCTGGTATCTATCTCTCCACACTTATGACTATAAGTGATTGTATCTTTCAATTTATATTGTTTTTATTTGTTTCCTAGTACACCTTTTTATTCTTGATGAATTTATTTTATTCTCTTACGTGCACTGAGAGCATATGCATCAAAGACAAATTCCTTGTGTGTCCAATCACACTTGTCCAATAAAGAATTCTATTCTGTTCTATTAAACTTTTCCTTACAGTATCTATTCATGTTCTTGCAGCTTTTTTGCAACTTATGGTTTATAAGTATTTAGGCTGGTTTCAGAATTGCAGGACTTAAGAAGAAAGTGTTAAGGATCAGATGAATGATATTCCTTCCTTTCTGGGAGACAACTTCAATGTAGTCCATTGAATTTTAAGATTA
The DNA here is from genome assembly GCF_009769535.1 of Thamnophis elegans. Lineage (NCBI taxonomy): Eukaryota > Metazoa > Chordata > Lepidosauria > Squamata > Natricidae > Thamnophis > Thamnophis elegans. Next base: position 40,359,107 of record NC_045551.1, read on the forward strand.
AACAAAATTACAAGTAACACAGCTCAGTATGTTTTCTTCATTCCAGAATAATTCCAGTGTTAAACTATTGATGGAAGCCTTTGTATTAAAAAAGAAAGAAAGAAAAAACTTTGCTAGGTTAAGCAGCTTTCCTTTTTCCTCATCTTGGCAACTGGCTATTTATATTCATTCCCATATATTTCATCAGTCTTTAAAGGCAAAACAATAGTTATGCATAACATGTCAGTCAGGGGACTAACTACTACTTTCCAGCAAGGCATCCTGTAAAAATAATATGAATAAAATTTAGTATTCAAATAAGCTTCTTCAGCACTATAGTATTTATTGCTAGCAACTCTTAACCGCAAACAGTAATCATTTTTAAATATCACAACATCTTTTGATTTAAAGCCAAAAAAATTGCAATATCAATTTCCAATCATTCTACTTTTTGCAAATTTTGTTTAGAATCATATCATAGATTGCAATGAGAAGATTTGCAGAATAATTCCATCATGTATAGATCAGCAAAATTGTCCTGGTAAGCTATCCTAATGCTAGGTATCATCTTGAAAAATCATTGCTCTTCTTTGGCCTTTCCAACTTTTAAGACTATCTACTCTTTCTCTTTTTACAGTATTGTTCTTATTGATAGCATTAAAAATACAGACTTTTTGTATACTCTAAATTCTCATAAAGATATTTGCTCAGTACAAATAAAAAAATATCCTTCTTTGCTTCTGTAAGTAGAGAGAAGAAAAAATGAGAAATTAAGTCAAAGAAAAAGGGAAATGTACCTAACCAAATGAATTCTGATCTTTGCAGTACTTACTGGCCTGATTATTACCATTTGTCATCTTCCCAAGTTACGTATCTTGGTTCCCTTTTTTCCATAAACAACCCTTTTTAATCTGCAGAGCTTGGTATCAGTGATTAATTTTTGTCGCATTTTTATCAAATGTCCATAAAGGGTTTTCCAGCCTTTTATAAAAGTAGCTGTTGTTCCTTCCCTAATCAGACAAGTCAATTTAGCCATTTCACAAAGTTCTACCATCTCCACAGTGCACTTCTCCATTGTGGGTATTCCTGAATTTTTCTCTCTTTATTCAGTGCTAGCTGAATACCGTGCTCCGCTACGAAACTAGTGGATAAATTGATACTTACAGCTTGAAAATTAATGAGTAGTTATGATCGGCCTCTTCTCTTCCCCTCTCTCTCTCAGACCTGCCCCACAGAAGCCTCTCCTCTCCTATTCCCCTTCTCTTCTCTCCCTCAGGTTGGCATCACTGATCCTCTCCTATCCCCCCACAGAGGCCTCTCCTATCTTATCCCCTTCTCTTCCTCAGGCTTGTCCCATAGAGGCCTCTCCTATCTTATCCCCTTCTCAGTTTAACTGCTTAGCATCAGAGTGTTTTTAGGTGGGGTGGGGGAGTAGAATGTCTAAACTGCCAACATGTAAGCCAGATGAGTCATGCGCTGCCAACGCCCAAGCCCAAGTGGCAGTTGGAACAGAGTTCTTTTCAGGTGGGATGGGGGAGTGGAACGTCTTAACTCCTTAGCATCGGAGCGTATTAATAATAATATAAGAAATACTAATAATCTGATTTCAGAAAATCCTTTCTTAACGAGCACCTAAAAGCCAAGAGGAACATACGTGCCAAATTTCATGTTCGTAGGCTTTACGGTTCTGAATATTCTGGTCCAAAGTTGCAATAGCTTTTCATCTAACTAAAATGTTACTGTTTCTTATTTGTGGCAATTCTTTATAAAAGCTAGTCAACATATTTTCAAAAAGGATATTATATCTATTTTCCTGAATGATATTTATGAAGGAATTTTTATCTCATCTCTTTAAGTTCATTTAGTTTTACATGATGGTTCCTAACTTGGAATTGGGAGTTTAATCTGAATATGTGTATTTGGCCATTTGTTCAGTATCTCTAGTAGCAAAGATTCAAGTTCAGTTTTGGCTAAAGTAGCCTTCAGTCCAACTTCAGCTGATTCCTGCTGTGGGCAAGCCCCACTACTTTCATAGACTTATCTGTAGTTGCAGAAGTAATGGTTCTTTTTTCTACATTCCAAAATTATGTGAAAACGATTTCAATCATTAGCATTTGCTGCTAAGATCCTTCAAATCAAATTTCCCAATTTCTTCCATTCGCTTTTGGGAGGTGCTTTCTATAGGGATTATAAATGATATTCTCTTACAGATAATAGTTTAGATAATTAATCATAAATATATATATGTATGTATTCAAGCAAAAAATCATTTGCTTTTTCTGCTAGAGAATTTTTTCCCCTAAAGTGCAGATTTAAATTCTACTGGTAGTGTCAGGTGTAAAGGGACAGTGAAAACCTTTGCAAGGTTGCATCTAAAATTAGTTTTTATAATTTATATAAAAGTCTTGGGGAAAATTAAAAAGTGAATCCTTTTGAAAATACATCTAACAGCTGTTTAGCTGTTTTGTAAGTATTCATATTGTGAAGTAGAGAAGTAGACATATTGTAGTCCATTTACTTTTAAAGTAGTGAATAGGTTTAAAGGATGTTGTCAATATGAAATGAAAACATGGCACCATAATATCTGTGTACGTGCAGTTTTTCTGCAACAACTCTGGAGAAGTTTTCCCAATCTGTCTTTTAAACAGTTAAAATAATCTCAAGATCACTTTGTTGTGTTCTCTATTTTTGGATGCCAAAGGGTTAAAACTTTCAGCTTAGAGTTTCTTAGATTGGTTAATTGATTAATTGATTGATTGATTTTGTTTAGTGCCCATATGTTAGTATGTGAGGAACCTGTGGAAGAAATGCCTCAGTAGCAAGAGTTCTGCTTAATCCCATGTATTGGCTATTTTCTTAATGTAGGCATAGTTAACAATTCACTTTTATTTGCAATTTGCCAAATTTTAAAGTAACAGAAGCCATGAGTTGACGATTTGTTTCTAGTACATATCATGTTTACATTTCAGAGAACTGACAGAATTACATTGGGCTTCAGGATGAAAATCCGTGCTTGAGAGTCCGTCCTTGAGTCAGGCGCACTGTCTCATGGTTAAGGTGGTCACATGATGTTGGCTTAATTATAATGAATTATGTGCCACTGCACTTTATGTATGTTACTATAACTTTAGTCTAAATGTTGCCTGCAAAATATGTGATCCCTTATGATGTAAGTTTCCTGTTTAATGCACCATTGCCCGTTTTTTAAATCAAAGAGAAGATTCTGAAACTATAAAAACTACACATGTCAATGTTTTTACAGCTACGTAATTCGAATTGACTTGATTTTTTCAAGTAATCCTAGAAAGGGGGAGCATTCCATATAGAAACTGCTGAAACTGCCACAGGTGCTTCTCCGAAAATCTTACAGTTGTGGCATTGAATGTTCAGTATCGCTTCCTTTCTGCACACAAGGCATACTGTTGAGGTATTTGTTGCGGTGATTGGTTTTAATGCTAATCTAGGAATTCAGATAATAGAATATATAGATTTGCATGCTTTTGCTTAGCCTAATTACAGTATCTCTTTTTATAATTTATAAACTAACAATATAAGTTTGAATATTTTTAAATAAGCATATTAAGAATGGAGATTTTGTTTTCTTAAATTGTCTCTTGACATTAATGAAGAAATATTTTAAGCTGCAGGAACTCTGGCAGTTGCATAAATTATTCTTGGAGGCTAGTCTTCATATAACCTCAACATCCCCTTTTTTGACAAACATTTTAGATATGTTTTGTTCAAAGTATGTGACATTATAAGTGGATATTTTTTCAGCTGACCTGTATGAGTGAAATGAATTTTCCTTTCTCCTTCTCTAGTAAACCATTAGAGAACTACCAAAAACTCTGGCAAAATAATATTTGTTACCACATTTTTCGTCTACAACTGTCTTCAGGATACCTATGATTTATTAGATTTATATCGTGCCTTTCCTCCAGGAACTCAAGATGCATGCACTGCATTTTTCAGTTTTTTCTTCCCCACAACAATATTATGAGGTGTATTGAAGAAAGAGGGACTGGCCCAAATCCACTCAGTGAACTTCATGGCTGAGAGTGGACGTGAACTTGTATTTCCCCAATGCAGCACCTTCACCACTATAACACGTTGGCTTCGAAATTTGCAGTCATGTTCTTATAATTATAATTAGCAAAGTAGCAATTTTTCAATGTCAGAGTTACTGTTCCTAATCAAAGTAATTTGTGCTCTGCAATCTTAGTTTTAGGAAGAGAATTCATTATAGACTGTTAGAAATAGACTGGCTTCATATGCAACTTTTAATTCTTTCATTATTGAAAGGTAGCATTATTCATATATAATAAACAGCAGCTTGTTAAGAATTGAAATTGTGAGATTAACATCAAGCATCTACCTTTAAGATAAGGTTCCTAAGGATGTCTGTTGATAATTTTAATAGGAATTGGAACTGCTGATGAATCTGTTTTTAGCTGAGAGCATTGCACATTTTTATGTTCTAAATACTATATGCTTCATCACTGCCATCCTTTAATAGCTGGTTTATAATATTATAACAGTCTCAAATGAATCATGACCTTAGAATGGATGTCATGGGGACATAGCTAAGTGGAAACTCAAAACAGAAGAAGAGTGAGACCACAGATGAGAAGATCTCTTGGCAAGAATAACCATAGACATGAAGCCTCTGGGAGCAGCACATTACCAAGAGGAATGTGGATGAGGCAAACGGGGAGAAGTCGCTATCAAAGTTGCCCTTAGTACTGGAAACCAAGGTATACATGCACATGCTAAAGATCAGAAGAATAGACAATATTTTTATCATGTATCGCAGTTACCTATTCAACATTATTTGAGTAACTAGATTTTGTTCTTTTCTCCAGTTGGCCCTTTTCCTTTTGAAAAGTGCAGATTTTTCTCTTTCTTCTTCTACCTTGTTACCTACTTTTTTTTTCAAAACTTAAGAAAACCTTTTTGTAAGCTGCTGCTGTTTAGCAGTTGCTGTCAACAATAATCTGTGCTCACTTACAATAGCCTAATTTACCTGCAGTATTTTCTCTATAGCACAGGATACAGTACTGTACAGTGGTATAAATACGAGTAATTCTTTGGATTAGCAAATTATGTATTGTGCCACTTCCAAGTGGGTTGTTCAACCCCCTGAGTACTGAATTTTGATACAGATAGTCCTCAGATTTACTATCACAATTGGGACCAGAATTCCCAGGGCTAAGCAAGATGGTTGTTAAATGTGTTACACCCAATTTTACAACTTTCTTTGCCACAATTGTTAAACGAATCACTGCAATTGTTAAATGAATGATATGGTCATTAAGCAGATCTGGCTTCCTCCATTGACTTTTTTTTTATCAGAAGCCAGCTGTGAAGGTTGTTAAATAGTGATCACATGACCTGAAGCACTGCAACTGTTACAAATACATGCCAGTTGCCAAGTGCCAGAATTTTGATCATGTGACCATGGGGATATTGCAATTACTAACTGCAAGGATCTGCCATGTCACTTTTTCCAATGCTGCTGTAATTTTGAATGGTTGTAAATTGAGGACTACCTATATATACTGTTTTTCTTTAATACACTGTTCTCTTAAGCCAGTTTTAGATGAATTATTTCTATTTCTACCTAAAAACTATTTTCTGTTAAATCTGTGTCAAATGTTATAATAAGATATGTCTACTCCATATCAAAGTCCACATTTTAGAAGAAAGTTTGAACGAGAAGAATTGTTTTCAAGAATTTTTTGCCAGATTTCTTTTAACCTTTTTTTTGGGGGGGGGTGTAAAACTTAATGAACAACAACCAGTTATTCTGCTTTTAGGGCCTATTTTGTATTAATCTATCTTTTATAATAACAAGATACGATAAATGGATCGCCAGGAGGTGTGTGTATGTATATATGTACGTATGTATGTATAGATTTATATTATGATATGGATGTTTGTCTTTCCTGTCTAAGCTTATTGTTCAGATCTGAATTTGGATTGAATTAATATTTATTTGTAGTATACTAATTTCATTCACTTGTCATCTCTTCTATGGACCTTGGTATAAAAATTGCCTTCCTATTTTGCTTGCTATCAAAAACCTTTGTCATTCCCAGTTACTGTATTTAAACTATCACTTTCAAACTCTTAAATTTTCACTGTTAAGAAACTTTCTTTTCTTTACCATTAGAGATAAGGGAAATTGTATAAAAGGAAACATACTTCCTCTTTGTTGATCTTTGGCAGGGAGCTTGCTTATTCTTGAATTTCATTTTCTGAAATAAATTCCATTCTTAATACAACTTTGAAGCAATCTTATTTCTGATTCCCCATCAGATCTACTTAGGAGATCTACCCTAACTTTAGAAAGCTGGGGTTTTGTTTTTGTTTTTGGTGTTTTCAAGTTAATATTGATTCCAGGCAACTGCCTGAACAAGTCTTTGCAGTCTCCTTGGCAAGATTTCAGAAGTGATATGCCATTGCCTTCTCTTCTTAGGTCTGAGAAGGTGGCTGGCCAAGGTCTCCCAGCTGGTTTTGTTCCTAAAATGGGATTAAAATTCACCGTCTCCCAGTTTTTATCTGGTGCTTTAACCACTGCACCAAGCTGGCTCTATCTTTAGACGTTATAGGTAAAGTATATGTCTACTTCACAATCTTCTATTGCACTAATTTATTTAATTAACCCGTTTCTAAACCATTCACAACAGTGGTTATCATCTCTTTCGGAAATGGATGGTATAATGAATTCCTTTTACTCTGACTTTAAAACTTCCTATCATTCATTTGAGTGGACTCCTCTGTTTGAAAACAAAAACCATCTATCTGCTTTCTTTTCACTGGATGTACATATTTCTATCACTTCTTTTCCCACTAAGGTTTACATTGCAGTTGTTGAACTCTTACCTCATAGAAAGTGGCTCCATTCTGTTGCTCATTTTGCTGGTCATCGGTATCTTGATTTTTGCTTTGCAGTTGTTTTGAAGAACTGTGACCAGAGTAGATAGATTTCCTTTATCTAGGTGTGAAGATAGTGCAGTATTGACAGTTGCATTTTTCATTGCAGCTGCCTGCTGAATTGATAATTTTCTTTATGCAGCATCAATCCATAATTCCGCCTCAGATCAAAACCAATCTCTGACAGAAAGTAGGAATAGTTTTACTCTTTCTTATGTCAGTGGTATTTAACATTGCTCATTCTCTCAATTCTGAAAGATTTTTGATGCTATTGAAACTGTATTTATTGATGTCATCCACATGAATTGAGCTAGCATTCAAATGAGTTTTGTTTTTCTACAGATTTCATAATCCCATCTATCATGATTGGTCCATCTTGGTCTATCTGCTTCCTTCTTGAAAAGATTAATCCAGGCACTAGTATCTGCCCTATATATATGCAAAGATATACAAAGAATTCGTTCAGAGTAGTTTCTTAATATTTTGATCCACTTTTAGTATGTCTTTTAATTGTTTTAACGGTTCCACAGTCTTCCATTACAAGATACTTGCTGCTGCTATAAATAATTTTTAATGTCTATTAATAGTATGCTCTTCGGACTCCTTTGTTGTATTTCTTACCATTTCTTGAAAATTTTCGTTCTCCATTAAGCAAGAGAATTTATGAATAAATCTCCATTTTCTCTAATAGCATAATCCCTTAGGATTGCTTATTAGCTATATAGACTGATTTTAGATTTTTTTTTTAGAATTACAGTAGACATTTCCGCTGATGTTTATTATATGATGGTCTTGGTTTCCACTTACAATTACAGTAGACATTTCCGCTGATGTTTATTATATGATGGTCTTGGTTTCCACTTACATCTTCCTTCTTACAATCTCTGAGATTAGATGTGTTTGCCAGCCTGAATTTAATACGTTTGTGGGTTCTTGACCCATTCCCACTTGCATGAGATGTTAATTATTCTTATTGCATTACATCTGTAGTTCAGCTCATAGCTATATCAACCTTGCAGATTGCCACCAAAAAATTAAAGTCAATTTCATTAATAATTACAAAGATAAAGGTTGCCCTTGCACATATGTGCTAGTTGTTCTTGACTCTAGGGGGCAGTGCTCATCTTAGTTTCAAAGCTGAAGAGCCAGCACCTTCCAAGAGATCTCCATGGTCATATGGCCGGCATGACTAAATGCACAAGGCACACGGAACGCTGTTACTTTTCCACCAAAGGTGGTTCCTATTTTTCTACTTGCATTTTTACATGCTTTTGAGCTGTAGTTTGTTAGAAGCTAGGACAAATAACGGGAGCTCACTCTTTTACACGGCGCTAGGGATTCGAACCGCTGAACTGCCAACCTTTCTGATCGACAAGCTCAGCATCTTAGCATCCCTTTAATAATGACTACTTGGCTTGAAACATTCCCATCTCAGAATTCTTTCTAAATCTCTTTGCACTTTGAATTAAGCATGTATTAATACTTTATTCCAGGCATTTGCTTCTCTTATTTCGTAAATAACCCCAACAGTCTGTTTTTTCATTCTAACAATATACTGTGTTGCTTATGCTACATGATTTATCTAAGAGATATACAAGGCACAGGATTTTGTAATTGGGAAAAAAATTAACTGTTCTCTGTGCTATTCTTTGTTCTACCTATATATGCAGTATGTGTCTGTTCTGTCATGTTTTCAGCAAGTATTGAATTCTTCAGATAACTGCCTGAATAATTTCAGTTTTAAAGCTCAAAATCTTAATATATCTTGTACAATAGTGCTTCAAGGAACTGAATAATATTCTACCACTTATGATGTCACAAACTTTGATATAAGCTGCCAGCTTAGTACAAAACATAAACATTGGCAAGATATACACCTGCATACCTACTTTTTATTGTTAAGAAGAACTGCAATATTTTCGTGGTATGAGATTCTAGAATGCTGCGGACTCTTATAACAATTATTTTGAATATTTATTTACAGATAATTCCTTTTAATAAAAGAGATGATATAAGTCAGGAGTTGGATCAAATGTCTGAAGTTTATGTAAAGGTGAGATGCTTCAGGCTGCAGGCAAGACGTTTTAGCAATTTCAGGCACTTAATTAGGAATTTTTATGGCACATAATGATACTTAATTGTACTGCTTCCCAAATTTTGCTTAGAATGCAGATATGTGCTCAAAAGATTAGTGATATAATTTTAAACTGGATAGCTTAAATGCCCTTACTGGGGGAAAAGAAACGCTCATCTTCAGAATTAGTAAAATCAACAGCAGTCACCATAATATTTTTATTATGGGGTGTAATTCAATATATTTGTATTGTGCAGCTTACGAAATGCCAGTGGCCTGACAGCAGCAGATCTTGCTCATACCCAGGGCTTCCAAGAATGTGCTCAGTTGCTCTTCAACCTTCAGAACTACCCATTGAACCATTTCTATAGCAATGGCACCTTAAATGGGGTCCATCAGAATACTAGTCAAAGAGGGCCTAGTCGAAAACGATCTTTTGAAGATATGAACAATTTTGGAATGAAGAAAGCTAGAACTGAAGGTGAGACTTTGGGGATCTGTTTCACTCCAGTTGAAAAATGGGAATAGTAGGTGAGGTAATCCTTCAGTTTGGGTGAGATATCATCAATATGTGAATGACTTTCGGCTTTATATCTCTACTCCAGACCACTTGAGTGATGATGTGGATGTCTGGAGGCTGTTTGGGTTTGTATGGCTCAATGGCTACAGGTGTTTGGGTCTTCCAGAGATAAGATTCTTCCATCTCTAGTTCTGGATGGGGTGGCACTATCTCACAAATCCAGTGCAGGGGGTCCTCCTAGATCCACAACTCAGTTGTGTCCATTCCTGGAGTGGGAGTCCCTGCTCACTTTCACTTATGTCCTTGTAGCCTCCCACTTAGATTACTGTAACATGCTCTAGCATTCAGAAACTTCAGTTGCTGGAAAATGTACAGGTAATAAATGGTGCCCACTACACAGTACATGTAACAACAGTACTCTGTGAGGTCTACCGGCTGTCGGTGTGTTTCAAGGTGCTGGTTGTCATCTTTCAATCCCTACATGACTTGGAACAGGGTTTCCTGAAGGACCATCTTTTTCCATGAGTTTCTACTCATCCAACCAATTGGGCATGCTGCAGATCCAAACAGTCAGAGTGTCTACTAGCAGGAACTAGAAGACAGTCCTTTTCTGCTGTAGACCCTGCCTTATGAAATATTGTCCCCTGGAGATTACAATCCTGTTGGCTTTTTGCAAACCTTTAAAAACTTGGCTATGTATTCAGGCCTGAATGGGTTAAGCAATCATTACTTAGCTTTACTATTACTTGGTTAATCATCACAGCTGCTGTTTATACTTATTTATATTGTGGGTTTTCATGGTTTTAATGTTTTACATCATTTTAATAGTTATTTATATTATGGATATTTTTATTTTAATGTTTTTTACATTGTTTCAATGGTTCTATAATTTTAGAACTGAAAGCCTCCCAGAGACACTTGGTTGAGTTGAGTGGCTAAAGAAATTGAATGAATAATATTTTTACAGCAAATCTGAAAAATGTGCTATTGTTAAGTATCTCTCATTCTGAAATTATCAATACAGTCAGTATATTCAGGTGACCAGTTTTGAGTAAAACATGCTATGTAAAACAGGAATTGTTTATAAACCTTGACATGGCAAATGCTGAAGTAGATAGAGTTCAAGATTTGTAATGGCCTGGGAGACAGACTGGTAGAGGTGAGATTTGAGATTGACCCTTAAGACTTTCATATCACCTGCCCAAAACATTGGTGTTGTCCTTTTTTTTTATAGAGGTGTACTTTTTTTTATTTTGGATTAAGAACTTGTGTACTGTTCTGAATATGTTTTTTCTCAAACAGATCAAAGTTTTGATGGCCTAATACCAATGACAAATGGAGGAAATGAAGAGGATGCTAACAATATGCATGTTGATAGAGAGTTTGCTCTTATATCAGGTGGGAGACAAGAGTTTCCTGTTAACCACAAGATAATGCACATGGTTGAAGAAAAAAAACAGAAGAATGATTCTGTTGAACCCAAAGAGATTGAAATTTACACCGTTTCCGCAATGCAAACACCTTGTTGTTGCAAGAATCAGTATGCATTTTATCTATAGCTTTACCTTATTGAGTATGTCCAAACTCTTAAGCTATTTTAATGCTATAAAGTACCTTAAAGCTTCCTAATTAGCATGAATATTTGTAGAAGGTGTTTGTAAGATTTTGAAAGTGTTGGTTTCGGGTGTAAAATATTGCCAGTGTTGAGTTAAATGTGCATGCCATGTGCCTTGATTACAGAGTATTGCTTTTTTTAAAAAGAATCTTAATAGCTTAATTAACACATTATTTATTATGATTAAATAAAAAGCTAATTGCACTGCCTACATAATCATAAGACCAGTTTTAGTATCTTCAAATAAAGCTCTACAAGTGCTACCAGTTTTGTTCCCAAGTTATTCCATATGCATTAAAATATTTCCTTTTAGCTTCCTGCTGATGTTAACTGAATTAATTCCATCATCAATAGTCCACAATTTCTATTGGAAAACTAAAGAAAGTGTCATCCATATTAATTTCATTTGTAATTAATAATATTTCCTTTTCAAGGGTGGGTACTTACATTGGGAATATTCTCGGTTCAAAAGAGTTCACTTAAGGCCAAGCTAAATGAGTCAACTCTATGGGTTGTGATCCTAGAATTCTAGGTACAAATGGGTGATAGTATTTTCATTAGGAACATGCCATGTGTAGTCTGTTCTCTTCCCACCAGTTTACTTTTTCGGCGGGGAAAATGGAAATTGGGATAGAGGGGGAAAGTATCCACGATTAAGTTCATCAAAAATATTCTGATATGGCTGCAAATTGAGCAGTAGCTTGTTTTTCAATTACACCACAGGGGTGGGAAACAACTTTTATGTATGTGAAAACTGTTTGTAAACTTTTTTTTCTCTTTGGGGTCCATGGAGAAGACTGCACACCTTGATGGAGTCAATGAAGTATAGCTGATATGCTAAACATAAGATTCTGAATCTATATTAAACCCAAGATTCTGAATCACTGTTAAAATAATGGTAGTGAGCATTTTAAGAGGACTCATACCTCTTGGTGTATGATTTTATCTGAAAATTTTAATATTTTAATTTACTGATAACAGTTTTCCCAAGCCTAAATCCATTATGCAAATTGGATAACTAAGTCATTTTGGTATATAATTGAAGAGATTATCTGAATGGTAGCTGAGTTAGAAACCCATATGCGATTACTTAGAAGTAATCAGTGCTTACTAAACCATTCAGGCAGAGAGAAATATTTTGCAGATGTGTTTTTTAATAGAAATTAAGGTTTTTACTGTTTTAAAGTAATTTCAATATAATAATTGTTCTCACTTGAAATGCCTTTATGTGAAGCAAGAATTTTATATAAATGTTGAGGAAAAAACTACTAGCATATTTTGTGTGTTGAATACTTTTCCTACAGCATTTAAAATTTCTTTCAACTTAAACATCCAATATACTAAATTCTACTGGTCTGCCTATTAGTAGAAAGTGCAAAATGAACCGGTTTACTGATCCAAAACTATGATTTGTAAATCAAAACAGAATTGGCAATCATGACTCATAAAAACTACCTTTAATGGTATAACAAGGTTACCTAATGGGGGAAACTAAAGCAGTAGACTAGTTGAATAAATTGTAGCCAGTGACATTAAATGGTCCCCTTGAGGTGAAACATTGATATCACAAATTACTTGTGCACTTGCAGTGCTGAAGCTGAAAGTATTAATAAAAGTTAGCACTTTGCAAAAATAAAGCCAAATTCTCCTAAACAAAAAATACCCGTCTTTAGAAATAGAACTTGCCAAACATAGCACTACTTTTTCTGTACATTTTATTATTTCTTGCAATGAGTTCTCTAGGGCTACATTAATATTTTCATGCCCTATTTATGAATAATTCCATTAAATGTCCAATTTAAAGTACATTATGTCTGTGATATTATTGTGCTCATGATTTATTGGTGTAGTATATAAATGGCACTTTGGAATATTGTACATTCTAAAGATGGTTTCATTTTGCTTTTTATTTTAAATAAAATTGCTGATAACACACTGCATAGCCATTCTTGAATTTTTACAACTCTTTTCATAATTGTAGGAATCCAAGAATTTTCATAATTATTGTTTACTATATGCATATTGTAGTCTGAACTTAAAATAACTATACTATTTACTAGTTTAGTATCTATTAAACCTTATAAAACAAAGATTTTATAGCATTTAAAATTGCACTTAACATTACAGGTAGTCCTTGACATACAACAGAAATGGAGTCTGTCTATTATAGTCCTGTGTCATGATGATTGTAAAACAGGTTGGTCACATGAAAAAGATTTTATGATCTTTTTTGCAGTCATTAAGTAAATCCGTGACTCACTAAGAGTACAGTTGTGCCAAAAAAAGAAGTTCTGGATTTTGGTTAAAAAAAACTCTTAAAACATGGTCACATAACCTCGAGATGGTACAAACAACCATAACTGGGACCATCTTGCCAAGATTGTGGAGTTTGGTCACATAACCACAGAGGGGATCCAACAGTCAGAACTTCAAATCTGGATCACAGGTCTCCTTTTTCAGGTCATCATAACTTCAAACATTCGTTAAGCAACTAATCCTAAGTCCAGGGCTACCTGTATTTATGTCCTTTATCCCCAAATACCTCTTGCAGTTTTGTATGATGTAGTATATGCTAACAATAACTGTTGGAAAAATGCCTACAGTTTACCCTAGACCAGTGATGGTGAACCTTTTCTGCACCAAGAGCCCAAACAGGAATGCGCACACTGGAAACCTGAAGACCAGTTGGCCAGTGCGCATGCATGCGCCAGCCAGCTGGTCTTTGGGTTTCCCATGCGCACCAGCCAGCTGGTCTTTGGGTTTCCCATGCGCACCAGCCAGCTGGTCTTTGGATTTTTAGAAACCAGAAAAGCAGCTGGCAACAGTGCGTGTGCCCACTGAGAGGTGGCACACATGCCACAGGCCCTAGGCATAGGTACTTAATATAAACCCACTGTGTCTATGGAGATTCTCAATCATCTGTGTCATGCTTTCCCAAAAGTACTTTTTCCCAAAGGCCACTGGACTTGTTTTCTTTCTTCGAAAGCATTCCCTTTCTCATCTAAGAAACTTCTTCATTTCTTCTGAAGAAGCTTCTTGGATGAGAAGGGAAACGTTTCCAAACCCCTCCCCCAAGAAGGTCCAGTTGCCTTTTGGAAAAACACCTTTGAGACAAACCCATTGTGTTTGATGCAACATACTGTTAAGCAAGTATGTATTGCATTATGTCTGGATTAGATTATTTTCTTTATCGGAAAAGTAGCTATTCAGTTTTCAAAGATTCCTCAGATACAGGTGTCCTGATACATAAAGAAACTGGTTAAGATCTAAAATATAAGTTTGTCCTAAGAGATGTCTAATTTATAGATTTTTTTTAAAAGAGTATAGAAAAGGTGGTTTTTATTTTGAGTCAATTTGTGCTTGATGGGTCTATTTCTTAATACAGATATGAATTGCAGTAACTCCATATTGAAAGCATTGGCCAATGGAAATATCATCAATGGACATTTGGACTTCAGTTCCTCACCACAGCTCAATGGATTGAGTTCCAGGCGTGAAGAATGCCTAACATTGATAGTACCTAATGCACTAATCTCTGATCATAACCATATAATCAATGATGGCCATAGTGTTGAGGAACCAGCAAAGGTTCTAAATGCTTCTGATATGTGTGGTTCTTTACATCTGAATGGAAGCCCAAGTAGCCTTGTTTCAAATAGGCCCCCATGGTTGGATGACCTTGGAGATAGATTGCACTATGGACACTACCATGGTTTTGGAGATACAGCTGAAAGTATCCCTGAACTTAACAGCGTTATTGAGCATTCCAGTTTGATTAAAGTTGCAGAAAAGTACGATAATACTGTTTTAGGTACAATGTATCTTTATCATGGTTCCTGAATTATTAAAAGACACATTTTCTGGATGTTAATATACTTTGAAATAGTAATACAAATAATGGAATTGGTATGGTAACACCTGAAGATGCAGGATTTTTTTTGATTACATATTACTAAAAGCATTTGACACAACAGCCTTATGCTTCTAATTTTGCATGTGTCAGGTTCATTAGTTATATTAATAGCTAATTTTACAATAGAATATTTGTTTTTTATGACAAGGTCTAGTTTTATATTTTTTTATTTGCTATAAGGAACTTTTAGAATGTTTTCATTTTCATCAAACCTTTCTGAAAACTAAACTCTGTAGATTAGTTCATTTTGATATTAGCAAACTACGGTGTTTTGATTTAACATTTTCTGTTGAGACTATGGTAAGCAATATCGGTGCCAGTTTTGACTATGCAAGGAGCAGGGGGTGGCAGCAAAAATGATTTTATGTATTTGCTCAGTTTTCAGAAGGAAGTGAATTTTCTTAGATCATATTAATAACTGCTTAAACTGAAGCAAAGGTGAGGCTTTACATGTTTTAATTCATAACGTCAAAGCTGACATTAGCTTCCCCTACTTTTTGTTAAATGTTAACCTTTTGTATTATAAAATGGGAATAGGGTCATATTCTACAATTAACAGAATAAATTTGAAATACTTTTTGCTTACTGCAGGAAAATATCTTACCATAGTTCACAGAATGGCATTTTGACACTATAAACTATAAAAATTGTTAGAATGTCAAGTCAGTAGCTTTCAGCTTTATTTTATTAAATGCATGGATTTACTTTTTAAAACAACATTGCTTTGTAACTTTTAAAATATTGCATTTTCAGTTAAAAGTAGTGGCCTCATTTCATTTTTCAGCAAATTCAGTATCATATTGATTGAATTTGCAAAGGTCAGTTGTATAAATTCTCTCTACATGTATACTTCAAAAGCTTTGTAACAATTCTTTTGTGATTTGCATAAAATTAAGATGAATGAAGTATTTAAAAACAAACTGATATGTCTGTGTTTTTCTGTTTCTAACGGGACCTTTACAAATTGAATTAGAAAATAAAACACACCACACTATATTTTAGCATTTTTGCACAGTAGCAGTTGTATTTGTTTTTTGTCTGCTACCAAATTATATTTTGAAGTGCACCTTATAAATTCTTTTCAAAAAGAAAAATCACCAACTATTAATATCAAATAAAGCACTACCTTATCCTTGGTTCCACTAAGTCAATTATTAATAGAATAACAGAGTTGGAAGCAACCTTGGAGGTCTTTTAGTCCAACCCCCTGCCTAGGCAGGAGACCCTATACCACTTCAGGCAAATGGATATCCAACATCTTCTTAAAAACTTCCAGTGTTGGAGCATTCACAACTACTGGAGGCAAGTTTTTCCACTGATTAATTGTTCTAACTGTCAGGAAATTTCTCCCCAGTTCTATGTTGCTTCTCACCTTGATTAGTTTCCACCCATTGCTTCTTGTCCTATCCTCAGGTGCTTTGGAGAATAGTTTGACTCCCTCTTTATGGCAACCCTGAGATATTGGAACACTGCTATCATGTCTCCCCTAGTCCTCCTTTTCAGTAACTAGACATACCCAGTTCCTGCAATCATTCTTCATATGTTTTAGTCTCCAGTCCCCTAATCATCTTTGTTGCTCTTCTCTGCACTCTTTCTAGAGTCACCACATCTTTTTTACATTGTGATCAAATATTCTTCAAGCCTTTTGGATTAACAACTGTTACTAAAATCTGGATCACTAAAGCAATGACAGAACCATGCTACATGCTATCTAATAATTAGGGTTGCTCAGCTAATCAATGATAGGAACAATACCATGACTAAAAAAAACCCTAATGTTCTCCACAAAAGCAACAGATACAAGACTAACACTCCACAGCGTCCATTAAAGTAACCATTCTATTCCT
Source organism: Thamnophis elegans (assembly GCF_009769535.1). NCBI lineage: Eukaryota > Metazoa > Chordata > Lepidosauria > Squamata > Natricidae > Thamnophis > Thamnophis elegans. The sequence continues at coordinate 40,375,991 of NC_045551.1, forward strand.
GGGATATTTGACTATCCAAACTTTGGTCAAGACGGCAGTAGGTTCAGTCATGAAACTCGTTGGGTGGTGCTTGTAAGGAAAGATGAGAGAAGAGAATACAATTATCTTCAGTCTCTGGAAGAAGGTGAGAAGGCCACCTGGATTAGTGGGAAGGCATGTGTTAATAAGAAATTACCCGTCCAGGCCATATTTCATGTGAGCAAGTTAATAACAAAAAATACATTTTATTGCTTGACAAAATCATTTGATTATCTAAAGGCAGAAGAATAATTAAGGGTAGAATGAAAGGACAGCTGTGATGAGTGGAACTTATTCAGCCTAATTTAGGGGTTCCCAAACTTGGCAACTATGTTATGCTGGCTGGAGAATTCTGGGAGTTGAAGTGCACAAGTCTTAAAGTTGTCAAGTTTGAAGACTTCTGGCCTAACTCTTAAAAGAGAGGACATGAGAAAGTAAACAGGAAGGCTGGCTATTGAAAAGAGAAAACTTAGGTTATCAAAACATTTATCTCAAACCGGTATTTACTATTTTTGGATGTTTACATGGTTATAAATTAGAAAAAAGTGATTATATTATGTAACATTTGTTCAAATCCATCTGCTCATTTTAATCCAGCAGAAAGAAAAAGGGTTTAAAATTCATAATCTGGGCTCTTAGAAAAAGAAAATAGATTGAGAAAAGAGGAGCAGATTCAAGTCGGGGGTTTGTTTATATTTAAATAAGGTTCCAATTACAGACTGATTAATTTATCCTTGGCTATGCTTGTCCAAGCTGCTTTCAGTTTTGTCTTAAAGTCTACATGAATATTTCTGAAACTGCTCACTGAGGGCTATGCATAAATAAAAATATGCATTGGTTGGACTTCTCTATCAAATCTAACTAATGTATTATCAGAAAAAGGGATTCCTATTTAGATTTCCTCCAGTAAAGGAAGAATATATGTTACAAGAAGGTGGGGACACCCATTGTTGCCTAGCGAGGGAACTCTGTATTTTTGGTTGACACAAAGCCTCCAAAATAGACTAGGAGAGTCAACAAGAAGTAGAGGTGTGACCTGGAGTCTGAAGAACTTCAAATGCCACTTGAATTAGGTATCTCAATCAATGCAAGTTTTCCATCTTAGTGAAGGAGTCTGGAGAATGGAAGGTTCCTTGGGAATATTTGAATCCACTAGACTAATCCAAAAGAAATCCATGGGCCAGGAACTTCAAAAATATCTCCCTGTAGTTAGTTCCATGCTAAACTACTCACATCCCATGTGAGTTGTTCTTTCCTTTGTTCCTGCCTTAGCTGAAATTTATTTTCCCAACTGCCCTCAAATGTCTATCATTATACGTAATTTAACCAGTTCATGTATTTATTTCCTGAACAAGGACTATCTTACATTTACAAATGGTATTTTAGGATACCATAATTCAATAACAGTAAATAATTCTTGCTATAAATTTGTATATGCAAGCTCTGCATTCAATCCATTCTAAAACACGGTGAAAGGAAGAGTATAATAAAATTATAACAATTATAATAGTTATGAGAAATGTTCTAATATATTTCATAAGAGGAAAGCAACTTCCTTGCTCTACACTCCCCTCTAGTGGAAATGAAGAGAAAAATGTAAGCTAGTTTGCTTTTATATACATATAAACATATAATGAGGTGAGCAAAAGGAGGATATTGGGTTACAAATCCTCCCATCCTTCTTAACTGATGGGAAATGAAGTTCAACAGTACCTAGAGAGTTCATTCTTTTCTTGATCTAGCACAAAGATGTTCCACATGGTCAAGCAACAAGGAGAAAGCAGAACCATTTAACTCATGTTTTGCATCTGTCTTTACACAAAGGGATAAAACAGTCCAACCTATCAAAAACAGCACCACAAAAATCAGATTAAGAACACATGTTGAAATAGGGAAGAAAATGGTAAAATGGTAAGCACCTGTCTACCCTAAATGAATTCAAATCACCAGGACTGGATGGATTCCACCTCAGGATTCTGAAGGAACTGGTAGACGAGATATCAGAATCACTGAACTATATCTTTCAGAGATCCTGGAGCACCAGGGAACTACCAGAGGACTAGAAAAGAGCTGATGTGGATCCCATCTTCAAAAAAGGAAAAAAAAATAGATGCAGGAAACGACAGACTATCAGCCTGACCTCAATACCAGGAAAGATTCTGGAAAAGATAATCAAGCAACGAATTAGTGAACACCTAGAAGTAAACAAAGTAATAGCCAAAGCCAACATGGGTTTGTCAAAAACAGATCATACCAGACTAATCTTACTGCATACTTTGACAATGACAAAATTAGTGGACCAGAGGAATGTCGTTGATATCATTTACTTGGAGTTCAGTAAGGCATTTGATAAGGTAGACCATAACCTACCACTAGATAAAGTAGAAGAATGTGGGTTGGACAGCATCACCACCAGATGGATTCGTAACTGGCTGACCAACCACACTCAACGTGTAGTCCTCAATGGAACTGTATCTACATGGAGGGAAGTATGCAGTGAAGTACCCCAAGGCTCAGTTTTACGCCCAGTACTCTTCAACATCATCAATGATTTGGAGGAGGGAATAAATCGGGAACTCATCAAATTTGCAGATGGCACCAAGCTGGCAGGAATAGCCAACACTCCAGAAGATAGGCTTAAGATACAGAAGGATCTTGACAAACCTGAACATTAGGCACTATCTAATAAAATGAAATTCAATGGTGAAAAGAGTAAGGTTCTATATTTAGGCAAGAAAAACAAAACACACAGGTAGAGTATAAGTGGTACCTTGCTCAATAGTAGCAATTGTGAGAGGGATCTTGGAGTCCTAATGGACAACCATTTAAATATGAGCCAGCAGTGTGCAGCAGCTGCCAAAAAAGCCAACACAGTTCTAGGCTGCATCAACAGAGGGATAGAACCAAGATTGCATACCACTTTAATACCACTTTATAATGCCTTGGTAAGGCCACACTTGGAATACTGCATTCAGCTTTGGTTGCTACGGTGTAGAAAAGATATGGAGACTCTAGAAAGAGTGCAGAGAAGAGCAACAAAGATGATTAGGGGACTGGAGACTAAAACATATGAAGAACAGTTGCAGGAACTGGGCATGTCTAGTTTAATGAAAAGAAGGACTAGGGGAGACATGATAGCAGTGTTCCAATATCTCAGGGGTTGCCACAAAGAAGAGGGAGTCAAACTATTTTCCAAGGCACCTGAGGGTAGAACAAGAAGCAATGGGTGGAAACTAATCAAGGAGAGTAGCAACTTAGAACTGAGGAGAAATTTCCTGACAGTTAGAACAATTAATCAGTGGAACAGCTTGCCTCTAGATGTGAATGCCCCAACACTGGAAGTCTTTAAGAAGATGTTGGATAGCCATTTGTCTGAAATGGTATAGGGTTTCCTGCCTAGGCAGGGGGTTGTACTAGAAGACCTCCAAGGTCCCTTCCAACTCTGCTATTTTATTGTATTGTATTATCAAGATTATTAAACACCTTAAATAATGTTATACTGACTACAAGTAACCCTTATTTAGTAATTAAATTGTTTCTAGCAATTTGGTTGATAATAAAAATTGGTAACGAAAAGGTAAAGGTTCCTCTCACACATATGTGCTAGTCATTTCTGACTCTAGGGGATGATGCTCATCTCCGTTTCAAAGCTGAAGAGCCAGCACTGTCCAAAGACGTCTCCGTGGTCATGGGGTGGGCATGACTAAATGGGGAAGGTGCACAGAACACTGTTGCTTCTCACCAGAGGTGGTCCCTATTTTTCTACTTGCATTTTTACATGCTTTTGAACTGCTAAGTTGGCAGAAGCTGGGACAAGTAACAGGAGCTCACTCCGTTATGTGGCACTAGGGATTCGAACCACCAAACTGCCAACCTTTCTGATCGACAAGCGCAGTGTCTTAACCACTGAGCCACCGCGTCTCATTATAAAATAAAAGTGGTTACTAAGTGAAAAAGCATGACTGTGATAGTGTATGAAGGCTATTGGGGCTTGCAGGAGATAAAACATGCTGAAGTTGAAGCCAAACTAGATCAACCATTTTGTTCATTGAAGTACTCCGGCAGCTCTGTTATTGCCTGTCTTTGGAATGGCACTGCCTGGAAGAGGGTAATTCCAAGATTTAAAGGCTTTCCTGGATTCTCAACTGCTAACAAGATGAGCAGATGGGAGCAACACCCGTGAAGCTTCTGCCCAATTGACTGGTGAGCAAATTGTGGCCCTACCTGGTGGAAGAGGTCCTAACTGTGCCATATGTGGACTATTGCAATCTACTGTGCATGAGCTTTGAAAATCAACTGGAAGCTATTTGTTGGGGCAGAACACGGTAGCTATGATGTTGATTTGTATGGGAGCCTTACTATTTATTTTATCTTCAGTTCCTTTTCTAATAATTTCTACCAGGACTTTGCTTGCTTGCTTGCTTGCTTGCTTGCTTGCTTGCTTGCTTGCTTGCTTGCTTGCTTGCTTGCTTGCTTGCTTGCTTCCCTCCCTCCCTCCCTCCCTCCCTCCCTCCCTCCTTCCTTCCTTCCTTCAACAGCTGCTTACACCACTGGTATGTATGTTCAATGAATTATTCACCAAGAGTCTAGGATACATTTTGTGATTTGTCAATACCAGTATAAACACTGTTAATGTAGACACGGAGTTCATGGTTTTTGAATTAATATGCTTCATTTTAAACTTGTTTATGCTGAACTGCATTTGTCACTTTTCAGTCAAGTGGAAAACCTTCTGAAGCTTTTCACAATCCTTTTCAATTTAGCACTCTGCACTGATTGTTATCATCAGCAAATCTAGGCACTCACTGTTCATTCCTAACTCCAGATCACTTAAAATTAACTTTAAAAGCACAGGCCTAATACTGACCATGCAATGGGGTCAGGGAAGAAGGAACACTTTGTTCAGATCTCTATTACAAAAATGTTGGTCTATTCTTGTCTCTTGTTTTTCAATTTTCTCACATGAAAGGACTTGTCTTTTTTAAAAAATTCTGTTGAGTTTGCTTAGGCCCCTTGAGAAGGGGGCTTTATCAAAATCAGTTATCAAAACCACTAAAGCCAGTTGCTTCCCTTCCTAAATCAACAGGCTCTTTAGAAAGTCAATTGTGTCCTGGTTACCTTGTGGTTTGACTATTGCAATGCACTCTACCTGGGCTACCTTTGAAGATCACCTGGAAACTCCAACTGCTCCAGAATCTGTGATGTGGGCAGTGATGGGCAATGCCTCTGAGAGCTGCAGTGGTTGCCTGGGTGCTTCTATGTGTGATTCAAGTTGCTGGCCATTACCTATAAAGCTCTATGTGGCATATGATCTTGTTAGTTGAGGGACTCCTTCAGTGGTGGGATTACAGGGACATGAAGTCAGGGGAGGCAGGGGAGACAGAGCCTCACCACTGTCATCATGAAAAAAAAAAAACGTAAAAGGAAAAAGGCAAGAGCTGAGGTCAGGCTGAGCTAGTTGCTGCCAGAGTCACCGTGGATGACTCTGCTTAGTGCTTAACTGTTTAAAAAAGCCTCTAAAAAGCACCCTCTACAGGAGGAGGCAGGAGAACAACGTGCTTCATCTAGTCTGACTTTAGGTATTTTATGATCATTTGAGCAGAGTTAAGCAAGGGTTAAAAGCCTAAAAATTCCTGACATAAGTGAGGCACATCGTTCTGCCTCCTCCTGTAGAGGGTGCTTTTTTAGAGGCTTTTTTAGACAGTTAAACAGAATCATCCACGGTGACTCTGGCAGCAACTAGCTCAGCCTGACCTCAGCTCTTGCCTTTTTCCTTTTTCCTTTTCTTTTCTTTTCATGATGGCAGGCAACAGCATAGTTGAAATCCTCTCTGAAACAGCTGGAAAAGGTACGTGTGGGTCAGAGGGAGGGGGAGGAATTCAAACTTCACCCTCAAGTGTAGATCCCTCCCCAAGTGTAGTTTGATTGCAGGCAGAGCCATGTTGCCTTTTCAAACACACAGACACACAGACACACACATGGATAAAACTATATAAGTCCAGCTTCACTGATTACAAGTTTGAAAAGACAACGTGGCTCCACCTGCAATCAAAGGCTCGGATCGGCTCCCCTCCAGCTTCTCTGCCTCTTTTCTCACCCCAGCCTGCAAGCAGGAGGTGAATGGGTGGGTGGGCGGGCTTTATTGCATTTCAGGCATTTCTCACCCAGACAGCAGGTTGCAGCCAACCTCTGTGTTTGTGTTTGTTTGAGAGAGAGTGAGTGAGAGAGGGAAGGGGGTAGGAGAGATAGTCCAATCCAACTTCTCTGTGTGCGTGTGTCTGTTTGAGAGAGGGGGGAGGGAGGGAGAGAGGGAGAAAGGAGCGGGAGGGAGAAGAAAAAGAATGAAGGAAACTTTTTCGCAAAGGAGAAAAATAAATGCTGTCGCTTTAAATCGGAACTGAGCATGCCTGGCTGTGGAATTCTGGGAATTGAAGTCCACAAGTCTAAAAAAAAATTGAAAACGACCACTGTGTCAGTGCCTTACCAGCCATAAACCTCACCGCACGTCACTAGTGGGATTCAAATAATTTAACAACCAGTTCTCTTCCCTAATGACCAGCTGGGTAGACGGAGCTCGGTGGTCATGTGACTGGGTGGACATGGCCAGCTCAACATCATTCAAGTTGATGGACGCTTCACCTTAGCTGTTACAATGTAATAAGGGTTAATCAGAGAGGCAGTTTCTGTAAGCAGGGCAATAAAGATTAGGCTAGAAACAACATCAGAATGTTTCCTTCCCACTTTCCATACAGGATTAGCCCTGTAAAGTGGAAAAAAAACAAAATGAGATTTCTTCCAACTGCTTAGAAAGTTAACAACCGGTTCTCCCAAATAGGTGCAAACTGGCTGAATCCCACCACTGGACTCCTGATGTCTATGCGTCTGTCCTCCCGCAAAGTTGTCATACTGTAGGTTCTGAAAGTCTATCAGGAGCATGCCTTCCCTGTTGCACGGTTTCTCTGTTGCATTTCTACCCCAAGATATGGGTGACTCCTGTCCTACTGATGTTTTGCAGGCTTCAGGCATTTAGTAATATGATCAGTTGCTAAGATTAATTTTCATTTGCACAAATAGTTAACAAAAGATAATGTTTACGTTTCTAAAAAATAGAAAATACTAATGCAACAGCCATTAAAATATACAGTGTAAAGGAAAGATAGTGGTGCTATTTGAGGTGTGACTAATCTGTATTACACATGAAGGCTGCTTTTTTTTAAAAAGTTTCATTCAATGCATATTGCATTTTAGGAAATGCTAAACAAAATCTTAACTTGGATCAAAGCAATGAGATACAAAACCTCCTTGAGTCTTTCCAGACAGAAAATCCATAACTTTTATTAGCCAAATTGTATGTTATTCAGAGCAAAAGATAGAAGTATTTTTTTTAAAAAACCACATTATTGGTAATTGAGGGGAGAAAAAAAAATCATTAGTAGATCACTTGAAATGGACTTTGGGAATAAGAAGTAGAGAGTATGATGATAGAATATGACCCATAGTTGATTTGCAAAATTGAACTTTATGAAATTGCAACCTCAATTAACTGGGTAGTTGTGGATTCTGCTCTAGAAAGCCTGACTTTATGAAGATACAACTGAATGGAATACACTTTTGTCAACCTTGTTCAACTTCCTCCAAAGATCACCATGATCCAGTCACATAACACATTTACAGTAGGCCAAAATGTGGTTGCTGGATTTGCATAAAACACTGTCCATATGAACACAGCCAATGTGATTAATTTATGCTTCAGGCAGTTGGATTAATTCAGTCAACCATGTTTTGATCAAGACTTCACATACTACCCATGTTCCTTTGCCTTTTAACAAGGCTAAAACAAATGGGGTTAGGTGCAGGTAAGTACTTCATATTGTTTGATGTATTTATCAGACATTCTAGTAAATGATAGTGATGGTTTGGGTTTGGGTTTAACTATTTCTACAAATCAAACATTTTAATCTATGTAGATTAGATGTAATGTATGTCTTGGAAAAGGCCAATTATAATTTATTTTAAAATCATGGTTAAAAAACATGGATTAGAGCCATGTATTCCACTTGGATCAGTAGGTTCTATACATCAGAATAGAATTTAATACGGGGGAAAAGAGGATTTTCAGTCCAGATACTGAGAACACTATCAAAATTTGTGAAAAGCAATTTGAAATCAGCCCACCATTGTATTTATTACTACCAAAGTCAATATTTAACAAATATGGTGAGAAACTTAAAAGCACGCTGGAGTCAATTAGCATTTTTAAACTGATGGATAGAAAAAGCATAAAGATTGGCACTGAATGAATGCCACATTCCAAGCATTTTTTAAAATTTAAGCAAGAGTTATTGCTATGAGGGGCAAGAACTTGCCTTGGGAAAAAAGAGATGAAGTTTATGGCGATTTCACATTCATAAGAGATTTGGCAAGAAATAACAGTTTAACAGCTGAATACAATTGATAGTTTGCTGTCTTTCACTATGAAGAATTCAGGACATACAAAATTATCTACAGTAACTAGATTCCACATAAATGCTTAGTTTTAGTAAGCTTGAGATATCATGATCTTCCAATTTATTAAGATTTACTAAACCTTAACATTTATTAAAATTTTAAGTCATGGGTTCTGTGCTATTTTCACGGGGAGTGCATTGGTTTGTATCCATTTTTCTCTTGATAGTGCAAGGCAGTGTACATACCAATTTTATTTTTCATTTTCAATTTCAACAACTATTACAAGAATTCTGTGATAGAGGAGAGGCTAGGAGTGTGCCTGGTCCCTAAATCACCCAGTAAACTTTGTGACCAATTGAATGTTTTTGCCTGCTTTGTTGAATATCTTAAGCATAACATGGGCCTTTGAAAAGTCTTGTCCTGAACATAGTCATAAAATGGCTTCCGTTGTTCCATTTGAGGACAAAGGTAATTGTTCATCTGTCACAACAGAAAATAATTGGGTTAAGTTTATCTTGCATAATATGGCCTTCTACTTTAAAATGTAATAGCAATAATAATTTTAGAATAAGAAAACAAGCAGAACAGTGAATGTTGCAGATGCCAAACAAGGAGCCTAAGTTATATCATGTTGGTGAGCACTGAAATAGGGAAACCATTGTCAAAGTGAGTGTCTTAATCTTAGAAAATAGTAGAAGTAAACAAACATTTATGGATATTTCTTGAAGACTTTTTGAATATCTCAATGCTTGGAGAAGTAATCCCAAGTCTCCTGAAATCTTATTTAATACTGATTTATTATACTTTTTTGCACACGAGAGTAGGTAACATACACAAGAAATCCTGCATAATTTTGAAAATGAACAGTTAGAGCAGTGATGGCAAATCTTTTTTGGCTGCCATGCCAAAAGCGGGGGGAGCACAGGGGGGTTGTGTGCTGGCATACTACACCCATAATGCTATGGGCATGACCCCCTCCCAGTGCATGTGCATGCACGCGATCAACGACCTTCCCCACTTTTGCCGGGGTTTTTTCGCCTTCTCCAGGCTCCATAGACTTTCTAGGAGCCTGGGGAGGGCGAAAACAGCCTCCCTGCCCCCTCCCCCAATGCCCCCTAGAGGCCTCAGGAGTTTTCCTGAAGCCTCCAGAGGGCGAAAAACGGACCTACGGGGAACCCGGAAGTTCGAGAATGGTGACTTTCAGTTTGTCCAGAAGCCTGATTTTCAACCTATGGAGGCTTCAGGAGGCTTCCCTGAAGGCTCTGGAGGGCGAAAAACAGACCTATGGACAAACCGGAAGTCACCATTCCTGAACTTCTGGGTTCCCTGTAGGGTCAATTTTTTTTTTAACCTCCGGAGCCTACAGGGGCCTTCAGGAGGCTTCCCTGAAGACTCCAAAGGGTGAAAAATGGCCCTACAGCAAAACTGGAAATCTCTTCCAGTTTGTCCATATGGCCATTTTTCGCCCTCCGGAGCCTTCAGGGAAACCTCCTAAAGGCTCTGGAGGGCAAAAAACTGCCTCAAAAGAAAGCCAAAGTCAGCTGGCCAGCACGCGCATACGCACTGGCCAGCTGACAGGGAAACACCTCGGGTGCCCTGACAAATGGCTCCACATGCCATCTATGGCACACGTGCCATAGGTTCGTGATCACGGAGTTAGAGTAACTGCTGCATATGTGCCTTTTCCACGGTGGTGGGATTCAAAAATTTTTACTACCAGTTCTGTGGCCATGGCTTGGTGGGCGTGGCATGGGGAGCGTGGCTTGGTGGGCATGGCAGGGGAAGGATACTGCAAAATCCCCATTTCCTCCTGATCAGCTGGCACTCAGGAAACAGAGAATAGATGAGGGTGGGGCCAATCAGAGGTGGTATTTACCAGTTCTCCAAACTACTCAAAATTTCCACTACCGCAGTGGTGGGTTGCTCCCAGTTCGGCCTGGATCGGTCAAATCAGTAGTAGCAGTGGCAGGAGGCTCTGCCCACCTGCCCGGATACTTCTGAGCATGTGCAGAAGTTTCTGCACATGTGCAGAAGCATTGTGTGCCTGAAACATAGTAAAAAAATTAGCAACCTACCTCTGCAGTGCCGGTTCTCCAGAACTGGTCAGAACCTGCTAAATACCACCTCTGCTTTTCCAAATAATGAGATTGAAAAAAGGGTAGATAATAGCTCCGTAAAAATATTTGTTTTGCTTTCAATACATTATTTTGTTTCAACAATTAATCTTATTTCTAGTTGGATAGATCATATTGCATTAATATATAGTAATGCATGTGAAGATAGTTTTATTAAAGCCAATGGCCCATTCATTATTACAATACCCTTTTTATTTAGGTGCACTGCAACAAATTTAACAATCAACTTGCTTGTTAGACTGAGAAAAATACTGATATTAAAACATATTTGATGCCTCATTTAGCACAAGTAATAATACTTTGTGTCTAATGACCAACTTACAGTAGATTTTATTTCCATACTATCAATGAAAATGAAAGTACCATAATAATGACTATATTTGATCATTATTTAAATTATGGTTGTCAGGAAAAATATAATAAAAAGCCTAGTCTTTGTTCAAAACCTTTAGAGAGTTGACAGTTGTGATAACAAAGACACAATGATTTCAAAGGAACATAAAGAAATGAGAACACAGCATTGTGTTTAGACAAGTGTTTTTCAAACTTGACAACCACAAGTTGTGTAGATTTCAGCTTCCAGAATTCCCCAGCCATCAATTCTAAGAGTTGAAGTCTATACAACTTAAAATTACCACATGTAAAAAAAAACCCCACTGGTTTAGACAATACGTGCTAAAAACAATATGGAATCAAATATATTTACTGGAATAAAATCTACAAGAAATTGAACTTTACCAAACAAAAATTCTTTGTAAAAGGCAATGTCAGAAGAATTGCTGGCTTATCCACTGCGCAAGGAAAAAGACCAAAGAACAATTATTTCTATATAGAAATTCTTTATTGGACACCCAAAGAATTTGTCTTGGTGCATATGCTCTCAGTGTACATAAAAGATACATTCATTAAGAATAATAAGGTACAACACTTAATGATAATCATAGGATGCAAATAAGCAATCAAATCATATTAGGAAACAATCAGTATAAATCGTAAGGATACAGGCAACAAAGTTACACTCATATAGTCATAAGTGGGAGGAGATGGGTGATAGGAATGATGAGAAGATTAGTAGTAGTGCAGACTTAGTAAGTAGTTTGATAGTGTTGAGGGAATTATTTGTTTAGCACAGTGATGGCTTTTGGGGAGAAACTATTCTTGAGTCTAGTTCTTCTGGTGTGCAATGCTCTTTAGCATCATTTTGAGGGTAGGAGTTGAAACAGTTTATGAGATGGACCCAAACATCTTTCCACAATGAAATAAGTATAACCATTTGCCAGTTATTGTTCCAAATTACATAGTCAATAGAATACAGAAAAGACTGAAAAAGTTTGAGTAAAATCTTATTCACAAAATTTACAGGATGACAAAAGAAGTAGTTTATCAACACATAACTGAAGAGGAAATGGAAGATTCAAGATAAAAAGGATTCAATATAAAAAAACTGAAACTGATTGAAGCTGTAACTCTCACACATGTAATATACTACTCTATAAGACTTTCCAGGAAATTCTGGCTAAACTTTTATCTCAAGTAATGAATGAGATTCAGGAAGATGAAGAAGCTCCTATGTCAGGGAAAAGCAGTTTTGTTTCTTTGATTTGCTGTTTAAAGAAAGAAAAAATTCAACTTTCTCTGATTCACATAGTCCTATTTCTTTCTTTGAACACAGGAAACTGTTTATAGCAGTACTTGCTAAAAGAATAAATGTTTTTTTTAAAAAACTAGAATGATGCATCCTGATTAGTCTTCATTTATCCTGAAGAGATGAGAAACAATATTATACATATTTGGCATGTTATTGACAAGATCAGTTTAAAACATTAAAAGGGACTGTAATTGTACTTGATGCAGAAAAACCATTGATAATATGAACTGCTTCTTTATCTATATTTCTACAAATTCTGCCCATAGAAAAACCCATCCACACTCCCTGCGTAGCCTCCTCACTTATCTTGTTCATTTGTTCTTCAGGTCCCAAAGTCATATAATGAGAATAGATGGATCTAGAAAAGTCCGAACATTTCAGTGGTCTAAAATGCATTAAAATTGTACTGCAGGATGTTCAAAATGTCAGGTTTCTTCCTTCTTCCTTCACCACAGTTGAGAACTTGCAGGGATGGTCAGAACAAACAACCACACTCATAGACTCTGCTTGAATACTTGGATTGTTACTACATTTGGGGCTCATTGCAGTCTGAGAGTCATCTAAAATGTGCTGAAATGGTACAGTTAGTCCCTGTTGAACAACCGCTCATTCAACGACTCTTTGGAGTTACAGTGGTGTTCTCTCTGGTAACGCTATGCTGCTAACTAGGGCATACAAAACCTTTGCCAGATCTATCCTTGAATACTGCTCACGTGCCTGGAACCCACACTGCATTTCGAACATTAAAACATTAGAGAGGGTCCAGAGGTATTTTACAAGAAGAGAACTCTGCTCATAATAAAATTCCATATACCACCAGGCTTGAAATTTTAGGCTTGGAGAACCTTGAAATACGCCGTCTACATTCCAACCTGAGCTTAGTGCACAAGATAATCTGCCATAATGTCCTACCAGCTAATGGCTACTTTTACTTCAACTGCAATAACACAAGGGCTATCAACAGATACAAACTAAATATAGTTTGTTTTAATCTTGATTGCAGGAAAAACGATTTCATCAATAGAGTAGTAAATGTGTGGAATACCCTACCTGATCCTGTTGTTACTTCCTCTAACCCCCATACCTTTTGCCTTAAGCTGTCTACCGTGGACCTTACATATTTCTTAAGAGGTCCCTAAGGGGGCATGCATAAGCACACTAGCATGTCTATACCATCCTTATCCTACTCTCCCATTTATATGTACTCTTTTTATGTGTTTATGGCTATGCTTTACTTATTTATATCCATTTATTTGTGCCATTTTTTCATGTGTTTTCATAGTTGTTTCCTTGTACTTGTTGACAAATAAACAAACAATGGCATTGTACAAGGGGGTTTCATATCGAGTAGAACTCCTGTATTTTTACCAAGATAACCACCTGGATGAAAAATATAAAATAATTGCCAAGTGATGGGCCCCAGGCTGCTCAATATGCTGGTAAGGGAGAACAGATAATGTTTCAGAGCACTAAGGGTGTTTATGGCGTGGTTAGATTAAAGTCTTTGTGATGTCTAGTTGTTTATGTTGCCATAAGGAAAATCTGAAGCTGAATGTACAGAATTACCGTGGTAACACAGAACCTAGTAAGTATGAACATAGGAAAGCTCAACACAGTGTAATATAAAATGAAATGATTAGGATATTTCATTCAGAAGATCACAGTGTTTATTACTCAGGATATAGGACCACAGTGGCTTATGAGGTTAGAACCCTGGGCTGAAAATTGGCAGGCTCATGTTTGAGAGCCATTGCTGCCATGGGGCAGGGTGCACACCCATCACACACTACAGCTTCTGCCAACACAGCGGTTCGAAAACAGGCAACTGTGAGTTGATAAATGAGTACCACTTCAGTGGGCAACTTCAATCCTGGAATTATTAGTATTACTCTGGATATGAAAAACAAAGAAGTAACGGTATTGCTTTCAGAGTTAGAAGAGGTATAATAAGAACAATACTTGGCTACAATGCATTCAATACAGTAGTGAAATTCAATTTTTTTTACTACCGGTTCTGTGGGCATGGCTTGGTGGGCATGGCAGGGAAAGGATACTGTGAAATCTTCATTCCCATCCCACTCCAGGGGAAGGATACTGCAAAATCTTCATTCCCTCGAAAACTCCTGGAGGAAGGATATTGCAAAATCTCCATTCCCACCCCACTATGGGGCCAGCCAGAGGTGGTATTTGCTGGTTCTCCGAACTACTCAAAATTTCCGCTACCGGTTCTCCAGAACCTGTCAGAACCTGCTGAATTTCACCCCTGATTCAATAACTGAATATTGTCAATTAGAGTTAATAGACAACCCTTTAAAATAACCATCATTCAAGTTTATCTTCCAACTATAAACTCTAATGTTAGAAGAGGAGATTTATGAGCATTATGACCAAGTTCATAAAAATGCTCTCAAGATGGTCTGCTTGTGATTGGAGACTGGTATGCCAAAGCTGGAAATATGAAAGAGGAAAACGTAATTGGATTGTATGAAACAGAAGACCAGCAAAACAATTACTGCTATTCGCATTATTTTTGCAAGCTAACATTGGCTTCAGACAACCAAAACAATGCTTCTGTATGTGGACATTTCCAGATGGAGTATAAATCAAATTAACTATATTATTTCTAAAAGGAGGAGTTCAATTATAACATCAAAGGTACCAGCTGCTGGTATGGAACTTCTCATATGCAAACTCCAAGCTAGATTAAAGCAAAAGAAAACCATTCCCCCCAGTCTTGAGCAAATATGCACCATTTTCAAGAAGAACATTGGGAATTGATTTGAAATCCTGACACTCATTGACACAGATTTAGAGGAATTAGGAGCAGACTTAAATATATTGTGAAGGATGAATGTAAAAAGAGACTGCCCAAAAAGAGAGAGAGAGAGAGAGAGAAAGCCCAGAAGAAAGGAAACTGAATGTCAGAACAAACCATTCAAATCGCCAAGAAGAAAAAAAGAATCCATGGCCAAGAAAAACAAAAATCTCAGGAAGGAACTGAACAAAGAGTTTTGGAGAGCTGTTAGAAAAGACAAGAAGCAGTATTACAACAACATCTGTAAAAACATTGAAGATAAAAATAGACATAGAAGAACAAGGGACGTGTTTCAAAAGTTCTCTGAACTGTGAAGAGGCTCCAACCTTGAATTGATATGCTAAAGGAGGCCAACAGACAAATAGTAACCAATTCAAAAGAGATCAAGCAAAGGTAGAAGTATACTGAAACACTGTACAGTAAATATCCAAGATACCTTAGAGCAGGGATGGCGAACCTATGGCACGCATGCCACAGGGGGCATGCAGAGCCATTTGTCAGGGCACGCAAGGCGTTGCCCTGTCATCTGGCCAGCGTGCATGCGGAAGTTTGGGAATGGACTTCCGGTTTGCTCATAGGGCAGGTTTTAGCCTTCCAGAGCCTTCAGTGGCCTTCCAGGGGCTTCCCTGAAGGCTCTGGAGGGCAAAACCAAGCCTACAAGCAAACAAACTTCCGGTTTGTTCATAGGGCTGTTTTTAGTCCTCCAGAGCCTTCAGGGACCTTCAGGAGGCTTATAAAGCCTCTGGAGCCTGGGGAGGGTGAAAAAAGCATGCAAAAAAGGGGGGAGCGCTGGTCATGCATACATGCAC
The DNA here is from genome assembly GCF_009769535.1 of Thamnophis elegans. NCBI lineage: Eukaryota > Metazoa > Chordata > Lepidosauria > Squamata > Natricidae > Thamnophis > Thamnophis elegans. The sequence goes on from NC_045551.1 coordinate 40,391,864, forward strand.
ACTGGGGGTCGTGCATTGCATGATGGGTGTGCCATCACTGCCTTAGAGGATATTCCCTTCTTATAAAAATCTCTAGTACTAGAAGATAAAGTTCTAACAGTTTTCACTAGAGGCTCAAGTGATTAGATTCAAATTATCATACTTCATAGACATTATGCAAAGACGTAGCTTTCTCTTAAGGCTCTATTGCTCAGTAAGGTGGAAGAAAAGAGAAGAAGAGGATGACCAGCAGTAAAATAAATTGACTTAGTTACAGTGGCAACAAGTGCACCATTGGAAAAACCTGAAAGAGCAAGGGTAGATGGTCACCGAGAAAATTTACATGGTTGCTAAAAGTTGACATTGCCATAATGACACATAATCAATCAATCAATCAATCAATCAATCAATCAATCATTTTCTTTGAAAAGTCCACAGATAGGATGCAGTACATTCATTTGCAGGAAGAAATTTCTGATGGACCGGAACTACTACTTTTAGGACAGGGCATGTAATTTACCGTATATACTCGAGTATAGGCCGACCCGAATATAAGCCGAGGCACCTAATTTTACCACAAAAAACTGGAAAAGTTATTGACTCGAGTATAAGCCTAGGTTGGGAAATGCAGCAGCTACCGGTAAATTTCAAAAATAAAAATAGATACCAATAATGTTTTTGAATATTTATTTCAAAGAAAAACAGTAAACTAGCGGTGTATTCAATGAAATACTTCACTCACCTCATGATGCTGATGTCCCGCTGTGATGATGATGTCCCATGCAGCCGCGGGAGCGATGTCCCGCCTCCTATGACACACAGCACAGTGATTCCTATCATTGGATCACTGTACCAGAGGAGGTGGGACATCGCTATGTGGCTGCTTGCCATAACAAGGAGGAGGTGGGACATCGTTGCAGAGCGGCAGGAGGGGGAGGAAGGGGAATCGTAAGACAGCCCTGCATTACATTAGAACGTGAGGAGGGGGGATGGTGCGGTGTGCGCTGCGCGGCAAACTGACACAGAGGGAGAGGAAACTCAAAGGGGCACCGGGCCATTCACGAGTGTCACCCAGCGGCATGGCCCCGCCCCTTTTTCTCCTCCATTTCGGGCAAATTTTTCACTGACTCGAGTATAAGCCGAGGCGGCTTTTTTCAGCCCAAAAAGTGGGCTGAAAAACTAGGCTTATACTTGAGTATATACAGTATAAGGGATTCGATGGCTCAGTGGCTAAGACGCTGAGCTTGTCGATCAGAAAGGTCGGCAGTTCGAATCCATAGAGCCATGTAATGGAGTGAGTTCCCGTTACTTGTCCCAGCTTCTGCCAACCTAGCAGTTCGAAAGCATGTAAAAATGCAAGTAGAAAAAACAGGGATCACCTTTGGTGGGAAGATAACGGTGTTCTGTGCGCCTTCGGCATTTAGTCATGCCGGTCACATGATCACAGAGGTCTTCTGACAGCGCTGGCTCTTCGGCTTTGAAATGGAGATGAGCACCAGCCCTAGAATTGGGAACGACGAGCACATATGTGCGAGGAGAACCTTTACCTATGTAATTTATGACTGGTTGAGTCTGCTGAAAGTTGTTCTTCATCAGGAGACTCACAGCTCCCCAATTCTGTGGCATGAGATGGCTGGTTCTGGATTAATGGAGGCAGTTCTCAGGAATACAGATAAGGTTAGAAAAACATTAACTGTGAGCTTATGAACTTTAATTACATAAGTTTTCCAGTATGGGGAAAAAAAACAGAAATTGCTATATTACCCATGAACTTTAAAAAGGGGAGGGGATCAGTGCAGAGGTCATAAGTAAGTTGTCATATTTATTAAAGGATTGGAGTTGTCTGCTTTTGTATCTTCTTTGTACCGTGTTATCTGGTTTCCCTCTTAACATGTCCTAACAACTTCAGTAAAGAAACTTGTAGTTTCTTCTACAAGAGGGTACTGAGTTAAAAGTTCTAAATGCATACCAGTAAGTTTTGAATGAGATGATATTTACATCCCTCAATGTTTTATGCAGTTTTGTTGTCTTCTATAATTCATGTTTTTGCTGCCGTGAAATTTTAACGGGCAATTACATGTATCCCTAATAAAGAGAAATAGAACATTAAGCATGACAACCCTTGATAAATTGTCAAGTGCCTGTGCCTCACATTCTCAAACAAACATGGTATTTTTAAAATTAGCTTGAACCTGAATTTATAAGCTACCCAATGAAAATCAGATTGCAAGTCAGATGATCTGATTTTGTTTATTAAGCCATGCATTCAGCCATGAAGTCTCCTAAGTGTGAAGAAGGTTACATACCAAAGGAAGACTGGGCCCCAGAGCTTCAAAAAAGTGTTGATGTGTTGCTGTTGTTTTTCAAGCGGTGGTGTCATATTTTGATTTCATCATACAAAAAACACTGGTCATTCCATATTTCAGTAACATGGTAAGCCTTAGCACTGATAAATAAACTTGCATAATAATGGATAAGGTAAAGGTAAAGATAAAGATTCCCCTTGCACATATGTGCTAGTTGTTCCCAACTCTAGGAGGATGGTGCTCATCTCCGTTTCAAAGCCAAAGAGCCAGCGCTGTCTGAAGGCTTCTCCGTGGTCATGTGGCCGGCATGATTAAATGCCGAAGGTGCATGGAACACTGTTACCTTCCCACCAAAGGGGGTCCTATTTTCTACTTGCATTTTTACATGCTTTTTAACTGCTAGGTTGGCAGAAGCTGGGACAAGTAATGAGAGCTCACTCCATTATGCGGCACTAGGGATTCGAACCTCCGAACTGCTGACCTTTTTGTTTGACAAGCTCAGTGTCTTAGTCAGTGAGCCACCACATACCCATAATGGATAAAGGATGGTATAAATATGCTAAAAAGCACTTTTCTATACTTGATTGCGTTTTGCTAAAACAGCTACAGCTACTTGACAAAAAGAGAAAATACTTAGATGGTCAATAGTGTCCTAACACAGCGATGAAACAATGGAGACTGGTTAATTTAGCTTGTGAGCGTTTGATTCCCAAAAGTGGTAGGTCCAAGTACAACTCAAAATCTCGTCACGGCAATTCATATTAGAGAAGATTTTCAATCCCACCTCTTTGCAATTGCTTCTGCTGTAATTTCCTAATTATGTGACTGTTGTGCTCTAGGATGTCTCCAACATATTGTCATAGATCAAATGTCATAGGATCCGTGTCAGCATAGCATATTCAGTACTGTGAGGGCTTTCCACCCCCTCACTATTAATGCAGGGCTGTTACTCTTTGTATATGGATAATGTTCTTGTTTACTCATTTCTTACAAACTCTCTAATAGAATCCATAGTCCACAGAATAGTATCCTGGTGAAACCATATACTTGTCACAGGGGCTTTTCCAGTGATGATCAAGTGTGTGTTTCTGTGGCTTTCTCAAAGCTTGCTGAGAACACCCACAAAGTTTATTGCTCTTGACCTGCAGTGCAGTGATTATAGGACTAATGGTAATATCTGTAGAGGTCAAATCCTTTTATTCCTAAGGTCAGTAACAAGAATGGTATAATACCATCAATTTATTTCAAAGGCAATGCAAATAAAAACTACTAAAATTGTATCAATAAAATAATGAGTTATTAGAAGAAATTTAAAAAGGCAACTAAGTTTTAAAAAACTATTAGGCAAATAGCTAGGAAATTGCTAAGATACAGATGCCATTTACATTGTTATGTTATTGTAATGTTAATCGTTTTTAAATTGTTTAAGAGTCAGTTGTAAGTAAATGTGCAAGTTTAAATCAAGACCATGCGCACAATTTTTCGGCTGCCCAACCGGTAGTAATGCAGGCAGGAACCCACCCCTGCCCTATGAGTGATATGTGTCTTCCTCAATTTCAGGTCGTCTATTAGAGACCTGGGAGTTTGAAGGTTCTGTGCAATATCTTCACTGTTTCTAGCACTGCACTCATGTGAACAGAGAGGTCTGATATTGTTCCTGGGTTCTGTCCGAGCAATTCCTCGACTTAAAAATCACTGCTCCAAGTGCTCTTACTATCATTGGGACCACTTTGATCTTCACATTCCACATTCTCTCCAGTTCCTCCTTCAGACTGATCATAGATAGGTAGTTGTGTGTGTGTGTGTATGTGTATTTAAAAGTGGATAAAATATTAATAATATAATAATGCAATCTCCTGGTGAATACCAATGATGATCAAGCAAAATTTAGTTATATTCCTGAAAGTTTTGAGGACTTTGGACATTGTATTTACAAAATTGGGAAAAATAGGATCAGCATCAATTTTGCGGTGCTTGGCAATTAAGAGAGATATGATTATATCTTTGCACCAATTAGAATAAGAAGAGTAATGAGGGAAACTGTATGCTACTGATTGGATTTCTCCCTGTGGACATAGATATAGACTGTCTTGTACGGGCATGCCACTTGCTGTTTAATTTTCTTCTAGAATTGCTAAAAGCAAGATATCAATTCTGACTAATCTAAAAGCTGATGTGTGTTTTGGACACGGGATGTTAAAGACCTACCTGGCTGCTTAGAATGGTCTCTCTGCATACCTACATGATAGATTTTTGAAGTAGAGGTTAGGTTCTTCTGTAGATCAAAATTGTAAATCCGCTGTTTGTCTCTGGCTGAATTTAGTCAATTGAGATCAAATACTGTGTCGAGTATATAAAATCCTAGATTGGAAAATATTTCAATTAGCATTAAAGGAATAGAATTATCCTGCTGGGTCAAGTCAAAGGGTTTTAAATAATAAAAAAAACAGAACAAAGAACAAATCCTGTATTTCATCTAGCAGAATTGCTTTTAGGCCAATAGCAAAATTAATTTTGCTACCAGTGTTAATAAGAAATTGGAAACGCATCTGAGCATGCACCGCAAGTACCTTTGGAATTTGATTGCGCAGTTACTACAATGAAATGCATCGGAGAAGGACGCTTTCCTGGATGGGCAGAGAACCAAAAGAGCATGAAGATAAAGAAAAACCTTAGTTGGCAAACATATAGAAGACTGTGATCCAAGGAATCAGGACAATGAAGAAACTTCAGTGCCAATGGAAACAGAACTCCACGACAGTCTGTTCCCATAGACCAGTGTTTCTTAACCTGAGCAACTTTGATAGGTGAGGACTTCAGCTCCCCAGAATTCCCAATATTGACGTTCACACCTCTTAAAGGGGCTGAGATTGAGAAACACTGTTCTAGAGAATGACTGCCAGTCACCTGAGAAAACCATGTCACAGAACATTGGAATGTTTGGAATGTTTGGAATGTTTATTTAATTTGTATGCCGCCCCACTCCCGAGGGACTCAGGGCGGCTAACAACCAAAAGGGGGGAGGGGATACAAATAAGACAAAAGACAGACAAAGTAAAAACAACAGTAGTCACAACATTTCAAGTGGGGCTGGAAATTCTTCAGCCCCAGGCCTGCCGGAACAACCAGATCTTTGTGGCTTTGCGGAAAGCCTGGAGGGTGGTGAGGGTCCGGATCTCCACGGGGAGATCGTTCCAGAGGGCCGGAGCAGCCACAGAGGATGCCCTCCCCCGGGGATTTGCCAGTCAGCACTGGCTGGCGGATGGAATTCGGAGGAGGCCTAATCTGTGGGATCTGATCGGTCGTAGGGAGGTAATTGGCGGGAGGCGGTCTCTCAAGTACCCAGGTCCGATACCATGTAGGGCTTTAAAAGTAACAACTAGCACCTTGAAGTGTCCGGAGTCCAATAGGCAGCCAGTGCAGCTCGCGGAGGATAGGTGTAACGTGGGTGTACCAAGGTGCACCCACTATCGCTCGCGCGGCTGCATTCTGGACAAGCTAAAGTCTCCGAATACTCTTCAAGGACAGCCCCATGTAGAGCCCGTTACAGTAGTCCAGTCTTGAGGTCACAAGGGCGTGAGAGACTATTCGAAGGGCCTCCCTGTCCAGGTAGGGTCGCAATTGGTGCACCAGGTGAACCTGGGCAAATGTCCCCCTGGTCACAGCCGACAGATGATGTTCTAAAGTCAGCTGTGGGTCCAGGAGGACTCCCAAATTGCGAACCCTTTCTTTTTTTTCTTTTTGTTTTGAGAATATTTTATTTCCATTTTCATTTTCATACACTCACATGTATACTATACATAGCCAACACCATACAGCATTAAGCAATAATTACATCAGTTCCTCTTGTCAACAATGCCCCAGAAAATAGAAACCCAATATAGCTCTTCCGCTCTCCATACACCTCTTTCTTCCACCACCCTCCAACTTTCTATCATCCCTCCATCATCCCCCTCTACCCTACTTCCCCTCCCCCTCTACCACTCCTCTCTCCACATCCACTCCCCCCCATCCTTCTCACCTTCCCCCCCACCCTCTCTCCCATCCCTCTCTGCCCATCTTTCTTATTTCCCACTCCTCCTCTCCTTGGTGTATTTCCGTTACATGTCAATATACTTGGCCTATCCTATTTTTAAAGAAAAATAAAAAAACAGTATACATGTGGAGTCACATTACATTGAAATCTAACACATCTTATCTAACCTGATATATATCCCTCCCCCCCGACCCCTCACAACCGTCCCCCACCCGACTTCCCAGAACCCGTACACGGTATAGATTTTTAACAAACACAGTCTAAAATATATTGAGAAAGAAAAGAATAAGAAATTAATAACATCTCTACATTGATCTTAGCTCCTCCTTGCTAAGCTAACTTTAAACAATTTAAATCATTCCTGATCTTAAGCATAGCTGGAATTTCTTAGTCCCGTATTTATTTTGTATATAATCAATCCATTTTTTCCAGTCTCATTTATATCTCTCATTTGAGTGGTCTTTAAGATATGCAGATATTTTAGCCATCTCGGCTAAATTTGTGACTTTCAATGTCCATTCTTGAATTGTAGGCAGGTCTTCCTTCTTCCAGTATTGCGCCACCAACAGTCTTGCTGCCGTTATTAAGTGCAAAATCAAGTTAATCTCTACCGCTGTAGAGTCAGTAATTATACCTAACAAGAATAACTGAGGAGTAAACTTTATCCTTCTTTTAAAAATATTTTGCATAATCCACCATATTTTTATCCAAAATGCCTTAACCTTTTGGCAAGTCCACCATATATGGAAATATGTAGCATCGAGAGAACCACATCTCCAACATTTGGGTTGTAAATTGTGAATCCTTTCGGAGGGGCGTAGAATTTCACCCCCCAGTCTGAGAGATGGAGTACATGGCCAATTTTTGGGAGGAAGCATCAATAGCCACTCAGTCTTGTCGGGATTGAGTGCAAGCTTGTTCATTCCCATCCAGACCCTGACAGCCTCCAGGCACTGACACATCACTTCAACCGCTTCACTGAGTTGGCACGGGGCGGACAGATAGAGCTGAGTATCGTCCGCATATTGATGGTATTTTATCCCGTGCCGACGTATGATCTCGCCCAGCGGCTTCATGTAGATATTAAATAGGAGGGGGGACAGGACCGAACCCTGCGGCACCCCATAATTGAGGGGCCTGGGGGTCGATCTCTGCCCTCCGACCAACACCGACTGTGACCTATCTGAGAGGTAGGAGGAGAACCACCGAAGAACGGTGCCTGGGTCAACAAAATAGAAGAACCAGAGAAAAAAGGGGTATGTGATGGTGTTAAATGTTCCTCTGTGAAGAGGAACTGAACAGCTCTATGTACTCAATATGGTGTTGTGCCTTTATAATGTATAGAATGACAGAAAGGGCACCAAGGCTATTCAAACCCACTGACAAGGATCTTTTCATTTGTCCATGTGAGAATGAATGACAAAAAATCCTGAAAGGAATCTCTGGAGACTATGAGACTTTGGACGTGAAAGTGAAGGAAATAGCAGCAAATAGATTTTTCATCAATGTTTCAACTTCAGGGTCATGGTGAAAGAAAACACAATCCTGGAAGTCAAAATCTGGCAACACAAAAGGTGTCACCGGGGATCTTGACAATGGTTTGTGCCAGTTTCTCAATCTCTGCAACGTTAATACACATCTTAATATTGGAAAAGTTGAGAAACAAGTGGTCTATGCCATTAAAGATTTTTAGAAGAAGCATCTTAGGGGGAAAAAAGCAAGGAAGGAAATATTTGGCAGCTGGTTCACAAACTTCATTAGAATAGTATAAAATTAGAACAGGGAGATTGCAAAAGCTCAGAATCAAATATGTGGCTACTGTATGGATGAATGCCAAGAAAGTAGAAGACAAAAGCAATGGGATGGGCAGAATGAAAACTTGGGAGTTTTGCAGAAAACAAGAGTGATAGGTGGTATTCAAAGTTTTAAATTATTGTGGGAAATAAACAGAGAACTAGAGATCTTAATTAAGATGATAAACATGTTAGAAGCAATCTTGAAACTTGATGGAATGATACTCATGAGTTGCCAAGTACTGAAAAATACAATTCAAAAGGATAATTTAATTGATCTATAGTGGTGGCCATCTCACAGTCCCAACAGACAGGTGCATATTCTTCTCAGAATCTAAAAATATGCTTAAAATTGAGAAATCAGAGCATGGCAACCATGCCGAGAATATAACAATAGCAATAGGATTTATATACCACTTCATAGTGCTTTAAAGACCTCTCTAAGCGATTTGCAAAGTCAGAATATTGCCCCCAACAATCTGGCTCCTCATTTTACCCACCTTGGAAGGATGGAAGGATGAGTCAACTTTGAGCCAGTGAGATTTGAACTGCTGAACTGCAGCTAGCAGTCAGCTGAAGTAGCCTACAGTACTGCACTCTAACCACTGCGCCACCTCAAGAAACAAAAGTCTCGTTCATTATAGTATCTTTCTGTATCAGATTATTAGTCTTTCAAAGAAATATACAATAATGAGGATTTCAGTTATGCTGACATCTGGTGGGGATGTAACTCTGGAAAGAGTCAGAAGTTTATGGTAATTCTTTTCTTACTGACAACTTTGTCAGAAGGCAGATGAAAGAACAAAGGGGTCTACTATCCTGAATCTAAACCCCATCAACAGGGAAGAACTGGTTGAAGAAATAAAGGTGATTACCTGGAGGAAAGTAATTGTGTCATCCTTGAATTTATATCTAGATAATGGATGTAGATTATGTTTTTATAGTCTACAAAAAGCCTCATGTCTGTTTGCAACCTTCAATTGGGTGAACTTGGAAGCCATAAGGCAATAATTATTGAAACAAGGTAACTCAAATAGGCAATCTTTTACAATGCTGAGACCCATGACATATCACATATGAGAAAGTTGTGGTCACTTTAGAGCCATGTGGTTGCACTCAGATTCTCAGGTTTCCATGCTCCCAGACAGCTTTCCGGAAATCAATGGGAAACCCATCAAGTACTGTGATTACAGACACTTCCTGCAACCTTCCCCATAGAAAGTCTTTGCTTGTAAGAAGCAAAGGGAGAAAGTCAATGGGGAAACTGGCAGGGAAGAGTCCCAAGTTGCCCATGTCTCCCCCACCCCTTCCCCAATCCTGTGCTCATGCCAGCCACTTGCACAACCCCTCATTCCCTCCCCCATTCAGCAGTAGCCAGTTATTACCTGCTGACTTCAGGCTTGTAACTTCTGGTTGACTTTGTGATCCTCATGGGAAAGTTGGTAGGAAGTCTAAACTCCGGATGTCACAGGAAGGGGGAGAGGGGGAAGGGAGGAAAAGAAACAAGACTTCCAATGCTTCCTGCCAGTTTCACAAAAGGAAACTCAATGGGGAATCTGATGGGAAGTCAGAAGTCACTCCTACTGGTTGTTTTTTCCCCTGCCCATGGTTTCTTTATTTAGGTAAGGAAATATCTCTGAAGTGACGACCCAATGGGTCATGGGTTGTCTATATGTATATGTGTCTAGGCAGAAAAAGCCTGATAGAAGAGGGTGGATGTGTATTCACTCTCAGAAATTAGTGCTGGATTATTTAATAAAATATGCACTCTTCTTTATAGGACTATATTGATCATTTATAAAACATTTACTTTTTTCTAAATGTGCAGAGATTAAAATATATGTTCAGAATCCAGTGCATTCAAGACTAAAGGAAAAACAAAAGGAATAGTAACACAGATGTAAACTGGATTATTCAATTTGTTTAATTTATTCCGTAATATCACAACTGTACAACTTTCATACATACATAAGGAAATGCATATCGACTACATCATGGCATGTAGATGCATTTCCAATTATAATACAATTAAGTGCAACTCCACTTGAAAATGTACATTTGTACAACTTATACAAAGTAAAGACTGCTACACTATTATTCTGTGACAGTATAAAGCCTTGATTTATGTTAAGTTTCACTACTAAACCATTTTCTGGTTAAATACAAAATATACTAAATCATTTTTAAAAGGCCTTTCTGGTAGTTGGCCAGTATATAAAATATGTTGTGTAAAATTTAACCGTCTGCATTTTAAAAAATAAGCTTGTAACATGTTGTCATTGAGAGCTATTAAGAGTGACACATTTAACAGGAGCCATGCTGTAACTTCTTTTCTTTTGCTATTGCATCAATCACCATCAGAAAAATTCACCCTGATATAAACATCTGTCTTAGAAACCAAAACCCACTGAAAGCAATGGTCTGTAAGATGTATTAATAGGGTGTATGGTGATCTCTCATAGTTTTAGAATTATTTTAACTGAAACAAAGAACACATACTTCCAAGTAAATAGCCATAAAACCAATTCAGAGTGAAGTGTGTCTAAACCAACTAAAATAAGGTGGTTTAAGCACTCTAGGCTCTTCATTTGATTGTACTTTTCATTGAACTTGCAAAGTAATGCTGCTTTATTCAAACTACAGAATAATTTTCTGGAAAAACAAGACCACATTCTTCTACAAGGAAGAATGGAAATGTTATTCACGTTTCCATCTACATTTTCACTGGTGAAGTCTTACCAGCTTGTGAAAATATGTTTTTTATAAGATGAACCTGAACATTATTACATGTTAACATTATTATTTTGCTCTATGCCTTGACCAACAGTTCATTTTTTGCTAACAACTGTATCAAAGGAAAAAAAACCAAACGTTTTTCCTACTGCCATTCCTATGACAAGAATGGTTTGATGTATAAATCCTTTAAAAATATACATTTTACAATCCTGCAACCTCAACAAAAAGGTGAGGCAGGAAATAAATATCAGTTCTCAGGGCTTTATTTGCTTCTGATCTATAAACTACCTGTTGTAAGCTCTTTCTTTTTTAGATTTCTCCAGGGCTTTGTCCATTGTTTTCTCATTTTCTCCTCTACATTTGGGACAGTACCACTTGCCTTTGGGTTTATGATTGAGTCCCACACAAGAGAAGTGAAACCATTCAATTGGGCATTCATCATTGTCACAGCCTATCATTTCTCCATAGGAGACCTGGTTACACAAACAATAGGTTGGTTCATTGGGATCAATGGGCAGGTCTGCAGGGGAAGCCTCCCTCTCTGCTTTGGTCTTAGACCTCTTCTTTTTCTTGGAAGTTTTTGCTTTCTTCTCCTTTGGTGTTCCTGAAGTGATGTCATCATGATCATGATTATTAGAAGCATTCTCACGGTTTTCATTATTTCTTTGCCTCCTAGATCGCTTATTGTTGGGCTTTTCTGCCTGAGTCAGTGTTTCATTCTTTGATTTATCTTGATTAGCCTTACCACTATTTCCAGTAATGTCATTGGTCTCTTGACAGGTTTCAAATAATTCTACATGACTATCAACTTGTCTAGTTCTGTTCTCGACGAGTTCTACCATTTGGCTGACAATCTGGATCTTTTCATCTCCCAGTTCTTGACTTCGTATCAGTGCCCTTTGAATACAATGCAATAATCTTCTCTTTTGTACTGCATCTGTTTCCCGTTTGAATTTTTCATAATAGTCATCGAGTTCTTTTAAGATCTCTGTAAAGAAAGAAAAAGGTTATTATTTGTCAGCTTTGTACACAACACAGATTTGATTAAGCGTCATCAAACAGGTTTGCTCAAATAAAAAACTCCCAAAACCTTTCATCATGTAACTTGCTCTACTTCTAAGCACCACTATTTGGAAAAAGAGATGTGTAATTTCTTCTAAATCGAGCTTGACTGCTGCTGATTTCATGAACATGTCTTTTTGGTTTTCCTGGCAACAGTACAGAAGTGGTTTCTTACTGCTTTCATCCAGAATGATTTTTTATGAATTTCATTATCTAGCCTATAGCTCTTTTACTGTATTACTTGGAAGTCTCATATCAGATTATTTATTATTAGCATATGGCATTGTTACATTAACCAGGACACCACAATATTATTGCAGAGTAATAGTTTGGGTGGCAAGGTATCAGATCTGTTGTAGGAAACAAGGTGCGCCACAGGAGGGCAAGCTGGCTTCACACAAGAAAGACAAGCAACTCTTCCTGCAGCATCACCTCTCCCTCCCCATAGCTGCCATGCAAACAGATGGTACAGCCGTGAAGATTCAGAGCCGGCAGGAATCTGGTGCACAGAGCATCAACTCGTCTCCCTACCAAAGTGGTACCTATTTATCTATATGTATAGAACATGCTTTTGAACTGTTAAGTGGACAGAAGCTGAGGCAAGTGACGGGAGCTTACCCCGACACGCAGTGCTAGGATTCGAACCGCTGGAGCAGAGACCATCTCCAGTGTCATTAAGCCAATGAGCCATGGCACCTCTTCACATTCAGATGCTAACCAAGCACAAACCTGTTTACTTTTCCATCCCAGACAAAATCATCCAGGGACTGTGGCATACTGAGATATAAACTGGAGCCTGGAGATAAAAATATTGGTGGTATAAATTGCTGGTAAGCAAACAAAAGAAGCATTCCCTTGTTTCTACTAAACTTGTTGCTTCAAGATTTTACTCAGCGGTTCTGCTTCAAGTCACCATAGTTTATTTTGCTCATTATTTAGATATACGCTTCTATTTGTATAAAGCAGTGTTTCCCAAAGTGTGGTATGCGTACCCCCAGGGGTACGGGAAGTTTGGTGGGGGTACGCATTAAGTCGAAAAAAAGGAACAGACTATTGGACGTGGAACCGCATCTCAGATTAAAATTAACAACCAGGGAACCAAATTATGATCTGTCATCTCAACATAAACAATTTCATCCTTCTCATTGAATCAAATAAATGTTCTTTATAATATAACTTTCGTTTATTTTGCGTATGTACCAAAAAAATAAAAAATAAATATATTTTGATTTTTATTAAAGCATGTTTTTTATGAGGGGTACTCAGCGTTACAAAAATTATAGAAGGGGTACACATATGTCAAAAGTTTGGGAAACACTGGTATAAAGTAAAAAAGGTAAAACTGACTTGAGCTTCTTGGTCACTCCATGGACATGTAGTTCTTTTAAAGCATCACAGTAATAGTTTACAACTGTCTTCTTTCATTTCTTTTTGGGGGGAGCAGGGGTTTTCCCAGTACTGGGAATTTCCTGGTGGCCTCCCATCTAATTTCTACTTATTAAGTAATTTAGCTTTTAAAATCAGCAAGGTTGTGAGGTACTGCCACCTAGCTGAGCCGTTAATGTATTATTCGCCTCTAAAATATAATATGTGATGTAATAATTCATACGATGTAAACACTGCATTTTATTATCTTTGCTTCTGTTGATTATATGCTGCGCAGATTTAGCCACCGTTTTTACTCTGAAATCCGAGCAGTCTTTTGAACTATTTGTAAGCCATCTTGAGGAAATCCATGGGGGTTTCCAAGGCCAGAATATGTCCGTCTCTTTTAAATCAAGAGGGGGCAAAACATAGGAAAAAAATATAATATCCATTTCGTGTAATTTACATGCAAAAATCTATCCTGCTGACTTTCGTTCTCAAACATAAAGCAGCGCCATTCTTGAAACTGAGGCGACCCCTCTCTCTCTCCCTCGTGAAGGCCGTTCGTTCCGTCCGTCCCCGTCTTTATTTTAGACCAGGGCTTCAAGGGGTCCTCTACGTATCAACCCAGCGAGCGAAACGAGACATACCATTGGGCAAAAGGGAAGAGAGCAAAAATAGATTTGCCCCTCTCTTGCTTCGGGAAAAAGAAAAAGCCGCCGCTGGCCAGCTTAGCGCGTCCCTTCCTCAACCGCCAAGTCCCGGCCGGAGCCTGAAGTAAATTAATGCGCGCGCGGGGGGGACGAAAGAGAGCAGACACCGCCCCCACCCCGCTTCCAGGGCAACAGCCAATTTCGCGGATAAAGGGGCGGGGCCATCCCAGAGCACAAGAGGCCTCCCCGCAGCCGCGGCGTCGCTGAGAGGGTGGAGCTGAACCAGCAGGGAGCGGGAAAACAAGGACCCTCAGGCCCCGCCCCGTCGCCGGGAGTGTGCGCTCGCGTCCGCTCCCACATTCGAAAAAGACCTTCTTCGTCCCAGCTGCTTCTCTTATCCTCAGCCAATCAGAAGCGCCTCCCTTGTCTCTCCCTCCCCCCCGTCTCCTTTTCAGGCAACGAAGCCACTCCCCTCCCCGTCCCTCCCACAGGATGCGATTTCGAGGACCATTGTTCTTAGAAGGGAAGTGGCGGTAGGCGTGAGTGCGTGTATGTCTGTTTTTCTCTTTACGTCTGTCTTTAATAGAACGTACGTGAAGAGCAGGAACCGTCCAACCGTCCAATCAAAGTTTGGCAACTCCCACCACAGCCCGCCTGTGTCGAAACCGTCCAATTAGAATAAGGAATTATACCAATAGCCCACCTTCCAGCTAAAAACTATTCCCACCAATCAGGAGGGAAAGCCCCAAACCAACCTCCACCTCCTTGAATGCCAATGTTCCAATCAGGTCCCGAGGGCGGGCAGACGACAGCCTTCATCTACCACATCAACCCATTAGTCACCGCACGCCTTCAACTCTGCCTTCAACTAAGCAAGCCAATCAATCGCAGAGAAGCAGCCGGGGCAGTTCGAACTATTAGAAGAAACCTCCGCCCTGCCGCTCCCCCCCTCGCCTCATCCTCCACCCTTCGGTCTGTCAGCGTCACTACGAAGCGAAGATCGGTAGAGGGGATACTAATCATTGAGCAACAGGGCGGGGCCAAAGCGGCTTCCTGAGGGAAGCTCCACCAATAATGGCAAAGGAGGCGTGGCGAGTACAATCGGGGAATGACGAGGAGCTATAAAAGCCCTGTGACGGCGCTTTTCACTCTCTTCTTTTAGAGCCCAAGCGCAGAGGCGTCTCCCTTTAGCGCAGTCGAGTGTGCACCGCGGGTTGAAATGCCCGCCCTTGTCCTTCAACCCTCCTCTCTTCCGTATTACCCCTCCTCAAACAGCCGTTCATACCCGCAAGTTGACGCTTGTCTCTTCCCCTTCTCTCTCGCCTTTCTTACACACTCTCGCCTGCCTTTTTGGCGCGTCTTACGGAGGGACGGCACATTATTAAGTCCTCACTACAAAACAAATACTTGCTGCTCCTATAGTACTCCTCCCTAAGCGCCGCAAACCCGACCCGGTTCCCCTCTCCTCCTCCAGTTCACCGGTGGAAAATGAGTTTGAACGTGCCAGGGGCACTCCGTTGTCACCTCCGCTAGCTGCCGTCGCACTCTTTTCGCCGCTCTCCACCCCTTTTACCTCTCACAGCACCCGGTGACAAAGGACTTCTCCAGCTCTTTAACTCCAACCACCATTTCCCGGGTTGCAGAGTGAGAGAGGGAGGGAAGGATCTAGCCTCCCCTCCGCAAGAGCTGCAAAACGCGGCAGGAGTTTGGGAAGGGGGAGGCCCTCCGCACATCCCCAGCCCACACGGGATTTATATAATCGGTTCCCATCACTTTCCACTCCTTCTCCCTGCAGAATTTGGGCGAGAGCAGCCCGTTTTTGAAAACAAATCATTGAAAAAAAGAAGAGGGAACGAAGGCTACAAGCCCGGCCCACCCCTCGCACACTCCAGCTAATCCGCCCGCCCGCCCTCTCTCTCTCTTACTAGCACCCTCTCCTACTACAGCCATTGCGAATACTAGAAATTCCTCAATGTGGTGCCCCGGTCAGTCTCTCTCGGCTTCTTCCTCGCCGCTGTCCCACCGTCCCCCAAAGCAGCCCCTCTTTGCCGGGGGAAGAGGAAGAAACAGCTGCCTCCGTGCCCCACGCGTCCGGATTTTCCTGCCCCTCCTCTGCCCCGCTTCGGTGCCGCCGCCTTTTTGTCCAGCATTTTTTACACCTAAAAAGCCAAGTCCTCGCTTCAGAGCGGAGGACCGAAAGGAAGACCTTTTGTTCCGCCCCGAGAGGGGGGAAAAGAACTGGGTATCCCTGCAGAGCAAACCCCCCTTCTCTACTCTCCTTGCTTTCCGCTCCTCTTCTCACTAATAAATAATCCTGATAATAAAAGCCACCCTCTGCTTCAAGCTCGGGGGGGACGCAGGGAAAAGGGACCCAAGAGACCATCTCTACAAACAAGGCAAGCCGAGGTGGCTTCTACAGACTCTCGTCCACCAACACATAAAGGAGAAAGCTCTTTACCTTGGTATTTGGCATCAATTTCCCTCATCAGGGAGACATTTCTCTGCAGATCGAAAGGCAGCGATTCGATCGAGTCCAGGTAATCCTCCACATAGTTTGCTAAATGGAGCTGCTCTCCGTTGGCAGGATTCAACATTTTCATCCGGCCGAAAATTGTGGGTATATGTATGTGTGTGTGTGTGTGTGTGTATCTCGTCCTCTCACCCCAATGGGCGAGAGTTTTCCTTTCCAGCACAGCAGCCCCAATGGCAGAGACTCAGTCCTCCGCCGCCTCGGTGCCTCTCTCCGGTTCCTCGATCCAACCGAGAAAAAAAAGAACCACCAGAAAAGCTACATCTGAATCTTTTCTTCCCCGAACAGGCAGTCCACACAGTCCGCGAGTCTCTCCAGCGGCAGTAGCAGCTGATTGAATGGCTGTCGTTGTCGGTAACTCACCAAGGAGGTGGTAGGAACAATCGGAGGGATGTGTGTGCGTCTCCGTGTGAGTGTGTGGACAAGAGAGGGGAGGGTGGAAAGGGAGAAGACGGGTCTAAAAAAAAAAAAATACACAGATCTCCCCCGGCAGACAAGTAAGATCCGCGCGGTAAAATTGCCTGGCAGAAGGAAGAAGCCGCGTCTCCCAGTGCGTGCCGCTGCTCCTGTGCACTGCCGGTGATCTTAATGCAGCTTGCTCTGTACGCCGCACTTGATCCAACGTGGAAAACCCAAATACCAGTTTCAAACACTTGGGAAACATTCAACCCCGCCAGCTAGTGCGCGTGCGCAGCACTCCCATTGCAACCCCCCCTCCCGCTCCGCAAGAGCGGCGGCGGCAGCAACACCCGGGACTCCTGCTCAATGCGCCGCTTTCTCTACAGTTGTGCTGGGCTCTCCCTCCTCCCCAGAAGGAAGTGAGACCGCGGGGGCGGGGGAGCTGCACGGGGATGGGGTTTTGTGCATGCCCAGCCAAATACAGCTTTCTGACGTAGTCATGTCTCGGAGCGGAGTGGGGGGGGGGTGTCGTAAACGCAATAGTCTTTCCTTCTCCCTTAAAAAAAAAAAAGATGGGGGGGGGGCTGCGCTGCGCCGCCTCCGCCGGAGCGGGAACTCGGGCCGCGTTGGCCATAAGGCAAAACAAGAGAGAGAGAGACGTCTGAAGTTGGTTGCCAGCTTTTGAACGCCTCCGCCGGAGCCTTTGGATCGCTCAGCACCGCCGACCAGACAACGAGCAATGCTGGTAAGAGTTGGGATGGTTGGTTTTGGGTTTGTCGGTTCCCATGGCATAAACTTGGCAGAACTTGCGGCAAAAAAGGGCTATGGTCCTTGTCAGCCTGGGCATCAAGCTGTATTGATGGCCAGAGAGGAAGGGATGTAGCCCTTGGCTCCCGTCCGCCTCTCCTCTGCATTGTTTCGTTTCTCCCAGTTTGCAGGAGTTTCCCGAGTTAAAAGGAGACCGTCTCCTTCCCTGCTTGAAGTTAGCCACGGCCTCTATTATTATAATCCCAACACTGACAACAGGATGGCCCAATCCGCCGCCAGGCTGTTTCCCACCCCTTTGCTTTCTAATCCAGTCACAGGCTGCGGGTTGCAGAGCCGGAAAAGAGGAGGCAAGTAAAAAATCGGTGCATGCGCAAATTGATGACTTGTGAATAAAATGGAGGGCGAAAAGATGCAAAAAAAGTACACTACATTTCGCTGTACCTGTTTCCTTTTTTAAAAAAATGCCTTTCCTTTTTTTGTGATGCCGCATGCGCTCGGATAATGGCTATTGGACTCCGTGGAGGGGTAGCCCCCGTGCTTTTTAAGATTGCCTAATCTGAAAATAAAAGCACTCAGCCGCAGAAAACAAGACTATCTAAGTGGAACAAGCTGGTTGCTTTCCTCAGCCCTGATGATACTTACTATTTGAATTTATCCAACTGCAGTACCCTCCTAAGCTCAAATCCATGTTCAGATCCCCAGGTAGTCCTGCTGTCTGGAAACTAGATTTAGGTTGATGTAAAGATAAAAATTGAACAAAGAGAGAAAACATCTGGAAACAGCTTTAAAGCCAATAGTTAACTCCAAAAATATATTTAGTTAGCAGTAAATGTAATTGTCAGATGCCTGCATAAAAACAACTGCCTTGAAAATGGTTGAGGATGTAAAACTGACAGGTGGAAGAAAAGGGATGCCTTGCTGAAATAGGCAGTATAGTGAAGAGTCATTCTTAAATTTTCAGATCATATTTGTTCACTGAATGTTGAAGGGATATTGAGTTGTTTTTACAATCATCATATTCACATATTACACCTTAAAAGTTAACTGTGTTTGTAGGCAAACAGGTGTGTGGTGGCAAATTTTTATTTTTTGACATATAGACTTAAAAATGTAAGATTTTGAATAGCTATACTGCAGATATATAGATTGCAATATAGATTGCAAAATGAAGATTTGAATAGATTCATTTTTAGACTGCCTTGATCACTTTATACATATCTCAAGGAGGCAAATTGACATTATACTCCTTCCTCTTCCACAACAACCATGTTAGGTGGATTGGATCTGAGGGAGAGTGACTGGCTCAAAGTCACCCAATTGATGTTCATGCCTAAGGCAAGACTACAACCCAGTCTCTTGGTTTCCAGATCAGTACATTAATCATTACACTGTAGTGTAGATAGTGACAAAGTGTTTATTTTACATTCTCATCACAGGTGAGAAATAGTATCCTCTCTGGTGCAGATGATCGTCACTGAAATAGCTACCCTTCAGTCCATAGAGAAAATAGCAGTCTATGTAAAAGAAAGAGGTGCATCACCTGCTTCTCTTGAATAGAGATTGTAAAAGTAACCTCCAGGAAATAAAAATACTATTTTTTTAAAAAAATCAAGGGAACCACTATTAATGACCTTGGAAGTCACTTCCCCTCAGCCCAGCTCACTTCACAGGGTTGTTGTTATGGGAAAAATAGGTGGAAGGTATGCTGGATATGTTCACTGTCTTGAATTATTTGTGAAAATAATAAAGGCAGGGTATAAACAAATGCTGAATCTCATGTCTGAATTTTTTTTGCCTGCTGCAGACAATCTGCACACAGATTCATGTGATATCTTTGCAGTGATTATGCTGTGGGTACCTAGCAGTTTGAAAGCATGCAAATGCAAGTAGATATATAGCTAGCACTTTGGTGGGAAGACAACAGCGTTGCGTGTGCCTTTGGCATATAGTCATGCATGCCACATGACCATGGAAGCATCTTCTGACAACACTGGCTCCATCTGCTAAGAAACTGAGATGGGCACAATCCACTAGAGTAGGACATGACTTGACAGGAGAAATCTTTACAAAAATTCACAGAAGCAATTGTCAACCATTTGACTGAAAACCTAGACCCATTTGGTGCTTTAAAAAAATTGAGATGCCAAAACAAGTAGCTGTAATCAATCAGCATGCAAAACCTGCAGACAAAAGGAATAAGCACAAGCAATTTTACTCTTTCTAAACTAGTTAATAGGGGAAAATAGCACAATTTTTTTCCCTAACATATAAGAACCAGAAAAAAGGAGTGGGGATAGAACTAGCCCTTTTTGTTTCATACCAAGTCTCAGAAGAGAAGGAATGGATTTGCCCTCGCCTAAGTAAGTATGTTTCTCAGTAGACACAATTTCACTCTGCTGCTTAAGCCACAACCATACATATGGTAACAGGAAGGGAGGAGTTTTTATAAATGATAAACCGCATGTGTTCAGTGTTTTCTATTGTAAGATTTGCTGCTTCTGAGTTTCCTATAAATAGTTGGTATAAAATCTTCTGAAAAATCATAAACCTTGAAAGCTTTAAATAGTGCTTACGGGTTTATAGGAACTTATTTTTGTGTGGGGCAATTAACTACAATATTTGTGTGACTTCAAGATAAAGATCGATAATTATTATATTGAATGAGACTTTTCTCAATTTGGGAAACTTTTTCTGACTAATCTGTAGACTTAGATATAATTTCCATTTCAAAGAAGAAAAGCAGACCTGCAAACTGGTATCTTAATTCAACTTGATTTGTTTAATCAGAAATAGATGTATAAGATGCTTTGTATTAATAGTTTTAATATACTTTATTAGCTACACTCAAGTCAATTTTAGTAAGATTTGTGTCTGTTCAGTACTTTAGACTATAGATGCATAGATGCACACATTCATACATATGATCTAGGATTAAAGATGCAGGATGGACTACAAACCACAGCTATTGTCTACAGGCTCAATAATTATTTGCTTCAAAGTTTTGGGATAATTCTGGGATATAAATGATTGCAATAAATATTTTCTTTTTGGTAATATTTTTTTATTTCTACAGATGCATAAATTGTTTTAACTGTAAACCATTCTGGCATGTCTAAATAAAATTAGAGAATATGAATAAAATTAAAGCACACTTCCAGTGTATTAGTAACTCAGTAACTTCAATGGTACTTATGATCATATATATATTGCGATTCATTCTGAATTACATCAAGCAAGGCATCACAAATGTGTGTGTGTGTGTGTACAGGTAGTCCTCGACTTACAACAGTCAATTAGTGACTTTAAATTTACAACTGCACTGAGAAAAGTGACTTATGACTGTTTTTCAGTTACGGCTTTTGCCTAGGCAGGGGGGTTGGACTAGAAGACCTCCAAGGTCCCTTCCAGCTCTGCTATTGTACTGTATTGTATTTGCATGATGTGATCAAAATTCAGATGCTTGGCAACTGGTTCATATTTATGACCAGTGCTGTGTCCCAAGGTCATGTGATCACCTTTAGCAGCCTTCTAACAAAAGTCAATGAGGGAACCAGATTCACTTAACAACCGGGTTATTAACTTATTAACTGCAACAGTCCGATAGGCATGACACGGCATTCTGGGTTCCTGCTGTTTAAACCCACAGTCTTAAGCTGCTGTTCAGAGCCTTTATTTCTCATATTCCTCGAAGAAGCTCACGGTGGCAGACGGTGGGATTCAACCATCACTTCCATCTCGCTAAAAGTCTGAGTAGCACTTAAAAGCCACGCTGTCCGAAATCATGCAGTAACCCCGAAACTGAATAGGGGCTGAAGCAGGATTTTCTCCTGCCAAGATTCCACCCAAGGAATTTTATCAGCGAGTATTATTTCCGAATAAAGCTGTGGAGATTTGCATTATATTTCAGATTTTAAAAGGGCGAATACCTACATCTGTGGTAGGTAACTACAACCACTTACCGCTTGCCCATACACATACACACACACACGTACGGTGTTTTCCCTCCCCTTGCAATTCAGGCTTACTCAGAAGCAATGCCCCGTGCGCTTAATCGGATGCCTTCCCTGGACAACGTTGCACCAGTTTTACTTTCAAGTCTCCGCGGGGGACTATTTCGCGAGTTAACACGGGAAGCCACGCAACTTTCAAGGTCACCGGCAAGTCTGGAAAGGGAGTTTAGGGGGAGAATCGTGTAATGTGTGAAAGCCATCATCCCGCTGTTGTCGACCGCTTCCTCCGCCTCTCCCTTACTAACGTAGGCAAAGAACCACGAAAGCTCCTCCTTTTCCTGCCGGACTCCGCCTGTAGCTACCGCTCTCCTCAGCGGCAAACAACCGGCGCCGGCTGTTCCTACCGCCGGAGTAGGCTGTGCGGCGCTTCCTTCTGCCGGAGAGCTGCGGCGCCGAGAGAGCCCCTCCCTCTGGCTGGGAGGAGGGAAGGGAGAGAGGGAGGAGGAGGAACAACGCGCCGGGGTCTCGCAGTTGTCTGGGCTGCGCGTGTCTGGATTGGCTTCGGTGCGAGCAATAGAAGAGGAGCCGGTGCCGCGGCGGCGTCCCCGCCGCAACGAGAGCATGTTTTGCGCTCCTTTGCTAGCCCGGCCTGGCGGGAGCTGCCTGAACGCCACCGCTTCTCCTTTGCAGCGGCTGGACGTGCGTCGGTGGTTGACTTCGGCGGCCATCGGGGCTCCGCCTGCCGCTCCAAGGAAGCGCCAGCCGCTGGGGGAAGGCTCCCGCAGGAGAAGGTGCACTGCGGGTACCCCGGAGGTCGGGACGAAGTGGATCAAGCCCAACGGCCAAGACACCGGGATCCAGATCTACAACAGCTTGAGCAGAAGCAAAGAGCCCCTTATCCTGGGAAATGCCAACGTGGTGACTTGGTAGAATAATTAGAAAATTGTCAAATCTGCCCTGGGCTACTGCTAAATTTTCAGATCATCTCTCCTCCTCTTGCAGCTTATAGAAGCAATGAAATAAACCTATTTTGTTGCTGATGGAGATGTAATAAATGGGCGGTGCGGGGCAGCCTCCCCTATTGAAGGTTTTTTTGACCCAGGGCTTGTAAAACTACAGGCCTTCTCAATGGGAAGCAAAAGCAGTACAGTAGTACAAAACTGGATTGGTCAATTAAAAAAAAAACAGAACAATTTATTTCTCCCACTTCTATAAAAAAAAGTTAGTAGAATAGATTTGGGCTCTTATTGGGGATTGCAGTTTAGGCCCTAAAATGGCAGCGTTTTGGCTTGTGGAATTTGGAATTTCATCTGTCCCCAAGACCTTAGTGGCCTTCTGCTGAACATGACCTTGTAGTGAAATAGGCATACAGTATCTACCTTCCAAATAAAAAAGAACCCTGTCAGATAATGGCCAAGCAGGTGGGTTAAGACCTGGAATATTAGCAGAGGCCAAGGAGTAGTTACAGATGAAAAAAAATTCATGTGCCAGCTTCTGGTAGAATAAAGTGTACCATATCTGACCTGAGAAATTAGGGACTGCAATTAGATGGCAGGAAATAATTTGAATGTCCATATCTACTGTCGTCTAGTGATCTTCCGAAGCTTTGCTCAGATATTCTATATTTAAAGCAGAAACAGAAAAGCAGAAAATGTAAAGATATCATTAAATAACATGTGCTAACAGATTTGTTGGCCTAGAAGTAAGTGATCAATTCCTGACCACTTTACAGATATATTAATATCATTTACTTGGCCAAAACAGAAAAATTGGTTTGTCATTGTCTTTATCCAGGGACCCCTAACTCACCTTCTACTTTATCATCTAAGATTGACTAGGTGGTACTATCTAATTTGTGGTGTAGTGATGTGTAGTATGCATAATTAGTTTTTTTTACCTACCATGATTGCGAATTATTTGGAAGACTTAATGTAAGGCTGGTTTAGACAAAGAAATGGGTAAAAATAAAAACCGAACTCTTGAGGCTTTCTGGAAGTACCTTATTGTTTGCATATCAAAGATGGTGATTCTTAAATCCTCCTGGGCTTGAAGCAAGCTCCCAATCTAGAAGTGATTTAGTTATTGCAGGTTGTCATTCTGCCTTTATAACCTCTCCTCTGGAAAATTGCTATTGTTCACAGGCCCTAATTAAGATGGTAAATTTTTAGCAGGTTTAGTGTGGCCAATAAGATATGACTCTTAAAATATATTTCTTAGTGAAGTTTCCCTAGCAAGATCACCATAACCAGATTATGTCATCATCCAGGGTCAGTCATTGTGGCTGATGTTGAACTTTTAAAAACTGTTCAGTGATGTAACTTTTCTACTTGTATCTCTGATTTTTGTCACTTTAATTTGATTTGCAGGTACAGCTGTGGACCTACTGTATATGATCATGCACATCTTGGGCATGCTTGGTGAGTTTTAATTTTATTTACATTTGCACCTCACAAACTTCTCTAAATATAGACTATAATTAGCAGCAGCATCCATAGCAAATTGTCTTGCATAGTAAAACGTTGACATTTGTGTGGTGCATGCAAATGCCATTGCAGCCTTTTTTTGTAACATCTGCTCAAATTGCAGATGTGCGACAATGTTGCCATTTTTTATTATTCATTTATTAGATATTTATCTTGTCCTTGATCTCCCCATAAATGACCATTTTATTGGATAAATTAGCATTGATTAGCTCTTTCAACAACAACAAAAA
The DNA here is from genome assembly GCF_009769535.1 of Thamnophis elegans. Lineage (NCBI taxonomy): Eukaryota > Metazoa > Chordata > Lepidosauria > Squamata > Natricidae > Thamnophis > Thamnophis elegans. The sequence continues at coordinate 40,416,154 of NC_045551.1, forward strand.
AAAACGGGAGTTAGTTGAGTTAACCCTGATATTTTATTTATTTATAATGAAAGACTCATTAGGTTCACTAATCTCAGGAAATTACATAGAGAATTGCCAAAGACATGTAAATGGATGAAGATGAGATATAGCATGATAGATGACTGATCAGGGAGGTTTGCAGAGTAGTGTCTATGACACATGATCAAAGCCCTGCCCCTTTTTATGTTTGTTGTGACGACACCTTGTCTTTTCTAACACCCACTTACATCCCCTTCACATTCATTACCTTTGCTCTAAAGCAAAGGAAAGCTGAAATAAGATCATAACACAGTTGTGTTTTCACTTAGCAATCACCTTACTTAATGACCAACTTGCTGGTTTAAATTGTAGTCACTAAATTAGGACTATCTGTATTTTCTAAGTTAGAAGTGATTGCCTTGTTTCAACAGTAATGGAACTTCAAGGAAAATTATAAAATTACTAAACTACTTATTTATCAGCAACTTAGGCCTGTTTATTTAGGGCTTAATCAAGATAAGGGGCTTGTCTTATGTTGCATGTTAAAGAAAGTTTACCATTCTGGTTATTGCATGTTAATAGTGGAGCTTATTTCAGAATTTATAGGTGTAAGATTGCTTTGTAAAGAAATTAAAAAAAACATCATATTTAATAATAGCTATAGTTAAAAATAGATGAAGTTTGTATAGAAATGCCACTGTCTCTTAAATTTTGTAGCCTGTTTGCCTAGAATTCCTTTCTGTGCATTTAACAGTTCAAACGTCAGATAAAGTTACGGAGGGGGTTAAAAAAAGTTGTTGTGGGATCTTATACAATCTGGAGGATTTGCTGTTGATTGACCTGATTCCCAATTGTTATCTGTATCTCCTCCTTTACCTAACAAATGAAATCTTAAGAACATAGGATAATAATTTTTGTGTCAAATGGATAAAATTTTTGCTCAGTTCCTGGCTTTATAATTATTTAATTTCAATTGTAGATGATTTTAAGCATCTATCAGAGACAGATGTGTGTTTATTGCACATTTGATATCTAATTAAAAAGCAGTATAGAATCCTGAAGCTTTCTTATTGCAAAAAAACCCCTACATTTTATGTCACAGTAAATCTTCCAATGTACCATAAGATTCGGTTGTTCTAATATATATTGGATATATTCAGAGAGCTGAAAATGATGATCAAACTTTATAAAACCTGTCCTGCCCTAACACATTCATGATTTTTCCCTTTGTATTTTAGTTCCTATGTAAAATTTGACATAATTCGAAGAGTAATGACAAAGATATTTGGAAAGGAAGTAGTGATGGTGATGGGGATTACAGATATAGATGATAAAATAATTAAAAGAGCAAATGAGGTAAGCGTATCAGTCTACTTTACACATATTTTAGAATGTATATCTACTTTGTATTGTGTATTACTTTATACATGTTTTATTACTTGGTATATAAAATCTGTCCTGAAATGTGTGTTCCTCTTGTATTGTGCTATTTACAACATATCCAAGTTAAATAGTAAAATACAATTGATCTGTTTGAATTGATTTTTACATAAGCTGAAAATACTTGAAACCCTTGAAATTTATTTGTTTATTTAGTGAACATATTGGTAGGTCACTGCAATCAAAAACTACTCAAAAACACAACATAAAACAAACCCCAAATAGAAACAAAAAATACAAGTACACTAGAGTACAAAAGTAGAAAGAGAATCAAATATGGCAATAACAAATCAAATTTGGAGGAAGCTCTCTGACAAAAGTCATATTTTAGAAGCTGGTAGAAAACTAACAAGGGGACGCGATGGTTCAGTGGCTAAAACACTGAGTTTGTCAATCAGAAAGGTTGGCAGTTCGAATCCCTAGCGCCAAGTAACGGAGTGAGCTCCTGTTACTTGTCCCACTTTCTGCCAACCTAGCAGTTCAAAATCATGTAAAAATGGAAGTAGAAAAATAGGAACCACCTTTGGTGGGAAGGTAACAGTGTTCTATACGCCTTTGGCATTTAATCATGCCAGCCACATGACCATGAGATTTCTTCAAACAGCCCTGACTCTTGAAACGAAGATGAGCACCAACCCCTAGAGTCAGGAACGACTAACACATATGTGCAAGGGGAACCATTACCTTTACCTAGAAAAGCAACAGAAAAGGAGCCAGCTTGATTTCCACAAGGAGGCTTTTCCAGACAATATTCAATATGTAGCACAGGGATGTCAAACGGGCGGCCCGTGGGCTGGATGTGTCATATGCAGGCCACATCAACCTCAGCTCTGCAAAGGGAAGAAATACCATGTGACGGCAATGTGATGCAGCATATTTGATACCTGTGCTGTAGTAGAAAAGCGTCCTCAGCTGCTTTATTTAATATTAATATTTATTTATAATAAATAAATCCTGATTTATTTATTACATTTATCTTTGTTGTTTTCCAATGAAACATTCTGCTTGGTTCAGAGAGACCATGATGGAGAAGTTTCTCTTAATTGCAGTTAAGAGATGGAATGGGATGCCATGAGGCAGAGTTTCGTGCCTGGCTTTATGCCTAAAGTGGGACTAGAACTTCCAATCTCCCAGTTTCTAGCCTGATAGCCTCAAGCACTACCCCAAACTATTTCTTTGCTTTTCCAATATAAGGCACACATAACATTCATGCTACAGAACCATAACATTCAAGACAGGCTACCAGTTTCCTGTTAGGAAACAATTCAATTAGTGTTGCTTGGTAAACAATGTATTTATTTATTTGTCTCTTACACAAGGGCATTTATCATGGTAGGTTTGGCATTAAGTGGCTGGGATATTTTATTTTCTGAAACAATGAATTCCAGAGATGAACTTGAAAAGTGGTGGTGTTTGTAGTTCCATTGTTTTAGGAATACTTCAGAAAGAAAGCCCAATCAACTAAAATTACATAAACAGTGGAAAGCCATCATAATGATCGTGGTGAGCAATCAGGCTTGAATTTGAAGTGAAAATCCTCACTTGAAATGACCTTCTCCTGGCTTGCAATGTCACAGTTGCTCTATCAAATGATTTGGAGAATCCTTCCAAGTAAGTGAGCAACCCCTACAACAATTGCAGGATGAGGAGGTCAAAGCTTAATGTCAGGGGAATATTTTTTGTCTGATTTATAGATCAGCACATTTTTAATTACTCCATATTATTACTTTAATTATGCTAGGTTACAACAATAATTGGGGCCAGGAACTCTGTTGCTAAGTGATGCAATCATAAAGCATGATATGGAATGACTGCATTACATAGCAAGGACAATTCTGGCAATCCCAGTTGCTATTGTGAAATGAGGACTGTGCAGGTCATTAAGCTAGGATCTCATGTCATCAGAAATTCCTGACTTTGCTCATAGGAAGCTAGTAGAGAATGCCAGAAATAATGATTATATGGCCAGGGGACCCTCTGATGACTAGAACTCCAAGGACCAGTCATATTATTTATGGCTTCATTCAGCAGCACTGAACACTTGCTGAATAAATGGTTATAGATCAAAGCCTACTTGTATATATTTCAAATATAAATACACTATATTGCCAAAAGTATTCGCTCACCCATCCACATAATCAGATTCAGTTGTGAGCGACTGAATCTGATTCAGATTCAATATAGTGTATATATACATACATACATATTGATTGATTGATTGATTGATGGACAACCCATGACTTGTTGGGTCATTGATTCAGAAATACTTCCTTATTGAGTGCCTTCAACAGTGGCAGAGTTTCTAATATAATGAAAAAGTTCTGCCTTGAAAGTAATCCGAGTTGAATTGTATAGCGCAGCCAGACAAGGAATTTCATGTTTATGACATTTTGGATTGCATCATAAAATACCTAATGGTCATCTTTATGTCATAAAATGTTTTATAACATTTGTCAAATTTCAATTCCATGAGAGTCATGGGTTCCGGATTTTGGATGCTTTCTATAAGTTAGTTCATTTGAGCTACCCTGGTTGAAAAAGTTTTGCCCTATTATGCATCAATTAACCTAAAGGTTAAGGAATCAGAGTATTAATATTATATAGATAGATGTATAAAATTAGTAATTATTAAATTACTAATAGTAATTTAATAATTACTAATAGTGTGCAGCAGCTGCCAAAAAAGCCAACACAGTTCTAGGCTGCATAAACAGGGGGATAGAATCAAGATCACATGAAATGTTAATATCACTTTATAATGCCTTGATAAGGCCACACTTGGATACTGCATTCAGCTTTGGTCACCATGATTTAGAAAAATGTGGAGACTCTAGAAAGAGCGCAGAAAAGAGCAACAAAGATGATTAGGGGACTGGAGACTAAAACATATGAAGAACGGTTGCAGGAACTGGGTATGTCTAGTTTAATAGAAGGATTAGGGGAGACATGATAGCAGTGTTCCAATATCTCAGGGGTTGGGTTGCCACAAAGAAGAGGGAGTCAAACTATTTTCCAAGGCACCTGAGGGTAGAACAAGAAGCAATGGGTGGAAACTAATCAAGGTGAGAAGCAACTTAGAACAGAGGATAAATTTCCTGACAGTTAGAAAAATTAATCAGTGGAACAACTTGCCTCTAGAAGTTGTGAATGCCCAAGACTGGAAGTCTTTAAGACGATGTTGGATAGCCATTTGTCTGAAACGGTATAGGGTTTCCTGCCTAGGCAGGGGGTTGGACTAGAAGACCTCCAAGGTCCCTTCCAACTCTGCTATTGTATTGTAAATCATAAAAGTCCTGTTGGAATGGATCTTGGAGATTCTCTAGGCCAGTATTTTTTAAACCTTTTAGAAGAACAGTTGGGGAGACCTCTTAGGCATACCTTGATTTCATAACTTCTGTGAGCTCTTGATACATGACTTAATCATTTGTTTTTTTTTTATAGATGGAGATCTCCCCAGAAACCCTTGCTCGTTTTTATGAGGAGGACTTTAAACAAGATATGGCTGCCTTAAAGGTATAAACATTTAATTGATATGCTTTAATGTTGAATATAAAATTTATTTTGTTGCAGAGCTGCTAGGACCAATAGGTGGAGAACTCCTTTTGGCTCATGGGATGCCTTAGTTGTAATAGCAGTTGTTGAACCCTCTTTATTTAGCTTTGTAACTATACTTTAAAACCTTTAAGAAAAAAATTATAGGTACAACAGTGGATAGGTTGTGGCTGATATCTGTTTCTGAGAACCTTAACAACAAAAGAAAAAAACAAAATAAGTGGAAGCAGCATCTGTATGGAATGCAGATGAAGTGGAGGGCAAGCAGCGAAGTAGGTAGAGTTGAAAAGAAAGACAATGTCTGCTGATTCAGAGAAAGGGACATTTAAGTTAGGGAAATGAGGGAAAAGCTAAAAGAGAGCAAACAATGCCAGGAGACAGACAAAGGAAAAGGGGCTAAGCAGGTGAACAGATACTAAAGTTGGAAAGATAAGAAGAAGGTGAGATTGAAGAAGAGAGGAAATAGTGGAGGGAAAATGAGGTGGAAATAATTGAATCATAGGCTTGGAAGAGAAGGCCTTGTAGTCCAAACTCTGCTCAGACCATCCCAGGCCTGGGAATCTGGAAGTGTTATCAAGTCTTTGCAACATTTAGATTGATTTGTTATTGTTGGGTTTGATTTTATCCCCAGTTACAGATGACATGTGCATTGTTGTATCTACACTTTCATGGTTTTTATGCTGTTTTAATTATTGTTAGCTGCCCAGAGTCATGAACTTGAGATTGTATCTTAAAAGATTAAATCATGGCAACGGGACCAAAGTTTATTAAAACTGAGTCTGTATGACAAGAGTTAATTCTTTCCAATGACTATCTGATTCTCTGCCTACCCAGATTTTCATTTTGACTGAAAAGGTTACATGAATGAGTAACAAAACGTCTCAGTTTTAATAAACTTTGGTCCAGTTGTCATGATTTAACCTTTTAATATACTCAGTTCCTAATCGATAATCTCCTTTAGAGATGGTCCGTTGCTCTTGTATCACTTTAATCATCTCCTTAATATATAGTTATTAATCATCTCCTTAATATATAGTTCTCTTTTTTTTTACATAGGTCCTTCCTCCCACAATTTATATGAGAGTAACTGAAAATGTTCCTCAGATAATTTCTTTTATACAACAACTTGTTACTAATGGATATGGTTATGCAACTCAACAAGGTAAGACTTCCCAATCTTAATGGTAGTCCTGTGATGTGTTTGCAGTTGTTAGTATGTTGCTTTGGAATTGCCTGGGGCATCCCTGGCCCACCTGTATAGATAAGGTGAGTGTTAGTAACACTGTTGCATTCGTGCATTCGTGCTAACTTTTTTATTGATGAGATTGTGATGCATGGCTTGTTGAAAGACAGTATCAAAGGAGGCAGTATAGGATAACAGGCTAAATTGCTAAATGAGGGCTTATCCACCCCTGCAGCCTTTCCTCTGGCTTCTCTATCACTTTGTACATTCCTTACCACCCACCACCCTTTCCTTCTTTCTCTTTGCTTGCAGCTTACTATTTTACTGGCAAGGCACTTTGGAAATAATTGGGTGTAGAAACATGGATAAACCATTTTTAAGAAACAAATTGACCTAACACCAGATTTATCATTGAACAAACAGTAACTGATTCTAATTTTTGCTTGTAGAATATGCTTCCCTTCACTGATCTCGGAGACTGAGAAATCTGCATCCTTGGCATGGTCTTTGCTTCAGTGTGTTTTGTCCCTTAATGTATTCTTGTCTCTTGGGTCTGCTATGAAATTTTTCCTGCTTTGGTACTGAAATGTGGGCAGCTTAGGCTACCTGCCATCATCTCCAGGGAACAGAATACCCAGGAACATTGCTTTGCATCTTGTGTATAATATGGGCTAGCCTGAATTGTTGCCAAAAGTAGAGGCATTGATCAATGATTCCCTTGAGCAATATACCAATTTTCCCCATCTTTATAATAAGATCAAATTGTTTATTTCCGACAGGTAATGTTTATTTTGATGTCCGTTCTAGGGGAGCCAGATACGGAAAGCTAACGAATATTTATCCTGAGACCCAAGAGGAATTTGGTATGTTATTGACGGTTACTGACGTTTGTACAAGTTTATTTATTTTCTTACTATACATACTTCTTCACTAAGATTCTAGAAAGTTTGCAAATGCCATAAAATAATCTTAACATTAACCAACCCAGGGTAAAGCAGTAACGGCAATATAGCAAAAATAAGAGGACTGACTACCTTAAAAAAACGTGTTTCCTGTAGCCTTTCCTAGAACTGTAGACTTGACCAGTTGTAGAACTATTTCCATAACGTAAGATTTCCCCACAAGTTAACTTTATAATTATCTTGGCAGATGCATAACTGAGATAAGACTATGTTTCCTATAGTTTGTGTCATGAAAATAATTTACATTTCTGTGAACTCATTGGATTCCATAAGAATTTTGATAGTAACTAAATTGCATAAATAAAATGAGTAGAACCAAATTGGAAACGATGAAAATTACAAACCAGCTTCATTATTATGAGCCGAGGCGGCTCAGTGGTTAGAGCAGTGATGGCTAACCTTTTTGTTGTTGGGTGCCAAAAATGCGAGGGCATATGGGTGCAATAGCGCACGCGTGTGCCAGCACCCATAATGCAACACCCCCCCTTACATGCGCATGCATGCACAACACCCCCCCACACACACTACTAGCCTCCAAGCTGAGCTTGGTATTTCCTCTGAGGGGCCAGGGAAAGCCTTCGGAGCCTGGGAAGGACAAAAATGGTTGTGGCCCAGTAGTTGGGAACCCCTGGAGTAATACTTTCTTTAATTATCCACTGCTGGATCAATAACTATTCTTTTACATTTACTATAACTTGATATTTTCAGCATTAGAGAACATATCCCAGCAATTTAAATGGGAAATTGGAAGACTCAAGAAAGATAAGGGTGTGTGTACCCCATTCAATCCTGATCTCTTATTCTTTTATTTTCATTCTTCAGTTTCATTCCAATGCACAATGCTAGCTACTGCTAATAATTCTATCTAAATTGAATTGACATTGAAAGTTTAATGCCTGAGTTAGCAGTAAGATAACCTGCACAGACAATAGGTGGTGCTCACAGATCTAGACTTTTTAAATTGTGGACATGTAGTTCTTAACTGACAACCACAATTGGGGCCAAAGTTTCTGTTATTAAGTGATTCACTGCAGTTGTTAAGGGGATCATGTCATTTATTGAATCTGACTTCCTTGATTGACTTGGCATGTCGGAAGCTGGCTGGAAAGGTCACAAATGATGATCACATGACTGATGCTGCAGCTGTCATAAATACATGCCAGTCAAAATGCCTGAATTTTGATCACGTTACCACAAGGATGCTGTGAATCATAAAGTCCTATGACTGGTCATAATTCCACCCCCCCAGTGCCATTGTAACTTTGAACAGTCACTAAATGAATGGTTGTAAATCGAGAACTCCCTGTATTTGGGATTCCTTCTTGTCATTCAGCTAAATGAGGCCCATGATGTCTTCACTACAAGTCCTGATGGATTTCTTTCAAACATTGAATTCTGAATTTTCTCTTTAATCATATCATCACTACTTGTTACTTGCAGGGTTTAGTGATAAGCGCTACAAGAAGGATTTTGCTCTCTGGAAGGCAGCCAGACCTCATGAGATATGCTGGGATTCCCCCTGGGGGAAAGGAAGACCTGGCTGGCACATTGAATGCTCTACAATATCAAGGTCAGCTCTTTTTCATTTCCTATTCTTGCTTCTGTTCAAGAACACGCTAAGCAGTGCTGGCAGAAACCCTACAGGCTCAGTGTGGGATGTCAGTTGTTTATTTTATTTACTTATTTAAAACATACAGCTGTTCATTTTATATCAAACGCTGGGTGGTTCCTAATCAGGAATGAAAACAATATGAGTAATAAAGCAACATAAAACAATGCTAATAACTATTAAAATCACAAACATGTTTTTATTTGTTAAAAACATAAATTAATAGGAATTGCAGATTGGGACAGTTCTAAATGCACACTTGGAAACAGACTCATCTGAATGGCATGATGGCTAACAAAAGCCAACAGCTTTTTGTCTCCTTTGCAGCTTGAAATCTAAACTAACTGCTGTGGTCCATAGCATTGTCATCCTGAATGTTGATTGATTGATTGTGACATACGTCTCTTGTGTTGAAGCCAAACTTGTGGATTATTGTGGGGACTGCAATAAAAGAATGGGAAGGTGTTGACAGACTTTTATGTGGGTTATGAAAATGAATGTTGAGTGGTGTTTCAGTAAAGAATTGATTTCATGTTTTATATGCCTTATGTCTTTGTACTGAACCCATCAAATTTGTTGAAAGTGGTGGGGGAAGGCAGTTTAGATATTTGCTGGATCCTCTCCCAGTTCAATTTCCTTGTGCCTGGTGAAAGGAAATGCCTCAAATAAGACAGCTTATAAAGGCAGAATTGTATATTTTGCAAATAGCTCTGTGTCCCCTTTTGTCTAGAAAAATCCCTTGCAGCAATTATGTTTATAAGGACCAAAGTGTTATTTGTCCTTCATAATGTAAAGAAGACATCAGAAAGCGTAGCTTTTCCAGGAACTGCTCAATTAAATTAATGTGAGGTAATGGATGAAGAGAAAATAGTTCCAATCCAGTTTAATATATAAGTAATATACAATCCAGGGACGCAGTGGCTAAGACACTGAACTTGTCGATCAGAAGGTTGGCAGTTCAGTGGTTTGAATCCCTAGCGCTATGTAACGAGGTGAGCTCCCTTTACTTGTCCCAGCTTCTGCCATCCTAGCAGTTCAAAAGCACGTAATAAATGCAAGTAGAAAAATAGGGACCACTTTGGTGGGAAGGTAACAGTGCTCCATGCGCATTTGGCGTTTAGTCATGCTGGCCACATGATCACAGAGATGTCTTTGGACAGCGCTGGCCCTTCGGCTTAGAAACAGAGATAAGCACCACCCCTAGAGCCAGAAACAACTAGCATGTATGTGCGGAGGAACCTTTACCTTTACCTTTATCTTAATATACAATCCATTAATATTCAGTATAATTAAATCTATATTAAAGTCTGTAAGGTTGAAAATGCTAATGTAAAAGTAATATTGATGTGAGCCAGATATTTCTTTACTGTATCATACATTTTAGCACAATCTGGGCCTTTAGAGGCAATCTAGCATTTCCTTTTGACAATTTGGATGCTAACAGTGAGGCTACACTTTTGAATTAAACATAAGGTTGTAGAAAATCAGATCTACCACAGTCTGGACATATTGCAACATCCAAGTAAATAGCTTTAAAAAAAGATGTGAATAATAAATTCCCAGGCTGGCTCCCAATTTTCTATTGATTTGAAGCAGAAGTTTGAATATCAATTTTTATTAATTTATTAACATTTCCTTAAATCTAATCATTGTTCATTTGTTTGTTTTAATTATTATTTTAATAGTCTAGTGTTTGGGGGTCATTTGGATATCCATACTGGTGGTATAGATCTGGCATTTCCTCATCATGAAAATGAAATAGCTCAATGCGAGGCTTATCATCAGTGTGAACAATGGGGAAATTACTTTCTACATTCTGGTAAGTCCTAGTTTAAATACACTTTTAAATTTTTTACTCCTTTTATTTAAATATCAGGATTCAGGAAATTATATGGCTATGAAGGACAGTTAACTTTGTGAAGAACACATTAAATAAATCAAGATAATACAGTGACTATCATAAAGTGTGCTTATTTCATGGCCTACAAGATGTTTCCTTGTTGGAACTATTGAGGTTGCTTATATCTCGTGATGTTCTACCATATGGGATACAAGTTTAGGCAGGTTTTATAGAATGGGTCACTTTAATAGCCTGGAGCTCTAGCTGTCCTTTCCAAGGATAAACAGTGCAGGGCTCATCCATCCATTTGGATGGTTAGCATTAGAATTTAAGACAAAAGTTTACTTGCACCCTGATTTCCAGAACTGATGGAAATTCATAAAAGTTAATTTTGCTGTCCCCTTTCTCTCTCAACATCCTTCAAGGCTTGTGGCATTTGGAGATTCTCTTAAAAATACGTAAGGACAAAGAGCTACTCAAAACAGAGCAGTAGCACTTTGCTAGAATGGAATTTTGTTACACAAGACACTTCTGCCCAGTTTTATACCTTACTACTGCATCCTCTTGTACTGCTGGCCACTTTGCTCAAGAGGGACTGTAAAATTCCTTGGAATCACTGAGTCGATAGGAACATACATGACGATGGATATTAGAAAGTGAGATAGGCAGTACCTAAATTTGATAAATAAATAATATTGAGATTCAAGCCATTATATTCTTGGAAATATTTACATAGAAATACTACAAGACATATTCTGAGTTCTGAGCAAAGAGGAAGGAAGGAAGGACTTATTTCTGAAAAAAATGGTAATATTTCTGCAAATATTTTCATTGTGTTTTTGTCCTCCATAAATGCCGTTAAATGATAAACTCTATCTTCAGACTGCCTGAGTCCCAGAAAATAAAAACGGTACTTGCCCTTTGCATTTGAGAGGGGGAAAATACAAAGCTAAAATTGAATAATAGGAAACACCTTGGGGAGGTAGGGGTAAACAATCTCATTCCTTTGTCCTTGCGGGAGATGGGTTTTTGCAATAGGCTATAGCCTCTTTGATAACCAATTTATGAATAGGAGCACCAAGCTATGGCAGCCATTTTGTGAGAGCTTCCATTATATTTTCCAAAATATTGAATGCATATGTCGGCCCCAAATCATGGCATATCCAGATTTGTAGAGGAAAATTGGTTATCTTTAAAAAAAGAAGATACCTACATTTGAGAATACACATACTCAGGGTAATTCTTTTAAATATTTGTTTAATTTAGATTTTGAATGTAATACTTCTGCAACAGTCCAAATGTCTAGGGCAGTTGATGTATATTTGATCACTTAATGACATCACACAAGTGACATATGTTTAACAGACATTAAATTTTGAATGGCTAATTTCCCCCAAGTCTTTTAAAAGTGTTCTGAGTTTTTCAGCATGTAGTTCTTACACATTGTTTTACTGTTCTTGTAGTAGTTTAGGAAATAGCAGACCTTTTAGTGTTACAATTGGTGAAAGATTCAGAATTTTACAAGAGAAAAGATTGGATGTTGGTTTAAATTGATATAGTAATTTTTAAATATTTAATGTCTTTAACTAATATGCATATCTTAATGTATGTTTGCCACCTTGAATTATTTATAAAAATAATAAAGACTAGGATGAAAATAACATTAAGATAATGCATATCTTAATGTATGTTTGTCACCCTGAGTTATTTATAAAAATAATAAAGACTGGGATGAAAATAAATAAACCAGGACAGAAGCTGCTATATTCATTAAATTGTATGGTTTTTAAAATTTCTACAAAGTTTCTATAACGGTGTGAATTAATAATTGGCTATAATTATTAGTTTGAGAAAATAAATGATCAGTGTTCTGTAACAGAATATAGAATTAAAGTAAACTTACTAATAATATCTTATAGCTGTTTTTACAATATTTATGAAATGTATTGATGGATAAAACATACCCTACTACATATTATCAAATGTTGGAATCAAACAATACTGAGACAACTGTAAGTTCTTGAACTATAGCCTATAAAATAAATTTGAATTGGTTTCTATCTCAGGAAGTGTGTTATTTTTCCCGACTAAACAATATACAAAATGTTTCATGGAATGTTATCTAAAGGAGTAACTTTTTTGCCATTAAATATATCCTATGATTAATGAATTGATAGAAAATGAGAAGTTTTATTATCTCTCTATTTGGCAGTATTTAATTACTTAAATTTTATCATAAAACACATCCTTAAGTCAATTACTAAAAATCTATTTTTATCTGTGGGAGATTTAGAATTTTTCTTACTATTTATTGGTACATAAAAACAATGGCTACATATTTAAATATGAGTGTTGAAGCAGTCACATTTTTTGTTTTCCTGTCTCCTATTAAGAAAAATAACTTTCTTTTGTCTTTCCTAATTCTGGAGCACTTTTTGTTTTTAAAACAAAGCAGCAATTTTCTTTTTCATTCCAGGGCATCTGCATATTAAAGGGAGTACAAAAATGTCAAAATCGTTAAAAAACTACATTACAATTAAGGTACAAGTAAACCTACGTTCTCTTTCTGGGCAAAACTGTACCTGCAAGGATTTGAACTGTGCAAAAGGTGGGTGGGAATTGGCTTGTGGAGGCTACTGTGAAGAGAGTTTGAACACAGGAGAATTGGGATCCTTTCTTGAACAAATTTGATGGGCATCTAAGACAAATATATATAAAGGCAGATAGAGTAATAAGAGCTTCCGGTTTCTGTTCTTTAAAGTTGGGCAGAATCCTTAAAAATGAACAGTACAGTCCTATGCATTATTATGCAGCATTTACTCTCTTGAGGCCACTGAGGCAAAGGGTCAAATTGTATGTTTAAAAAAGAGAGCATTGCTCTGTTTGCTGTGACTGCATGTCCCCTTTCTTGCAAATTCAAGATACAAAATATACCACAGTATCTGCAATTATTTGTCAGCAGTTTTCTGCCTTCAGCAGTTTTGGTAATTGCCTTCTACGTCTCTTACTTTCCTTACTATCCATCTCTTGTTCCTCTTATCCAAGAATAAGCTTTGTTCCCTGTTTGATTCTCTGAGCGATCCTATTAGACACAATATATAAAATAGCACTGGTCAGCTGACTTGCCACTAAATGGTGCTGGCCTTTTTCACTGAGGAAATTGTATCCCTTTCACTTTGGACTATAATAGAGTGAAATTAGTTACCATGCGCCAATATGATATATATTTTCAGTGTGCTTTATCCTGTGGTTGCTGAATAACTGTATGATGTTTAATGTATTTTACATTTCTAAAATGTTAATGTTTCTGAAAAGACGAGCAGACCCTCTTGTGGGAATGGAAAAGGGCATTCATAGTGACTGTATCATGATGGGCTTTTGCTGTCTTGCAATTCCACATCTCTGTACCCATAAGAAGTAGAACTATGCTTTGTTTTCAGCAACAGCCCCAAATGCTTTGTCAGATTTTATGCTTTGAGGTTTAAGGATGATTGTAGAAATGGAAGAGGAACTTTAAAAAGAGGAGAAAGAGTTGTGGAGGCAAAAGTCTTCCAGCTGAATCCCAGAAGCCTTTCCTGGGGTTAGAAACATAGTATGTATATGCATTATTTACCATGTGGGATGACACACACTCTTTTTGGCAGTGTGCCTAGCTCTCATTGTGCTTGTATTTGTCTTTCTTTGCTTTTGTCTATATCACAGGTGTCAAACTCAAGGCGTGTGGGTCAGATCCAGCCCGCAATGTGGTTGGATCTGGCCCACGGAGCCATCCTGGAAAATGTAAGGGGCCTGCTTGGGTCACCTTGGCTCAGTCTACTCACGTCACTTTGGCCCAGTCTAGTAGCGTCATACTGGCCACGGCCAACCAGCAAACCACACTCTGATGTGGCCCTCAATGAAATTGAGTTTGACACTCCTGAGATAGATAGATGATAGATAGATAGGCAGCCAGGCAGGCTGGCACACACACACACACACACACACACACGAAAAAATATCAGTTTTGCTAATTGGTGTGGACAGATTTGTTCCAGTTCAAAACCTGAATAATCATTAGATCTAAGAACAAATATTGGCATGCCTGCATGAACATGAAGTTGATAATGTGCTACTTTTTAATTTAGAGGTTGGGATGTGATGGAAAGCATTTGAATTCTGAAATGGGGTCCATAATCCATGCCTCACCAAATTCTTCATAATCTAACTCTCTTAACAGAATGAAGAATGAGTCTCTTTCCTCTCTCTTTTTGTTTGTTTCCTTAGGATTTTCTAAAAGAATTTTCATCCGATCAGTTCAGAATGTTTTGTTTGCGGACCAAATATGGCTCAGGTAAGAACACTTCTTGGACTAAAGATGATTTTACAAGATATATATTGTTTATGAAGTTGCAATTAGATGCTTATTTTATGTGCATGCCTCTGAAATAAATACTTTTGTTTTAAAATGTTTTCAGTGGAGAGTTTTAAATTTTCAGGTCATTTTATTTCATTCTTAATTTCAGCTAAACTTTAAAATGTATAATTTTTCCAGCTGGCAACTGAAGAGAAAGGCCCTGTTCTATTTTCATAGCGAAATTGATAAAGAGTTCAGGTTTTGACTGATGCACGAGTATTTGATGACTTCTTTGGTGAAGTTGGGGTTTAAATCTGTGTTCTGTTTACAATTCAAAAAATGGCCCATTTAATTTCATTGGCAGATTTCAGTAATGAAACACATTTTCAGTACCTTGGAAAAAATCTGCATATCATAGGATTGTTGTAGGAAGAAATTCAGCAAATGTCACTTAGAGCAGGGGTCCCCAATCTCCATCCTGGCCATGAAAAAGGTGGGCATGCGCGAAACTGCATTTGTGGAAGTGGTGTGTGTGTGTGCAAAACCATCTCCCACTGCCTGTGCCAGTCCGCCCAGCTGGAAAGGTTGGGGATAGCTGTCTTAGAGGCAAAGCAGGACATAGAATAAATCTAAGGATTTTTATTTTTTAACAGCAAGACTACAGTGTCACATTGATTGGCTATTTACTAAAATCTGAAATGGAACATCAGTGACATTGTTGCTTTTATTTGCAATAGATGCACATGGAGAGGCACATAAAAATATCTGATTGTATATTTGAAACGCACACCAAACATATCTCCTCATCTGTGTTCTTTGATCTAAAGCAGATATAACAAGCAAATCATGCCAAATCAGGAATGAGAACAAAGTGAAGTTTTTCAAGAATTTCTGTATGAGAGCTTTGTAAAATCTGTCAAAATAGGGCTTATCAATGGTGGCCCTGAAGCATTATTCCTTCTTCTTTGATCCAGAGTCAGCACAAAAATCCATTTGTATCTGAAAAAGGTGTCCCCCCAGCCCCCCATTATTATATGTGTTCTGTCTCTGACGCCTAATCACTATGTCTACTTACCCTATCTGTCTAATCACCATGCATACATTCACACAGCCTTTTTCTCTTGCTTGCTTGTTCAATCTCTGCTTTATTGTTGACTAACTGATAACTTGGAGTTGTCCGGGTATTTATTTATAGAGAGAAAATGTCTGGACCAAACGTAATTTTTAATGTAAGATTTTCCCCCTTACCAGAGGGAGCCCTTTTATGGAGTACTGTGAAGCCGTTTCCATGGCAACTCCACTGCGCTGTGCAGTAGAAGTCATTTTACAGCAGTATAGTAGAAGCCATTTGAAGGCACAACAGGCTGTATCGTAACAGAACACAGACCCTGAGGGGTGTTAGGGGTGTCTTACCCCCACAATATTTGTTTCCAGAGAGTAAGTCATCTGTGTACCAAGTTTGGTTGAAATTGCTTGAGGAGTTCCAGAGTTATGCTGGAACACACACACACACACACACACACACACACACACACACACACACACACACAAACAAACAAACAAACAAACAAACACAGAGCCATTTTTATATGTATATAGATTGTGTACTTAGTCTCACCCTCCCGCCTTGTGTCACCTATTCATTCACCATACAAAACCAGCCTCTCCCATTCAGACAAGCCATCTTTTTGGGTATGACAATAATGCTGCCTAATGCTTTTGGTCAGTCAAGCTCACGTCATATACCTTAGTTCCCCCCAAAGCCAGTATCATATAATTCACTTATTATAATATCATAATGGTAAGTTAATCAGTATCTTGAGAATAAGCAAGCTGAGATTGAGGGAAACACTTAGGATATGTTACCTAGGCAAAAAATTCTAAAATATTTTCAAGTCAAGATAACATTTATTTATATATTTTTATTTTTAAATGAACACAAACGGACAAAAACAAAAAACACAAAACCATCTTCCATTACAAATTGTAGAAAGTGTGATGGTTGGTTACAAAAACTTCCGTGCGTCCCTTCCATAGTCATCACCTATAATTCATATTGAATCACATATTTTTAAATCAAGTATGCAATATTTATATATATTGCTTTCATCATACCTCAACCTTCATTTGTCTGTAATTGTTTTTACATCCTTTTATATGAAATATTCCAATTTAAAGCAAAACTACATAATGACATTCCATTAACTCCTCCCAACATCCTACAATAAAATTGCATCTTTATAACATGTTCTAAATAAAAAAATGATTGTTTAATTTCTAAACTTCCTTTCATAGTCTCCATTTGCAATTTATATAGAATTTCCTCTTAACAAACCAATACATATATATGCATTATCACCATCAATCATTTATTTAACTATAACCATTATCACTTCATTTTATACATAATACTCTAAATTTAACTAAATTTTACTAAATTGTTATTATCAGCTTTCATTACATCAACCTGTGTCTTTCCAGTAATAGTGCAGGCTTATGTCTTTTGCCATTTGTAGCATTAGCATTCTGATTAATTTCTTGGTAAGTCTTATATAGACTTCTCTTCGCAAGTTATTGTTCATTTTATTTCTTATGTAAACTCGAAACCCTCCATTTGCTTCTTCAATCAGCTTATCTTTAGTTATCACTCGTGCGTCTGATAAAGTTTCTCTCCTTACTTCCATCAATTTTTCTCTCTTTTCTTCTTCTGTACTTTGAAGTCTGGGATAGAGTTCCAGACCATCTATCTCCCCTTTCCACTCTTTTCATTTCCAGCCAAGCTCAGTTTACTATAAATATCAACAGTTTTCTTGTTTCTTTGATTATTTTTCCCTTCAATTTTTAGAATTCTGTCCTCCACTTTTTCCATTTGATAAACATCCTCAATTTTTTCATCAAATTTTACTGTGCTGCGTTCTATATTCTCCAATCTCTTCTCAATTTTTTCTGTTACTGCTAAGGTCTTTTGAATTCCAAACATAATCATTTGCAATGTTAAGGTTTCTTTTTCTTGTTGCACAATTTTCCAATTTGTAAACACTGCCCCTATAACATTCGAAGCTTTTAGATTTGAAGCGAGTTATAATCTTTCAAAGTCAAGGTCTCTCCTCTCTCCACTCCAGCTATTGAAAGAGCTCCCAAAGAGCACCTGTATAAACAACCCGTGCTCTTCCCACTAACACTCACAGTAAACAAGCTGAGAGACCTTGAAGTGTAAAACAAATGATCAAAGGGGAAAAAAAAACAATATTTCCTGCCTCCAGTCTCCAAGTGGCAGTGTTACTTCCTTTCCTTCTAGTGTTACAGACCTCTTTGTATTCCTTTTAATATCTTCTTTATAATGCAAACTTACAGAGAAAAGAATAAAAAAACTTCTTAAATGGAGAAAAAAACCATCCAGTCCAGCATTGTAAAAGTAAAGGAAAAAATTCTTAATCCATTGGTATATAAAAAGAAATAAAAAGTAGTAGAAAAAAAACTAATCCATTCAGTTTAAAAAATAGGAAATATTTGCAAAAGTTCCATCCATGAAAAAAGATTTTAAAAAATAAGGATAATACACTGTCTAACGTAGCTTAATTTCGCCACTTTCTTCTGTTTTCAAATTTAATTTAACTTTGATTTTTTTGGGGGGTAATCTCTTGTCTAATAATAAAATTTCCTCACCAAATGGCACACTTTCTCTTTCCGCTTTCCTCCTGTCTGGAGCTGTCCCAACTTCAGCAGCTTCAGTGGCTGCCTTCTATCGCCGGCAAGAAGAATTGCAGAATTCTGTTGTTATAGCCAGTCTCAATAAAGTATGGTTTTAACCTTCCTATGGAGTTAATTTCCTGGTCAGGTCTATTTGGGGAGCTGATAATCTCTATTTCTCAGTCACATAGTTATTAGGAATGTGGAGACTTTCTCTGATTCGATCCAAGGCATTAGTACATTTTGTTTAGTGATCAGTGATTAATTGCTGCTTTGTGACACCTCCCCTCCTCCCCAGCTTCAGCAAATCAGTTTTTGGAGGAAAGCATTTCAAACACTAAAACAAAATAAGAAAATGTGGGATGCTCTTCCTATTTTTCAAAAGTAGTCTTGTCTACACCAGTGAATAGCTTTAAAAACTGTTTTAGAACAAGATGATTATTAGTTCCAGATTTCCCCAGTGACTTCCTCCTGAAAGCTAATGTTTTCCATTCTCTTTAAATAGGTCTGGTAGAGTTACAAGAAAGGTAATAGAAAGACTGAAGAAATTCCTTCAAAAACCATTGATTTGTTGGCTAATCCAGTTAATCCAGTCCAATTTATTAGTGGATAGTAATAAAGATTCCTCCATGCATTCACTCTATCTTTTGCGCCTAAGCAATAAACCTACTGTATATTTTAGTCAAAGCTATTAAATGCTGTGAAACATTTACATCTTTGACACTGGACTCAGTAGCATTACAGTACTTTTTCTTTGAGCCTACTGTGGAATCAGAGGTAGATTTCTGACGGTTCACCCCGGATCAGGTGGACCGGTAGTGACAGCAACGGGAAGCTCCGCCTGGACGCTTCTGCGCATGCACATGAGCAAACCGGTAGTAAAATAAATTGAAACCCACCACTGCCTGGAATGTGAGGAGGACCAAAAAATCTGTTTTATTGCACATCTTGTTTCCATTTATTCATGGAAATTGGGTGACGCTAAAATAGATGAAGTAACAAGGAAGGGACGTTTACAAATATTTTCTTTTAGTGCTACTTAGAGCAATCAATTTGCTAATAAGTGACCAGAAGAATAATTTGCAACATCTGGACTGTTAATTCTTTTATTACTATTTCGCCTATGTACCTTGAAGAATTTCCAAAGAAGGAAATCTGATGACACAGAATATTACTTGTTTTGATCTTATTTATGTATTGTATCTCTTTCAGGCATTTATATTTGTTTATTGTTCCAAATATTGTTAAAGATGCTGCTATTTTTTTTAGTTTAGTTCTAGTATTCTATAGAACAAATTCTACCAAAAATGGAATTAACGGGGAGATATATGTAATAACAAAAGATCTACTTTCTTTGACGGAATAAGATAGTGTTCTCATCTGTTTTGATAATTTTCGATATATGCCAAGAAATCCTCTAGTGAGAAATTTTGGATAGAGAAAGAGGCAGGAAAAGCACAGTATTGTTTTGTTCAATTTTGTTCTATTTTCTGATATTGCCACACACTCTATATTAATCCATATAATTAAATTTATTTTCTTAGGCGTGGAATATAGTAATGATACCATGAATGATGCAAAGAACATCCTTCACATAATACATTCTTTTATAAGCAGTGCCAATGCCTACATGAAAGGACAGTTTGACTGTGATGCCATTAGGGAAGATGAACTTTGGGAGAAGTAAGTGCTATATTCTCCTTTATAATTTGCATTTGTGATTGATTTGGTGCCTTATGGATAAAAACAACACCGTAGAGATCTGAAGAGAAGCTGCTTCAAGCAGCAGGCATAATTTTAAGATATTTCCTTGTAATTAACTTTGGCATGTAAAACTAATATATAAGGGTAACAATTTATTTAGTATAGCCTTTATTGTCATTGTACATCATGTATACATTGAAACTGGTTTAATTTGAGAATTTAGTATGAGTTGTCTGCTTGTTGGGTACCATAGACTGCAAGTGGGAAAGTAATGGACTCTATTTTTAGTTCATTTTCCTCTATGTATGTGGGCAGCATACATCTTCTGAAGGCTCACCTTTGTGCATTTTTGTGCAATGCCATGGATGCCCAAATATTAAAAGTAAATTAATAACAAATTTTAGTAAATCTCATGTGAAAGCACCAACAACTTGCATGATTCAGCCACTTCATTTTTTTTAAACAAAGAGCCATCTAGTGGTGGTTTGGGCATCTCAATGCTTACAAGTGCCAGGTTCTTAACGCTCTAGGTCTATGTTAACAATTCCAAAGTTATCTTGTCTAGATCTAAAATATGAGTGATGAAATAGCTTTTGTTTTGTGTCCGAATAAACAAAAGTAATTCTTCACTTTTGTTTATTTTTTAAGTAGGACACTATCATGAGTGAATTGGTGTATTGCTGAACAGCAACTTCTAGCATTCTTAGCCAGCGTGCATTTCATTCATCATAACACAGATATACACATTACACACGCATGCCTAGAAGAGGGATAATTGTAGAAAATCCCTGTGGTTTCCATTTAAAGCAGTTTTTCAGTTTGACATCTGAATCGAAGTATTTTTATGTGCTGACTGGCTTATAGCAATGAGACAAAGTTTTGTTTCCAGTATCTTACCTTCTCCATTTTTCTTCAAGACTAGATCTTACTAAGACAACAGTAGAGGCCGCATGTGCCGATGACTTCGACACTCCCAGGGCTATTCGTGCAATTTTGGACCTCATTCACTATGGCAACAGACAGCTTAAAACTGTCACTAAGGTAACCCATTATGATACAAAGATCAGAAAGCGACAGTTGTCTAATTCTATACTGACTGAAATCAGTGTATTATTTTTCTAGAATAAGTGATCAGGAAAAAAAAAACAGTAACACATTTCATTCTTATAACAGGCTTTATACGTACTGCATTTGCAGAAAGTCAAAATTAAATTTGCTATGCTTCAAATTGCTCAAATTTTATTTTGGTCATTACTGTGCTGGATTTGTAGCAGCTTAGAAAGGATTCTGTTTTCTTTGCTAATCATTGGATTTTATTATTTCTCATTCTGGAGAGGCCTTTCCTATCTCCCCCCTCCTCAAACGGTGGTTGATTGTGAAGGGTTTTTAAAAGCTTCCCCTGCATTTGTTGCACAGCTTTGTAAACCAGAGATCACAAAATTCTTCTGCTCGTTGACATCTTCATGAAGTTTCAGAGTGTTCATCAATACCCAAAAATGTATTATATGAAAATAATTTAAGAAATATTTTAAGTTAATCAGATTGTGAATAATATTAATAAAGTCGAGAGCTATACTGGTGGTAGTGTGTTCTACTGGGAGGGTCACTCATGCTAGGCATGGCTTCACGGGAGAGCGATGTATGTTTCAGTCTATTTAATATGGTGATAAAACAGGAAAGTATCCTATGCTGAATTGATCTTTACCCAAGTCAAAAAGGACTGCATCAGAATTTAAAAGAATAAATTTAACAGAATAACAGTTGGAAGGGGCCTTGGAGGTCTAGTCCAAACCCTGCTCAAGCAGGAGACCCTATACCATTTCAGACAAATGATTAATCCAGTCTGCTTTTAAAGTCTCTAGTGATTAAGCACCCACAAGTTCTGAAGCCATTCCACTAATTTATTGTTCTCACTGTTAGGAAATTTCTCCTTAGTTCTAGATTTCTTCTCTCCTTGATTGGTTTAGATTAGAACTCCCCTCTTCTTTATGGCAACCTTTTAGATATTGGAGCACTACTATCATGTCATCTCTAGTCCTTTTCACTAGACTAGACATATCAAATTCCTGCCACTGTTCTTCATATGTTTAGTCTCCAACCCCCTAATCATCTTTTTTGTTCTTCTCTGCACTTTTTCCAGTGTTTCAACATCTTTTTAATATTCCAGTGACCAAACTGGGTGCAGTATTTCAAGTGTGGTCCTACCAACGCACTATAAAGTGGTACTATCACTGCATGTGATCTTCATTCTATCCCTGGGTTAATGCAGCCTAGGATTGCATTGGCTTTTTTGACAGCTACAGCATACTGCTGGCTCATATTTAAGTGATGGCCATTAGGGCTCCAAGAGCCTTCTCGCAGTTAATGCTATTGAACCAATTTTCACCTAATCTGTACCTCTGCATTTGGTTTTTCTGGTAGTGTAAAAGCTTACTTTTCTCTCTATTGAATTTCATTTTGTTGGATAGGGCCCAATGTTCAGGTTTGTCAAGATCCAGATGGATCTTGAGCCTATCTTATGGGATGTTGGCTATTTCTTCTGAAAATTTGGACTTTGTCCATAGCATTTTGGTGGTCCACTGGTAGTCCACTTTGCTAAAGAATGAAATAAGATTTGTTTGGCATGCTGTTTGGCTTCTGGTTATAAATTTGCTTGCTTCTAGGCGTTCCAGATCCATTGCTTGATTATCTTTTCCAGGATCTTCCCAGATATTGATGGCAGGCAGATTGGTCTGTAATTTCCTGGATCTATTATTTTCCCTGCTGAAGATTGAAACCACATCAGCTCCTTTTCAATCCTCTGGTAGTTCCCCAATGTTCCAAGATTTCGAAAGATATGGTTCAATGGTTCCAAGATCACGTCTGCCAACTCCTTCAGAACTCTGGGATATAATCCATTATGTCCTGATGATTTGAACTTGTCTAGAGTGGAGAGATGTTCTCTTACAATTTTCTTGCCTATATTAATTTGAATTCCTAGTGTGTCTTTTAAGGTTCCGTCTTTGGTAGATTAGACTATTTTGTGTGTTTGTGTGTGTGTGTGAAGACAGATGCAAAGAAAGAATTAAGTAGCTCTGCTTTCTCCCTGCTGCCTGTCATTTCCTTGCCATCTTCTCCCATAAGTGGACTGATTGTTTCTTTGACTTTTTTCTTGGTTTTTATATGTTGAAAGATTTTTTAAAATTATTTTTGACATTTGTTGCAAGTCTTACTTCATTCTGAGCTTAGCTTTCCTGACTTCATTTTTGCAGATTCGGGCTATATGCTAGTATTGTGCCTTAGTTATGTGAGCCAAAGTCGAGGATTACCCATAGTTAGATATTTTTAAATATGGTTTTAAGAGAATTGCTTTTATGCATCTCGTGTTGTCCTATCTCCCTTATTATCGTAGCTCCCCTTGTTACCATTCAGAATTTTCCATTCTTGGATAAAGAGAGTTTAGGAAAGGTTTAAGATAACACAATTTCTGCAAAATTGCTTTCCAAACTGGTTGCAAAATGCTTCGTTTGCATCTTGAGTTCCTTTGCTGAAACCTTGGTCACCAAAGTAACTGGTTGCAGTTATTCCAGCTTTTTCTTTGTATCTATTTTGAAATCAGGAAACAAGTTCCCCTAGAAGTGCTATTGTGTTTGGGGCCATAGTCTCCTACCTGATGGAATTTTTTAACACGGTTGGAGTCACCTTTGCTGAAAGCCAGGTAAGACAACAGTCCACTTACAACACCTTTTGAACTTACAATGGCACTGAAAAAGGAGACTTGTGACCATTTTTCACCAGACCTTTGCAGCATCTCCATGATCACACAATCAAATTCAGATGCTTATCAACTGAGTCATATTTATGACAGTTGCAGTGTCCTAGAGCAGTGGTCTCCAATCTTGGCAACTTTAAGACCTTTAATTTAAAATTGGGATGATGCTTTGAGATTCAACACTCTTTCCTGTGGGAATGGGACAACTTGCCACAGCCAACTTGCTGTGGGCAACTCACCATGGACAACTCGCCACAGAGTAACTTGCTGGAGGACAACAATTCTACTTAATTATTTAAAATAATTTATTTTTTATTTTTACCCTTCACATTTCACCCTGTTGCTCTTTCTGCATCCTTTTTTAATGATTCTGTCCCACCAGCTCTTTGATATTAGTGTAACTCTTCCCGCAGCAAATTGTCCTGTGAGCAGAGGTGGGTTGCTGCCGGTTTGGTCGAACCGGTCGTGGAATTCAGGCCTGGGTCGCAGAACCAGCAGCTGCCACACCTCTAAACAGGTTCCCTCGCTGCTGCTTGGGCGCCGCCATATTGGATTTTAGTGACTGCGCATGCAGACTTCAGTGTAAATTGTTCTGTGTGCGCACGCACAACAATTTACATTGAACAGCGCATGTTGTGCCCGAGTTGTAAACCGGCAGTAATGCCATAATAACCTACCCCTGCCTGCAATTAATTGGCTGTAGCAAGTTGGCCGCAGTGAATTGTCATAGACTTCTTTCCTGTTGCATCATTGTAGTTATAACTGACTTTTATTGGCACATATACTGTATATTAGTGGTCTTGATTTTAACTTTACCATTATTATTATTTTCATTTTATATTGTGTTCCTCCAAAAGCACCCAGAATGCTGTACAATAACAGTGAAAATCAGTCTTTAATAAAAGCAAACTTGTGATTTATAGATTCTCCCTGAACACAAGCATTCAGCTTTGCTTTCCAGTGTGATAGATGAACTTGTGAGCTTCCGGATCAAAGTGCGCAATTTTGCCCTTGCTACCCCTGATGCTGAAGAAAGTCCATCTGCACCAAATGCTGATCTCTCAGAAGAAGCAAAACGGCAACAGAAAGAGAGAAGGCGGCAACAGTTGCAGGAGAGAATGCCTCTTCTGCTAGCATGTGATCGCCTGCGCCAAGACTTGGCTATATATGGCATCAACATAAAGGTTTGTCTCCGCATTGTCCAAACTCTGATCATTTTTATTTTCCTGACTGTCTAGGCAAGCCTAGAAATACAGCTCCAGCTGTACTTTTCCTTCACACTGAAAACAGGCAGTGCCCTTTTTTCTGCTCCATAAAGATAGATTCCCTTCGTGGCACGACAAAACCGCGCTCGACTAAAGCGCGCCTGATTAAACCGCGTCGCTGATGTCATCAACAGGGCGACAACAGCGAGCGCGGAGAAAGAAGGGCACTTTAAATAGCGCTTTGAAAGCAAGCCGATTCAAGTTAAGGTAAGGGTTAGGTTTAGGTTTAGGGTTAGGGTTAGGTTAAGGGTTAGGGTTAGGGTTAGGTTTAGGGTTAGGTTAAGGGTTAGGATTAGGTTTAGCGTTAGGTTTAGGGTTAGGTTAAGGGTTAGGATTAGGTTTAGGGGGTTAGGTTTAGGGGTTAATTTTAGGTTTAGCGTTTACAGCGTGCTTTTTTCTCCGCGCTGTTGTCGCGCTGTGATGACGTCAGCTACGCGGTTTCGTCGAGTGCCCTTTAGTCGAACGCGGTTTTGTGGTGGAACCGATTCCCTTCACACATACATGCTAGTCATTCCCGACTCTAGGGGGAGGTGCTCATCTGTTTCAAAGCTGAAGAGCCAGCGCAAACCGAAGACATCTCCGTGATCATGTGGCCGGCATGACTAAACGCTGAAGGCGCACGTAACACTGTTACCTTCCCACCAAAGGTGGTCCCTCTTTTTCTACTTGCATTTTTACATGCTTTTAAACTGCTAGGTTGGCAGAAGCTGGGACAAGTTAATGGGAGCTTGCTCAGTTACATGGCGCTAGGGATTTGAACCACTGAACTGCCAACCATTCTGATCGACAAGCTCAGCGTCTTAGCCACTGAGCCACCGCATCCCTGCTCCATACTGTAACATAAAAAATCTTAAGTGTAGGTCTGACCTGAATCCCTATGTTTGATTGAAGAATGTTGTCTCTCAGTAATGCTGAGCTAGCTGCTTTTGCAGCTGTTCTATCTGGGAACAGCATGGTTAAGATTAGAGGGGCTCCATTGTTTTGAAGGGTCATTGGGAAATTTTAAATATTTGCATAGCCCTGTAATTGCACAGAAAGAAAGGGCATAGGGTTCCACAAAACTACTTGTTCAAGCAGCTTTTTCTTTTCTTTATCTGCCTAGATACCAGAATGGGTGGCCAGGGGTCACTCAACATTTTTAGAGAGAAGCTCCTCCCGGCCACCAGATTTTTTTAAATTGAGGAATAAGCGCTTCTGAAAAATAAGGAGTGTTTATTCAGTCACATCACATATATATTTATTCAATTCCTGCTAAGGGAGAAAGCCAGAAAAAAGATGAACGTTGAGCAGTACATACTGTACAAGGAGGTCATCTGGTAGAAATAAAGATAACTGGTTTCAGAGTTATTCCAAGTGAAACGTATTATCTCTATTGATATTGCACTCTAGAAACTATTTAGCATATCAATTATTGGGAATTGTTTTGCTAAAGCCTGTAATGTTAAATTAAAAGCATCTAGTTAATGTTAATGTTAACCTGAAAGCACAGGGAAAGCAGAAGATTTGTAGATCTGGGGAAAGATAGGGTGTTTCTGGGGAAAAGTATAGCCCATCACTTAAGTTTGTTAAGCTATGGAAAACTTGAATGATGAAGTAAGGTTTATGTGAAGTCTAAAATGTTATCAGTAAAACATTACCCTCAAGACAGAAAATACCAGTCATACAAAATAACACAAGGGATCCAACATACTGCAGTCTAACAGGTTTTTATTTTTATTTTCAAAATAGCATTGTCAATAAGAAATTAAGCATTCTGAGTTTGTACTTTAAAGGCTACTTTCTACTTTCTTCATAGTCAACTTTAGTAATTAATTACCTGAACTAATATTGAGTCTTGTGGATCAGTGATCCTTTCCTGAAATATATAATTACACAAGTGGAAAAATACAATTGTTTCCATTATACTGGAATGATACAATCACATTAAAAATGTGGGATTTAATCTAAGCCATTTGTTAAAAGATTAAATGAAACATTAAAAGTCTGAAGTTTGGCCAAACCTGAATATTTAAAACTAATTTGATTTATTCAGCTGATATTTTTATAATTGAATTACAGCTGTCATAACCACTGTTTGACTTCTACAGATTAGATCTGCAAAAGTAATAATATGGGAAGCTGGTTTTCTCCATATTTGAATCTACATATTTGAAATGAGGGCTAAAATAAGTTTTGATATTTCTGGCTAAGCATCCTTGTATATAGTCTTCCAAATTCAGATGTGATTAATGCAATTCTCTGCCTTTTCTCTCTTATCTCCACCCCATCCCCCAAAATATTTATAGGATAGAAGTTCTACTTCTACATGGGAACATGAACAAAATCAATAATGAAGTGGAAAAGCACTGATAAAGACAGATGTACATTTGGAGTGATTATAATCATTTTTAAAGAAAAGCCAGACCAAAAGATAAAGACTATTGCCCCTGGATTGCTGGACTTTTATTCTAAAGCAATTTAAATAAAATATTGTCAAAAAGCCCTAGTTTGGTGATTTGAGAAATACAAGTGTTGATTTACTGATTGAGATCTGTTTTGTCTGCTTCACTGGCTGCGTGAGAATTTAGTTACTTCAAATGAGTCTTCTACAATAGTAGAAATTATCTAGTTAAATCTTTGTCAGCTCTAATGATTCAAGCTTATTCCCATCTGTTATAACAATATGGTTGAAATGACATAAAGTATGGTTTAGTTTAACATAACCAAAAGTACCAAATGAAGTGAATTTTTGAGAAGAGGGATGAATTATAGATTTTATATTTTAAAATCATGTCTACTTTGTCATCATTAACGGAATTTCACATTGGATTTTTCTTTGGCTGATACCAAACGAGCATTTCAAGAACTGAAGCACAGAGTATGGTCTGTGGAAGTTGAAGCTGTCCTCAGCAGGTGCCTTGTTCCCTACAGTGTTAAGAAACATCCAGGTGAAGAGAGGCAATGGCAAAGCAGATACATTTGGGCTTTTTGAAGACGGCATATTTTAAAAAAATTTTAAGAGTAGGTAGAAAAAGTCAAGTAACAAGCACGGCAGAGATGGGTTGCTCCCGGTTCAGCCCGGATCAGGCGAACAAGTAGTAGCAGTGGCGGCAGGCTCCACCCACCTTCCCCAACGCTTTTGTGCATGCACATGAGCTAACCAGTAGCGCTGGGATTTGCAACCATTTATTAAGTACGGGTTGGAAAGTGTAGGAGCAAGGGGCATTAAGAAAAGTTTCCCAAAATAGGCAGGTCCCTTAAAGTATCTGGGGTTCAGTGCTCTTCGTTGGTTCATTCCCTCAAAAAGAAGAAAGAATGTTTTCATGGAGTATGAAGGATACAATACTTGCCCAGAAAATGTTGGATGACACTTCTTTTCAGGAAGGCCCTTCTGCCTTAGCTGCTGTAGCCCCCCATGAATGACCATATGATACTGACTGACTGATTACATTGATCAGAAATAGAAAAGGTTTAGGTAGTGTTTCTGCAGAATTCCCTGAGCTTGAGTGTATCCGTTTCAAATGTTGCTACTATTTATAGACATTTCTGTTTAGGCTATTTTGATTCATGTTGCCTATAGAAAAGCAAGCAAAAGAAGGATGAAATCATAATAAACATTCTGTTTACAGAATTAGCAATTTTAGGGGTTTTCTCTCTGCTGTGTAACCTTTTCCCAATTCCTCAAAACAAAAACAAACAAACAAAAAAAAACCAACCCACACATATACAGTCATGTGAAAAAGTAAGTATATCCATGTAGGAGGGGTTTTTTTGGACATGTACGTGGACATAACATTTTCAGTATATAAAGTTGATGTCATCATCATCATTTTAGCCATTGTTTATCCACTGCAGGATGAAGGGCTATTCTGCATGTTTCCATCCAATATGGTCTGAGCTTTCTTTTGCCAATTGGGCCTGCAATACTTGCTGATGTTGTAGCTCCATCTTGTTTTAACATCCACGAAAGAGCCCTAAAACAAGATGGAGCTATGACATAAGCAAGTATTGCCCAATTGGCAAAAGAAAGCTGAAGATGCCTCATCCTGCAGTGGATAGACAATGGATAGAATGATGATACCAAGTTTATATACTGAAAATATGTCTACGTATACGTGAAAAAAAGCTGATGTAACTGAAAAATATGAAAAATAGATATTGCAATAGTTTATTCAATTCAAAAATTAACAAATATGCCATTTCTTTCTATTAAACCTTTAGCAGAAAACACTATCATTGTCTACCAATCTGTTTTTCCATTCCTCATCCAGAATTTTTTTCAGCTGTGCAATATTTGAAGGTTTCCTGTATGCATATCCCATTCAAGGACTTTCATTTTTTCTCTCCAACTATTTGGTAGATTCACAAGCAATAGCATTTAAGATTTATATACTGCTTCACAGTGCTTTACAGCTAAGCGGTTTACAGGCAGCCTATTGCCCCCAGCAATCTTGGTCTGCGTTTCACCAACCTCGGAAGGATGGAAGGCCGAGTCAACTTTGAGCCAGTGAGGATCGACTGTTTACGGTCATTGTCCAATTGCTTGGCCATTTTTTCAAATCCCCTCCCAGATTCATAGGCATCTATAACCTTATTTTCTGAATGCCTCAGAGTACTTGAAGAGCAAATAAAACGGAAAGCAGAATGAAATGTTGGTTTTAATAAGACAAGTTTCTCCCTGATCCAGTCATTATAAGTAGTCTTCAACTTATGACCGCTTGTTTAATGATCACTTACTGACTTACCACTGGTCCTTGCTGTTGCAGCATCCCCAAAGACACAATCAAAAACCAAGCCCTTGCCAATTGGCATGTATTTATGATAGTCACAGTATCCTAGTGTCAAATTATGAGTTTCCCAGCCAGCTTCCAACAAGCAAAATCAATCGGGGATGCAGATACACTTAACAATTGTATGATTCACTTAAAAACCAATTGATAACATAAAATGTGACTCGCTTAATGACCATCTCACTTAGCAGCAAATGTTCTAGTCCTAATTGTGGTTGCAAGTCAAGGCTTACCTTGTGTTCTAATCATTGTCCCCTACTCTCTTGTAACTAAAGTTTAATTTTGGAGCTTAATGTAGAAGTGTATTTACTTTTTCCACATGCAAAATTTGCATTCCTGTTAATATCAATTACACGTATCATTACTACAAATGCAAATGAGGCATATTTGTTATATCCCCTTTAGCAATATCATTGGAATAAAACTCAAATATCCATGTTGAAAAGGTTAAAAAAAATCGATGGGATGCATTTACTTGATTATGTGACCATAGGCATATTTATACAGGTAGTCCTCAACTTACCATAACGGAGCCCAAAATTTCTGTTGTTAAGTGAGACACTGTTTTGCCCCATTTTATGACTTTTCTTGCCACAGTTAAGTGAATCACTGCAGCTGACAAGTTAGTAATCTGGTTGTTAAATGAACCTGACTTCCTCATTGACTTTGCCTGTAAGAAGGTCACAAAAGGTGATCACATGACCTTGGGACACAGCAATGGTCATAAGTATGAACCAATTGCCAAGCATCTGAATTTTGATCACATGATCATGGGGACGCTGCAAAGGTCGTAACTCGGGGGAATGTCGTAAGTCCCAGTTTTCAGTGCCTTTATAACTTTGAAAAGTCACTAAACAAACTACTGTAAGTTGAGGACTACCTGTATTATCTACACTTTTGGCACCCTGGAAATTGCACATTATTGGTTTCTCTTGCAGTTTTCAAAAAATGGATAGTTAACAAATGTTATGAGAAAAGGATCCGATTTGCATTGCAACTTCAACAGAAAATGAGCAGCATACTGTCCACTTTTAACTTGTGAGTTGTCAAGTACAGCCACTGTAATTTCAATGCCTTCTTGCAAACTAAAGAGACTATTGTGTCTGCATGCTTATATGTGAAAGGAGAAAGAATGCACGTATATGAACACTCAAATGGGGTTGCTGGTTTTGTCCATGCCCTTCAGTCTCAGGCTTGAATAAGGGAAATCAACAGGTTTTTTTATATGCCTTCCTGCAGCACAGAAAGGAGGTGGTTTTATCTCTAGAGGGCGCTCCTTCCACAGCTCCATGATTATTTCTGCTAACAATTTTGATCTTTAAATCTATTACAGTGGTTCATTCCCCTTTCATGTTCTTTTTCTGTTCCTTTCATGGAATAGACAGTTAAGTTTACTGAAGTGAAG
The DNA here is from genome assembly GCF_009769535.1 of Thamnophis elegans. NCBI lineage: Eukaryota > Metazoa > Chordata > Lepidosauria > Squamata > Natricidae > Thamnophis > Thamnophis elegans. The sequence goes on from NC_045551.1 coordinate 40,447,657, forward strand.
AAAAGTGTTGCTTGTCCCCGCTGTCACCTATGTCACTCTGCGGGAATCTGACAAATGAGCTTGTTCCAAGTACCAATCTTACTGGCGGTTTATGGGAATTACAACCGTGGTTGAGGTAACCAGAGTCAGTGCCCAGCATGCAACTCAGTTTCACAAATTCCCCTTCTCTTGCAAAAGCTAGAAATTGCCCATCTGTTTAATCCCGTGACTCTTGAATTCAGAACTGTGGAGAGCAGTGTTTTTCAAATTTGGCAATTTAAGATATGTGTAGAGGAATTTAAAAAATTAGCTGCCGTTGTCCTGGATCAGAAGGAGAGAGCAATAGAAAAGTGTACTTTCCCCCCTTTTGCTTTATATGAAAAGATTTGGCTACACAGAACCAGAAGCGCTAGTACATGTGAAAATACTATTTTAGCTACCAATAAAGCTTCCTGATTTTTTAATACATATTTTCTTTATTAAAATAATAGTAAACTGGCATGCTGCAGAACAAGTGTCTTGACTTGACATCTTTATTTTCAAGAATGCTTCTAAGTTCCAAATGAGCCCCATCATACAGAAAAAATGCTTATTATGTAACAGGATGCATCCTTGTGGAGCTAACATTCTCATAACCAGTTGCTTTGTATTGGTTCCATCACCAGGGCAGCTATTTTCTGAATGAAAACAACAACCCAAAATCCATTTTGAAGGAAAGTTTGCAAAATAATCCAAATGTTCTTATCAATTCAAAAAGTTTGGGACCTATTCATTAACAGGTCTTAAGATACTGATTGGAGAATGTCAGTTGGTCTTACCTGAACTGCATGTCTCGAAGGTGGCATGGGAGTAGTCTCAACTGGGTATTAACAAGGCTTTGCTTAATTCCTTGTGACATCCACATGGAAATAAATCTCTAACTGAATACTATTGTACACAGGTACAGGCAGTTGATGGAATAAATGAATTCTTATTTATTTTTCTGCAGGGAGAAATGAAAATTACTGCAATGATGAGGCAAGTAAATGCAGCTTAAAAAGGAAACACCAGTCAGTCCAATGACTTGTCACAGATTCATTAGCCAGGGTCAGGATGAACAAATACTCACTATAGTTATTTCAATTTGTCATTTTTATTTCCTCAAAAGAAACTTCTACAGTTTCAGAAAATTTCAAATGTAAATCTTTATACACTAGTGAACAACATAAAAAAACAGGCAGATTTAATGTAGTTTATTCATCGGAGCCACCTGAAAAATTGGACATTTGGTTTCCCTACAAATTTAACTTAAATGTTCATCTTTCCCATTGCTCAGCTCTACTGATGGTATCACTTTTATGGGAGAACTCTGGTACATGTTAACTGAAAACAACATATACTGTATGATTAACATCTTCCTTTTATAAAGACCTTGCTGTGACTTCAACAATACAGGGAATCCATTCCACTTTATGGGTCTAACACCCACAAATGAAGTATCTTGATTGGTTGACTTGCTTCTCATCCTTTTGTACCTCAAATAACTTCAGATTGTATAATGCAACAGACATGGGAGATATAGAGTTTAGACACAACTTGCCTGTCCTACTGTAGATTCCCTTCAGCATGCAAGAAATAAAAATTTCCACTAAGTGGTTTATATGTGGATGCTAGTCATGTAAAACTTCTGTGTACTATAACATCCTAGTCACCTACACAGATAGGAAGAATAATGATTATGTTCTACTGCAATTTTCTGGAAATAGAAGGTCAACATGGGATCTGCTTCAGGCAGATTCTAGTTTTGAAATATTTTTGGTTCCAGAGAAACAGGCTCTTATTTAGAGTCAATTCAGAAAGAAAAACCATGTCAATCTGTACAATTGGAAGCAAGGCCCATTGGTACTTTCTTCCTTGCTGTCCTATTCTTCCACATACAGTAGAGCAATCCCTCATCCATACTTCCAAGGAGCAGAACCTGTACCATAATTCTTTTTAATGAGCTGTGCTCTGAACTTTGATAGAACCAAAGAAAAGAAGACTCTTAATATAAAGAAAACAAATGTATTGTTCTGAGGTAGAAATCTCAGTGCATTGAAATATTAACCATAAGCACTGAATTTATACAGAGCAATTTCCTGCTTGCACAAAGAAAGTTGCCATTAAATGTTGTTTAACTACTGTACCATGTAACAAACCCCAACAGCAACTGTCCGTACAAAGGAGTGCTAATTTAGCACTAGAAAGTATACACTAAGGCTTACGTTATCCACATATATACTTTGAAATAAGCTCCACTGAATTGTTGGGACATTATTTCTGAGTAAATACGCATAGTAGCAAGTTATTAATCATTCAAGTAAACCAATTACGTCCCATCATCTTTCTATGCAGTCTTTTGAAAACCATTACGACGAGATGAAACTGCCGAAATTATAATATTTAGTTCATCAATCATACCAAATTAAGCTTTTTTTTCATTCAGTAAAGCTAACAGGATACACTTAGGGCAGCTGAATGCTCTTGGATGGTTCTATAGCCTTTCTTACAATGAAGCTGAATATTAAGAATAAATTGCTACTGAGCTTTGAACTATCTTCTCTCTATGTTGCAGTCTGCTGTAGGCTGAGTGATCTTATTGTGCAATTAAGGTTAATCCTTCACTTTATTTTTGAATCAACTTCAATGCTGGTGATTCCCCCCCTCCCCCTTAAAAAACACGTCCACATGCAGTAGTATGTTACAAGGTGATTTTTAATGCTAGTATAAAAGCATGAAGGGCACTTTCTATTGACAGCTATCTCTGTGCAAAGACTATGCAAGAATTGCTTATGGTGAACTGTTTCTAAAACATTCCTCCCTTTTGTAATATAACCTGCTGAACCCCTAATTCCAAGTGTGCCTGATTTCTCTGCAAACGACTTGGTTTTATGTTCTAAACTAGCACTGAATAATAGATGAAGCTTTAATACATTCAGCTAAACAAACTCTATTTTCACATGCCATGATTTACAGCTTCTTGGTGCTGCTTTACAACAAAAACTGGCAATGCATTTCCAACCCTCCCGCCTCCTTTCCTTTTAAAAAGGAACAAAAATTAGTCTCTTTACAGACCAAGGAGTCAAAGGCAATTTGCATGCAGTCTCTGCTCAAAGATGGCACTTATCAAAAGTGGCATACAGAACTGAGCCTCTGCAATTGTTACGAGAACAAAACAAATTAATTCTTGCAAATCAATTTAGCAAGCTGAGCTGGTGGAAGAATATTGTTAATACAAGCCACCAAAGTCAAGTACTTTAAAATCCCATTTATTTCAACAGGAGAGCTTCACATATAGTTAATTTTCCTTCCATTGAAATTAGTACGTCCAGCGCCATGAACATTTAAATAATTATCTCAAAAGTGCTTTTTCAAAAGGCAACTGAACTTGTGTTTTTTTTCCCTTGAGGAAGATGACATTTTGCTTATCTTCCAAGAAGCTTCATCAGTTCTAACTGGATGATGGGGGTGGGGATAGGAGTGGAAGGATCATATTTATTTTCAGTCATCCAGTCGTTAGCACTCTCTTTGAGAGCCACAGAGTCTCAGAGAGGGTGTGAAAGACCAGATGAGGGCAAAGAAATATGATCCTTCCATCCCCCCTCCTCCAAACCATCATCCTGTCAGAATTGATGAAGCTTCTTGGGTGAGAAGTGAAACTCATCTTCCTCAAGGAACAAACATAGCCCAGTCTGCCTTTTGAAAAAGCACCTTTGAGACAACCATGCGTGGATGACTGGGAATCTTCACAGACCTTTAAGTACTTACTAGAAAATAAGCCCTGCTGAATTCAAATTACATATATATATGGGGCTTATGAATCCACAGTTGGCTGATCTTTATGTTGCCTGTCATGTGAATATTTTTTGCTACTAGTAATTATTGCTCAAAAAACAACCTGTAAGATAGAACAGAGGAAATATTTTCAGTTTTGTTTTATTGTAACATCTGCAACTACAGCTTATTCATCCCAAAAAAGGCAAAGAAAAAAAAATATTCCAAACCCTTTAAAAATGCCTACACTTTTTATTTTAAAAAATAAAAACTACCTAGTATACCATTACTGCTAACAGCACTTGAAAAAGGGTGCATTGTACAAGGACATCCTACTGTAACTTTCGTGGCTGCAAGACCTGTTCTTCTTCTTCCTCTTCTGCTGCTTTGGTCTTAGGTTTCAAAGAGTTTATTAAAGGCTGTTCCAATTTCTAAAACCATGTCAGAGGCTGTCATGGACCGTCCAAATTTCTGAAATGCTTGGTTGTTGCACTGCCTTGTAAGTGAACATGCTCCAAATGCAGCCACTAGAAAGGGATTTTGACTAAAACAGAAACAAGAATCACAATTAAATCTGAAATGAGCATCACTGTGCCCCACCCCCGAGCACAAACCCACCAACAAATCTTTACTAATCTTTTAATCTTTGCTCTTAGGCCAGTGCAAATAGGACAGTAAGAACACTGAAAAGACTAAGAATGATGGATCTCATTTGCCCACCAGATCAGAGTTAAAATATGCTAAATAGATGGCGCAGTGGTTAGGGTGCAGTACTGCAGGCCACTTCAGCTGACTGTGATCTGCAGTTCAGCGGTTCTAATCTCACCGGCTCAGGGTTGACTCAGCCTTCCATCCTTCTGAGGTGGGTGAAATGAGGACCCAGACTGTGGGAGCAAGTTGCTGACTCAATTTGCTAAAAAATTTGTAAACCGCTTAGAGAGGGCTGAAAGCCCTATGAAGCGGTATATAAGTCAAATAAATAAATAAATAAATAAATAAATATCCCAGACATGTATGTCCAACTGTGGGCTAAAATGCAAGTAACAATAAAAAAACATCCAGAACCAGGTGAGAATTTCTCAAAGGGAAAAGGACTAAAATCGATACAGTAACATAAGAAAAAAGCAAGTATAAAATTAATGTATTTAACAGTTGTATTTTCAGTTCATGCCTGATGAAGTTTGCAAACAGTTGCACCAAACATTTCAATATTAGCCATGATGCTGGGTCTATCAGCCACTAATAGAAATTTATTCATTTGTTTATATATCAAATTTAGAAACCTCCTATTTTCTTCACAGAGCGGCTCTGGACGGTGTAATTTGGACATGTGCTGAATTGTTCTATAAAGCAGGGGTGGTATTCACTTCCTTTCCGGTTCGCAAATGTGAGTGCATGCGCTTGGCCTTTCACACATGTGCTTTGATCGCGCGCGGCTTGCATACATGTGCGTGACTTGAAAATGTGCCTAACTAGGATGGCATAGAGCCGGGGTGGGTGGGCAGGCCCACCCGTGATTTCCACTACTGGTTCAGGTGAGCCGGTCCAAACCGGCTGAATAGCACCTCTGCTATAAAGGTACCTTCAAAAGAAGCTGATCAGAATGCATGAACATGGCTTACCCATTTGTTTTTTCTGGTCCCGCAAGAAAGGCCCAGTGTGCTAGGACTCCTAGGGACCCAGAGAGGATGTCTCCTTGACCCCCACACCTCCTGCTGCTTCCTTCATGGCTACATACAAGCACTGTAACACAAAAAATGAAAGGAACTGAAAACACTCGATCCTTATTGAACAGAGCTGTAGGAGAATTGAAAAAAATGTAGATTTGAAATGGAGCAGACTTTGTACTTACAAAGTTCATTTTTTAAAGTATGACCAGAACTGAATGTAACTAATTTGTTAACAGAAAACTGTGGTATTTTATAAGATTAATATTTAAACAGCTATATTTTTATTTTTGCATTATTGCATTAACTTCAAAGGTTTAAGATAAGAACATCTTTAGCAACAATTTTTATTTAATATTTTCATTATACATTTTCAAACAGCTCTGATGGGTAATCAGTCTATATGCTAAGATCATAAAAATATGGTGCTAATGTTGGAATAGTGACATTTTTGATGTAATACAATAGTCAACTTTTGAACAATGACTAGCAAAATAACCTGCTAGTACTTCCTTTAATTTTGATATATTAGATGCATGTACCTGCATTTGGTTTTATTTTCCCATAGCATCTATCCATATAGTGGAAAAATGTTTACATTTATAAAATATTTGCTCTGTGTTTCTTTCGTATACCTTTTTCTCCATCTGAAATGAGGTCTCGTTCGCCTTTCTGAACAATTGTCAAGTTCCCCAAGGCTTGGCTAAGCCTTAACAAACAGCCATGATAATCATTGTTGTCTACAGGATCTCTAAGCTAGAGAAGAGCAAAGGGGGAAATCATACAGAATTAAGTGTAGCACGTAATGAGGAAAAGGGTTAACTTTCATTCATATCATTTTAAAACTTTTATGTTATGAAATGTTAGCTACCTGCTCAACTAGTCTCCATCAGCCATACAGCAGATATTACCATATTTGTAACAAGTCTTACTATGTCTCGCTTGATTTGTTTACAAGCAATCTGCACTTATTTGTGCAAAAGTAAATGGAGATATATAAAAGAAGGGGTACAAAAAATCCACTCAAATCAAGTCCCAGACCTTGGAAGGGTTTGTTTTGGAAGATTTTAACTTATGGAACTTATGGAACAATGGCTGATAACCTCTTTTTATCTGTCTACCATAGAAAGTGTCCTCACATATTGCATTATAGTATGGTATGCTAGTTTAATAGCCACGGACAGAAAGGCACTACAGAGAGGGATCAGTTCAGCACAAGAAACCACTGGTTGCCCTCTAACATCACTGGATGACATTGCCAGGTCTCACTGCTTTAGCAGAGTAAGGAAGATACTCAGAGATGATTCACACCCTGGTCAGTGTCTCTTTGCACTTCTACCATTGGGCAGAAGACATCAAAGTATAGCCAGCACAACAAATAGGTCTAGAAATAGTTTCTATCCTTGGGCTATCAGACTTTTAAATACAACCACAATCCATGCACACGCAGAAATGTATGACTAGTTTTTTTCTTTTTCTTTCTTTTTTCGTTTCCGCTATAATTTTGCACCAGTGAGGCTAAAACCAATTTCGTTGCATTTATTTTGTACAATGACAATAAAAACTATATTACTATGTAATCTTAAGAAATGAAAGTAAAATCTCCCCGGATAATAAGCCCTATCAGGCTTTTGAGCGCATGCACTGAAAATAAACCCTCCTCTAAAATATTTAAATGCATGTGCAGCCGGTCCCCATTTCCTGGGGAGGAAGGGGGGAAACATGCCCCATGCACCCCTTATGAATCTGCCATCCATATGGAACGGCCTCATGGAGGCCACTCCCACAAACCTTAGCTACCGCATCCCTTCTCTTTACGGCGGCCACAAAAAGAGCAGCAGGCCCAGAAACAGAGACAGAACTTCCAGTCCTCTCTGGATCAGCTGAACTGTGGGCGAGATTAAGGGGCCTCCTGCACCTCAAAAATAATAAGACCTCCCTGAAAATAAGGCCAAGCGTTTATTTTGGGGGTCAAAAGAAAATAAGACCCCGTCTTATTTTCTGGAAAACACGGTAGCATTTCTAAGATACAAGCAATGATTTTAAAACATAAAAGTCATTCTCAAACAAGAGACAGTTGTATTTGACCTTGATGAGATAATGCTAATCATCATGTAGGAAAGTATGAAGAAGTGCTAGAACAGGGGTGTCAAACTCAAATCGTCATGGTGGCGTCACATGATGTATTGTGACTTTTTTCTCCATCACTGAATTGGGCTTGGGTGTGGCCAGTGCATGACACATCTGGACCGAGTGACAGCCCTGTGCTAGAAGATTGACCAAACTACTTGAAGATGGATAGTAACTTAGGTTTTTTTTATCCTATTGCACATAATGCATTGGGTGCATGGAGGAATCTTGTCTCAATTCTTATCAAACTCAAACTTAACCTAGCCAGTTAGGTTTGTGATCTATTACCTCTACAGTTAGTTCTCACTTACTGACTGCCTCATTCAGTTACTGTTCAGTTAAAATGCTGCTGAAAAAATAATTTTACAGCTAATGACCACATTTATGACTGAACAGTATCCCTCAGACTGTGATCACCACTATAGTCAGCACACATTGCCCTGTGCTTGACCTCGTTTTCCTTTTTTTCATAACACAGAGATTGGAGAGGAAGGGATTACAAGAGGATAAGGCGGCACACAATAAGGCATATATAGGCTGTTTGTGAACTGTTCTCGGGGCTGCTTGCACCACTGCATTCCTTTCAATGTGTATTCTCAACTGTGTGCCTGCCTACTCTCTTAATCCCTTCTTTTTCAATAAATTTAAATACAAACATTAATTCCCTTCTTGTTGATTATCCAATGTCCAGATGAATGTCCCAAAGGGCAGGGGAATGGGAAAAGGAATGTGAAAAAGGAAAGCACAGTTATGGACACACAATTTCCCACTTAGCGTCAGCTTTGCTTAACAAGAGATCTGCCCATCCCAATTATGGCCATTAAATGAGGACTACTTGTGTATCTATAGGGACTGTAGATATCTATAGGTAGACAAATAACTACAAATATAATATATATGGACTTTGTCAAAAGCTGCCTTTTCAATGTTCACTACATATGTGTTTATTAAATAAAGAAGCACTGTATATATTGTATGCACTGATAATTGCTGATAATTGTATTATTGTACTGATAATGTACTGATGTATTGATAATTGCATTATTCTTTGGGTGTCATTACAGTGTGGTGAACTCTTGATCCCTCACCTGGTTGACAGCCTAGTAATCTAGGTTTAAAAAGCCTAAATTGGGCTAAAATCACACATATTGAATTAATTATTGAAGTTCTACATTAGTAATATTAAATGTAATTTGGACTTGGGGTACCTTCCCTCATGGAACTATAATTAAGAACTGTATGGACTCACCATTGCCTCATAGAGTCTGCTAAATTCCATAGCATTTGGAGTAAGAATAGCTCGAGGATAACCCTGAATAAGAGAAGGCTGTTGGGCAATGAGCCATAAACCATCCTGCATGGGACAATAAGAGGAAACATTTAATGACAGGTACAAAATTGTTTAACCAAATCAATATGATTACCATACTTACAGCATCAATTACAATAGGAATTCCTTTGACCTTGGATTTTTCTATAATGCCCTATTTGTGAAAAAAAATTAAAAACTTTTAAATCAAACATAACATTCATGCTTTCCCAACTAACGTTAGTGTAACAAGAAAAATATATTCGAAATAGATACTTAACACCATAGCATGCACGTGAGTATAAATTTCATGCTTATTTTATAGAAACCATTAACTATGAATTGTTCCCCAGAAATTAGCCAGTGCCTGGGTTTCAAACATGTGTAACAGCATGCTTGTAGAAGCCACAAATAAATACAGGTTGTTTTAACAATTTCTTTTTCAATTATTCTGCTTTTACAACTTGCAAGTTATGCAACTTTGGTTACATTTCCGAAATAGCATAAAATATTAGAAATAAATAGTAATCAAGCTGACACTCTCTTTTTAAAAATAATAATAACAGTAGCCAGACAATGTACCAGTAATACCTTAAGAAATCCAAGTTACCTTGGCATGTTCAAGTAATAAATCATCTCTTCCCAAACCTGGTCCAATGACAACTGAGTGAAGTCGTGGTAACCAGTTTTCTACCTCACGCACAGCATCAGGGCTGTCACTAAAAAGTAACAGCAAACAGTGCAAATTAAAAAACCAGTCTTCCAGTTTACCACTATACCTTTTTTCTTCCTATGCATCTACTAGTAGCATATACAGAATTTTTTTCCCTGAGAATACAGATTATCACATTCATATGATTAAAAATGTTAACTTTTGAAAAACAATTGGGATATCAATTTATTCCTATGGAGGAAGCATGATGCACTGCAATAGAATAAGAGAGGTGGGGATGGAGAATACATTCTGCATCTCATAAGAACCGCTCCCAATATTACACTTGTAAAGAACTATATTCTAGTTAACAGTATTGATTTTCGCATGAAAACTGAACCCTTCACAGTACATTTCACAATTTAAAATGCTGGTTATTATCTATCAAGTCCTTCAAAACAGAGGATCTGGTTATCTGAGTGACAATTTGTCTTTCTTAGTTTGTACCCATCCCGTACAATTAACCTCCAAGTTCATTTAATATTTACAATGTAAGCCACATACATTTAAAAGGTAAAGGTTCCCCTTGCATATATGTGCTAGTCGTTACTGACTCTAGGGGGTGGTGCTCAAACCGAAGAGCCAGCGCTGTCCGAAGACGTCTCTGTTGTCATGTGGCTGGCATGACTAAACACCAAAGGTGCATGGAACGCTGTTACCTTCCCACCAAAGTCGTCCCTACTTTTCTAATTGCATTTTTGCATACTTTCGAACTGCTAGGTTGGCAGAAGCTGGGACAAATAATGGGAGCTCACTCCATTACGCAGCCCTAGGGATTCAAACCGCTGAACTGCTGACCTTTCTGATCGACAAGCTCAGTGTCTTAGCCACTGAGCCACCGCTTTGCTAAATCCCACATGCATTTAGCTATGCTTAATTTTTGAAATTTTCAGGCATTGCTGAAAATTTTTTACAGCACTATTGTTAAAGCATTATATTTTGCTTTAACAAATAGGGGTGGGGGTGTATGTGATTTATAGCTTGAATTCAGCCTGAACAAAAATCCAAGTAGTGCTGGGTTTTTATATTGAGTTATCACCGTTTGTGGGAGAAGAGAGTTACCCTGTTTTGGGTACCATTTTTCAGGGTTTAACAGAGTTTCTCAAATTTAGAAACTTTAAGATGTGTGGCCCAAGTCCTATAATTCCCCAACCAACCAATGCTAACTGGGCCATTCTGGGAGTTGGTCTATACCAGTGGTGAGATTCAAAAGTTTTTACTACCAGTTTTGTGGGCATGGCTTTATGGGCATCACGTAAAAATCTCCATTTCCTCCCGATCAGCTGGGACTCGGGAAGCAGAGAATAGATGGGGGCAGGGCCAGTCAGAGGTGGTATTTACTGAAGTACTTCTCCGAAGTATTCAAAATTTCCGCTACCAGTTCTCCAGAACTGGTTAGAACCTGCTTAATACCACCTCTGATCTATACATTTTAAATTGTCAAGTTTGAGGACACTATTTTAAGTGACTTCAGAGAGCAACCTCTAGTTTCTGAAGCAATCAAACGTCTACATGCCTTTAAGAAACTGTGTGAAAGGGAAAAATATATATCTCAATATAATTTTCTGAAATGATCCTAATTTCAGCAAGATAAAACTTATTGTTGTTAAAAATGAAGGCATGCATGTGACACATAAAGAACACTTGCGTAAATAATTTTGAATATTACTCTATTAATTCTAGGCACAAAGATTTCATCTCACCAACCTGAAGGTCTTTAGACAGACGCAAAAGACAATTGTCTGGTATGATATGAACATGTCACTAAAAAAATATGAGTTGGAATTAACTTTTTTCAGTTAAGACCCTGAGTTATATAGCAGCTGGCTAAGTACGTACTTTTTCACATCCAAAGAAAGACAGAATACTTACAGAACTGGATGAACTATAAGCTCTGGACTGTAAGATTTTATTACAGTTGCTGCATCTTTGGTACAAAATACGTGTGATAGGTCTGCCCCCTAAAAAAATAAACATATTTGCAATCATTAATAACATTTAACATTTCTGAAAATTACATTTTTCTCTCTTGGTTTCATGCTGAAATTCAATATTCTCAAGTTTCTCTTTCCTTTCTATTTCCCAATCTTAAATAAAAGAAGTAAATCTCACTAATTTTAATTTAAAAAAAAACCTCTATTCCAGATTAGAAATAAACATACTTTCTATATTTAAAAGCCAATGTCTAAAACTCCTTTACTTTATTAATAATAAAAGAATATATTGAAGTTAGGTGTAAATATAGAAGGGCAGTTTCTCTCTATGAAGTTTGCAATGCAGCCAATAAAAATGAAATACACTCCTGAACGAACTTGTTATAAATACAGGTCCTAGACTTATGACGAGAACTGAGCCCCAAATTTTTGTTGTTAAGTAAATTTTGCCCCATTCTCGTTACAGGTGTTAACTGAATTACGGCAGTTGTTAAATAAATCTGGTTTCGCTTGTGAAAAGGTTGAAAAAGTTGATCATGTGGCCCACAACACCACAAATATCATAAATATGAGTCAGTTGCCAAATGTCTGAATTTTTACCATGGGACAATGGAATGCTCCAATGGTTATAACTGTGAAAAAAACCAGTCATAAGTCACTCTTTTCAGTGCCATTGTAATTTTTGAATGGTCACTAAATGAACTAAACTGAACTGAATCAAGCATCCAATTATAGTCCAACTGTATGGTCCAATTATATGACTCTTCTGATTTAATTGATAACTAAATCCAATACTTATCCCTCTCCTGTGCATGGTGTTTTATGTAAATGTCAAAAGCTTTCTTCTTCTTCTTGGCATAGTGCTCCTGGACCACTTGCCAAATTTATGAAGTAACCAGTCAGGGCCAGAACTTCACCAAGTAATCAAATGTGAAACCCAATAGGTTAGAATAACGAGTTCATCTTGAATAAATCAAATCCTCCAATCCAGCAAGAAATTCAAGCTTCATTCATGATTAATGAGCAACTTTAGTCATTACTATTTCCAAAATTTCCAATAGCATTGTACACACTATGTAACCAACATCTACATCTGATGATCCAAATGGATATTAAAATTTATAGATGCAATGAACTACATAAAAAGGTAAAGGTTCCCCTCGCACGTATGTGCTAGTGGTTCCTGATTCTAGGGCGTGGTGCTCATCTCCGTTTCAGAGCCAAAGAGCCAGCAATGCCCAAAGATGTCTCCATGGTTCTGTGGCTGGCATAACTAAACGCTGAAGGTGCATGGAACGCCTTCCCACCAAAGTGGTCCCTATTTTTCTACCTGCATTTTTACATGCTTTTGAACTACTAGGTTGGCAGAAGCTGGGACAAGTAACGGAGCTACCTCTGTTATGCGGCGCTAAGGATTCAGACTGCAAACCTTTTTGATCAACAAGCTCAACGTCTTAACCACTGAGATACTGCGTCCCTAATGACCTACATAGTTACTATCAACACACTGAAATCTGTTTGCTGAATAAATTAGACATTTAACCAATACAAAACTATCATTTTTGTCTATTATTGGGAACAGAGTTCAGCACCCTTTTTAAATAGTTCAACTATGTGTTTAACTCTATGGAATAAAGAACATTATCTTTAATTGTACTCCATGCAAATGGTCAGAAGAAACATACCACTTTGAGAGCAGAAATTGCAGCAAAATATGGTGCTCCTGTATACCTGCATATAAAAAAAAAACACACCAGGAAATATATACTTCATTAAAATGTGATGATGAACTTGTACCACAATGTGTTCATGTGATATATGAAAGTAGAAACATCACATCACTTTAATCAATATATTTCTACTGATATTTTCTTGACCTAATACTTTTGCCAACTATAGTAAATCTAACCTTGCACTGCCTTTTCACCCTATTAACATTGTACAATATGCAGTCATTTTAACATAAATTATTTATATTCACTTTTGAACATCAAATGTAGAATGCGATAAGAACACCCTAAATTACTGATTATTATATATTTTTAGTGAATATACACACAAGATAGAATCTAATTAATAAAAGTTCATGTACCATACAATTTTAAACTAAATTTTTAGTAAATTTTAATATTTCATAATACTTTCCCTTTGTTTGTGCTATCATGATACATACCTCAAAAACATTTCTGCATTTTCTTAACAATATTGCTTTTATGCAACAATATTGCTTTTATGAGATACTAATTTACATAATAAATTTCAGAATTGCAGTCAGATGATGACTCTTAAAGATCCAAACAGAACTCTTATGAAGCTTTCACTGATTTAATTGGCTAACATTGTATTAATTATAGATAGGATACACATTTATCACTCTATTTTGTTTGTGTGTTCCAATATTTCTTTTAATGAACTTCATGAAAATCACCACTTACACAGATTAAAAAGGGCCATTATTAAAATTATCACTCTAATTTTCTAGTGATTAAAAATGGAGTCATATTCCAACAGTGAAAAAATATGGAAGCGATCGCCAATGTATTTTTAACTTGTCATTTTCTACAGACTAAAATGTAACATTTAATTAAAGCAATAACCTTTCTAGTTAGACTCAAGCTACATTTACAACATATTGCTTGACAGTAATATCTACTGTATATTTGGGACATACAAAAGAAAGGTGCCCTTGATATACCTCTAAATCAGTGGTAGTCAACCTGGTCCCTACCGCCCACTAGTGGGCGCTCCAGCTTTCATGGTGGGTGGTAACTCTGCTTTATAAATTTTATAAAGTAAAGTCACTTCCCTACTTTATAAATCACCATTACTGTGGAACCGGTGGGCAGTTAGAAAATTTTACTACTAACAGAGATACAAAAGTGGATGGTAGGTATAAAAAGGTTGACTACCCATGCTCTAAATGATAAAGCATGAATTCGCTATGATACCTTAACTGAACATTAACATCATGGCTATGCCACACAGGTGTGTAATAGCAATATTTGTTGTTTTATTTGAAGACTACTTCCATGCAAGAAAAAAACCTGTAAAATTGAAAAATAATTAATTTTCTGTGGAAATGGCACAAATAACTAAGAAGGGTAAAATGATTGATATTAAAGTGATACAAGTAAAAAACAAAGATAAACACTAATGTCTGAGATAGAATACATATTTGTACATTTTTATTTAACTTACTCTTGGCATCCTCCAACAATTCCTATTCTTCCATCTTGGCCTTTGTGTTTTTTGGCAGTTAAAGGTGGAATAACATTTCGCACCAATTGAAATATATTTTCCATCTCCTTTATGGAATGTGTTTTGTGAACTGAAAAAGATCTCTCTATAACTGAAAAAAATAAGGACATCTAAATAAATATTACAAATATAAACTTTTAAGATTAGTATGTTAAAAGTATGTATTCACATATCAGAATTTGTTTCTAAAGAAATTGCCGTGCTAAAGTATTTGTATTGTAAACATATTTTAACAAACCAAATTCCACATAATCTGATTCACAAACAACAATGTACAATGCATGTTTTGTTTATTAGCCTGAATAAACCACACGTATTCCCCACTCCCCAAAACAAATAAAATCACCAATCTTCTAACAGATACAAAAACATTTCTAGTTCAGTTCGGCAAATCAATTGTTTGTCTTCCACATCTAGGCACCAGTTTCCCAATTCTTTACTTGGGTCTGGTCACACATACTTGGAAGCACAACAAATCTCTTAAGAAAAGACATATATTTTATCCTGAGACATATATTTTATCCTGACTATGAAACAGAGGTGTGCAAAATGTACTGCATACTCTAAACATATTAATCTAAGTATTTCATGTTGAACAATCAAGTTCCCGCTTGTTTTTTTTCAACTTGTCTATTAATGATTTCCAAGATGTAGTATGCAGTATATTGGGAGGAAATGCTAATGAGAAAAAAATGGAGTTGTCTTAACTGTAACCTAAACATTCTCTTATAAAGAGCTCCAGGCAGCTGATTTCACATAAATCAATTTATGAAGCCAAATTTACTTGTTGCATGCCAACTACCTGAAATAACACTGTCGCTCCGAAGAACCCAGACTAACCAGATGTACAATATGTATTGACTTCTATCTTATGCATGAGACTGCAAAGAGAAAATGATACAACTGACTAAAAACATTCCTTAAGAGATAAATGCTAATTCAATAGTTAGGCTCACAAATCATGTTAACTTTTCTTGTACTGAATAAGTAATGATGGTGTGGTTCACATGTGAATTGGTGAATCTGTGAAGTGAGCTGGGTTGAGAGAACAACTGGCCCAAAGTCATCCAACTGGCTTTTATGCCTAAGGCAAGACTAGAAACCTAGTTTCCAGACCACTATCTTAATCACTACAGCAAACTAGTATTTTACATTGTACTTGTACGATGAAGCTTACTAACAAATCATAAGGCATTCTACAAGTTCAGAATGAAACTGAACCTTATTGGAGGGAAAGAGAATATATATATAGGGTTGAACTGTAGAGTCCTATAAGTTTGATTGTTTCCATGTAGACATTTCAGGACGCAGCTAGATAACATCATCAGTGCAAATAAGTGTGGGGTTTGCTTCCTCTTCACCCCACCAAAACTGGCAGGGCAACTGACTATATATAAACAGTGAATAAAGCCCATATTAACTCACAATGATGATTCTACCTAATATCAAGGTACTGAAACATCTGCAAGCAAACAAACAAAATCAGAGAACAACAAAAGCTCCACAATTAATGCAGGCTCAAAATTGATTTATATCAAATACACAGAGCTGGATTCAGTTGCAGTTACCTCTAGTCCTGAAGAACATCGGCACAGTGAGCTATGAGAGTTGTTCTAAAACCAGTTTTCAAATTCTGTTCCATAGCAGGTTGGAATAAGATGGTAAGTAACTTGTGCACTGCCAAAAATCTTCTAGACCTCTATGGGTGGAAATATTAAGCATATCCTAACATGCACAATTTCCAAGGGTAACAACTAAATACAATAGGATTTGCAAGCATCCTTTTCACGTTTCCTCCATTCAATCTCCAGCAAACCCTGTGATATGCAAGGTCCCACAGGGAATGTGCTTGGGGAAGGGAGGGATTCCTGACACTGCAAGCTACAAATTCCATATTCCCCTACTTAAAACTTTGTTCACTGTATTACCATGCAACTATGCAAAACTTATTGTGCATGAAAGCAGCTTTTGGAGCACCGTAACAGCTGCTTTATCATGTAAATTTAGTAACCAGGAAGTGCTTTCAGAGTTACCTAAATAACTGTGCAATTCTTCCAGCACTAATAACCATGTATGGCTGGAAGAGCATCAAATTTGCCAAGGCAAATTCTGACAATCAGTGCTAATAGTTTATATGAAACAATTAATCTGAAAGATTTTAATGCTTAATGAAATCACAAAGCCCTCAAATGAAGAATAGGATATTTGGGGGAGGCAGAACTGAGGAAGTTAAGTGAAAGAAATGTCCTATTGGTTGCTATTGCCAGGTGTTGCTATTTATGAACAAGAAACATTCTTCTCCCATCTAATACTGGGAAGGGTTCTGTCTGCTATAAGCCATGATTTTTTAAGTTTTAAACAAGTCACTTTTTAATAGGTCACTGTATTCTGCAATTACTTATACCCGTGATGGCAAACCTATGGCACACAAATGCTAGAGGCGGCACGCAGAGCCCTCTCTGTGGGCATGCACACTGTCGCCATCTGGTCTTCTGGTTTCCAGCATGCACAGGCGCGCTGGCCAGCTGATCATGCGTGCTGCAGCCCCAGAAACCCGAAGACCAGCTGGCTGGTGCGACATACCAGTTGGCCTTTGAGTTTCCAGGGCTCTGGGGCACACATGCACATTCCAGTTTGGGCACTCAGCGCCAAAATGGTTCATCATCACTGACTTACACAGTACGCTTATAGTTTTTAAGTAGTCAATTTTGATTCTAATAAAGATATGTCAAATTATTTTAAATATTTAATTCCAGAAATTTACGAGCACCTACATGGATTTTACTATCAGCATATAGAATGTCATTTTAAACATCTAAAATTATAACTTACTGTTCTACATCTTTAAAAATGCTGAACTATGTGAGCTGCACATTACAATGATGTATTCCAAAGCAATGCTCAAGAAAAGCATAACTTTGAATAAACTCCGTGTCTACAGAAACATTTTTATTCTCTGAGCATGATTCATTTTTTATACCAAGTATAATTTCTCTGATTTTTAGAAAGATGCACAATTATGTGCACAAAACTTAATTAGTACTGTAGATTCATGTATCATGAATGCAAGAGAATGAAATACCTATGGGTGGAGATAATGTTGTTGTCATAGAATTATAGTTAAAATTTTCTCCATACGATCGGTGATTTGATCTTTGCGAAGGATTACTTGGTACAAACTGGGATCTTTGTGATACTGTGGAAGAGATTCCTGCTAACATCTGTCCCAACATCTGCAACATCTGAAGCTCCCTGGCATGCTCTGCTTCACGTCGTTTGTCTTCAATTTTAAGCCGTTGTTCTTCATATTTATAAAACTTCTCTTCAGTATCCATACTTTGTTGCAAAAACTTTTCCATCATTTTGTCCAGTGTTAAATTTGCATGTCGCTTTTTTGATCTTTTAGCCTGAGATAATAATGGTGTTTCATTGGTGTGAGCATTAATTTGTTTAAAACCTAAAAACAAAAGCAAGGTAATTTTAATAAAGAATCGAAGTAATAAAAAGTATCCCTAAAATTTACAACACAACTCTAATAGCACCTCCACTGCAAATAATTACCACCAGTTTATTTCCTGCTTTTAGAGATATATTAGGAATGTAACTATACATTTTGTCTTTGATATAACTTCTGTGTAAAAAAACGTGTGAACTATCAGACTTAAATCTGTCAATTTATGAAGCCAGAATTAGGTAAAATAAAAAACACCGAGTAGAACACCACTGTTGCTTTGTATGAATAATTTTCTAAAAATGTTTGCAGAAAAGAGCATTAATAAATATACAATACTGTTCCTTTTACACAGAATTTGTCTAAAAGAACTATCAAAAATTAACCTGAGGGGTAAATGGGTATTAAAACTGACGATAAAGAATATGCTTTTATATTGGGGATTTCCCATCCTCCAATAAAAGAAATGGATCAAAGGTTCACTGGGATCCCAAGACATGTCTGATTTCTTCATGGATAATGAATGTGACAGTGACCTCAGGAATATGAAGCGTATTGTTTAGAGAATTCAAGACAGATATTTCCAAGGTGTCACATCATTTTTTGACTCCCTGCTGTTGCTGGGTAACATTTTAATATGCAGTTGGCTTATACAGGGCAAGGATTCTTTCTGGTTAAGTTAAATGAAGCACTTATATGGTTAATAGGGATTCATTTTAAAATGAAGTGCAGTTATTATAAAAATGAAATTTACTAACATTTACTAATGTTAACCAGCCTCTGTGTAGGAGGTTAATTAAAACCTTTTCAGTGAAAAGAAAGGGATTATCTGAATGATTCATGTTCTAAGTTGTGTGATTAGATAAGGCTCCTTATCTTCTTCTAGATTTCTTCAACATATTGCACCATATCTACTACCTCTCTCAATGTGATAAGTGGGGGCAGAAATGACAGCTTTGAAATGCTAATTTAATCAAGAACTTGAGAGAAAGGTGACAAGAGTTGTGCTGAGCCTTTTTCTTAAGGTCTCTGATAGACAAAGGTGAGACTCAGAATATAACAGAGAAAATATGTTTATGGAGTGCAGTCTTTGGCATATTTCACTTTTAAGGCAACCTCACAGAGCACAACAGAGGTTTCTGTAATCCCTGGCAACTTTTAAGATTTGTGGATTTTAACTGTCCGAATTCCCAGCCAGCATTAACTTCACCCTCTTAAAGTTGCAAAGTTTGAGAAACATTGCTCTCAATGGAAATCCATAATGACCTATATATGCCCATCTATAAATAACCAGTGGTGGGATTCAGCCAGTTCGCATCACTTCGGGAGAACTGCTTGTTAACTTTCCGAGTAGTTTGGTGAACTGTTGGAAGAAATCATTAGGGCAGAGAACCAGTTGTTAAATTACTTGAATCCCACCACTGTATATAACTATATACTATATATATAAGTATATAGATATGTATGTATGTAAACCCACACACACAATCCATACATGCCCATGCTTCGGGTCAAGCAGCAAAAGATTGCAGCCTCACAGTCTGCAGTCAGCAAACACAAGAGTGAGGTGCAAGACCTTAACTAAGGGAGGGGAAACATCTCACCCACAACCAACTACCAGCTGGAAATATAAGAGACATAAGAATACAAAGTCAAAGATCCTTCCCCCTCCCCTTCCTTTTTTTAAGCGTAGTAACTCACTTTCGGCAGGTGGTATCGGGATGGCGAAGGGGGGGCATTCCACTTTGATGGCGTGGTCGGCGTAAGAAGAGCACTCGCCCGAGTCGTCCTGGAAGTTGTCCGGCGGGGAAGACTCCAGCTCGCCACCATCCTCATCTTCCTCCTTGTCTTCGTCGTCGTCTTCGTCGTCCTGCTCCTCCGGGTCCGCCTGGCGGCTGTTGCGGAAGCCGCTCTGTCTGGCGGAAGGGGGCGCGGCGAGCACCATGGCGGGCTGGAGGTGGCTTTCGTCTCCGACCGCCGCCGTCGCCGCCACCACCATCACCCCCGCGGGGGTCAGAGGCCGCTCGGCCACCCCGTGCCCATCCAGGCCGTGCCCGCCTTGCCTGCAGCTGAGAATGCGGTCCATCTCTTCGTAGTATTTGCAGATCTTGCGGGCGTGACCGTTCTTCTTGAGCCCTTCGCGGGCCTGGTAGTACTGGCGCTTGAGGCCCTTGATGCGGATGCGGCACTGCTCCGGGGTGCGTTCAAAGCCCAGCTCGGCCAAGCGGCAGGCCACGTCCCGGTACACATGGCTGTTGCGAAAGTTGCCGTCCAGCGCGCTCTGCACGTCCGCCTCCCCCCAGATCTCCAGCAGCGCCCGCGTCTCCAGGTCCGACCAAAGGAAGCCCCGCGTGTTCGTGATCATCCTCCTGCTCACCCAGCCGGGGGCCGCAATGGCCGCGCCCGCCCGGGCAGGGAGGCGAGGAGCGCGGCCGGCCGGCAGAGAAACGGGCGGGGGAGTGGGAGGGGGCGGCGGAGACCGCGAGCGAGAGGGGGGGATCAACGCCCACCGCGCCGCCCGGCCACTCCACCCTCTGCGCGGCTTGCCGGCGGCGGCAGAGACCCCGGCGTTGCGCCGGGCCCCCTCCTCATCCCTTCGCGGCCGCCCCCGCCCCCGCCCGCTCGGCCCCGAGCAAAACTTTCCCCACGCCGCCGGGCTGCTGCCGGACCCCGCCGTCGCGGCTTCGGTTGGAGGCGGCTGGCGCAGGCCTGGCCTTTCAGCCGCCGATGCGGTGGCCGCTCCCTCGCTTCGGGCTGCGGGAGCACGGGAGCAGCGGCGGTGGCGGCGCTTGGAGGGCCGATTGCCGGTTCATCGCCTCACTTGCCCGGCGGCTTAGGGGATGACCCGGTGGCGGTATGAGGTCGGCGCCGAAGAGAAGCTCTGAGCCGGCCTCCTCCTCCCCCGCTCAGGAGGGCCCAAGCCAGCCCGGCGTCACCGCGCATTGCACTCGGTCCCCCTCCCCTCCGTGCGCGCACACCAGTCAGTCACCAAGTTCACGCACAAAGCGGCGGAGTCTCGGGGGTCACAACTTCAACCGCGGAGACGGAGCGGGCGAAGACAATGCGCCTCGCGCGAGGCCTCGCCCCCTAACACTCCTCCATCCCCAAAACAAGGATGGCTCCCTCGGGGTCCGGTTCCGACCGACGGATCTAAACCCTACGGCGGTAAGGAAGAAAATGGAATTTGGGACCCAGATCCACCAAGAATCCCGCAGGAGTCCTTAAACCCTGCCTCCCTCGACCAGACTGCCTTTCTGCAAATAAAGGGGGCGTGCAACGTGTGGCTACAGAATAAAAAGGGGGGGGGTGTACAGATACTCCACTAACGTGCCCCAAACAAGGTCGATCCGCTCCAAAAGAAAACACGCCATTTAGATCTACGGTAGTTTTCCGAATAAAAGCTGGTTTTCAACCAAAGTCCAAATGATTGTGTTATTTTTGCGGGCTTTTTTCATCAGGACTGCTTATAAAGAACAACACACCATAGAAATACCGTTCCCTTTAAAAAAAATACTGGATAGAATTGCTTAAACCGCAGTTCAGTGAACAAATCACCACTGAAGTCATGCATATACGCCAAAGCCTAAATTGTGTTTTGCAAAGCACGTCGGCTGAGACCGCAGAAGGCACTACAACCAAAGGCAAACAATACATATTTTGGTTCCAAGGGTTATGCAATCCGAACGATGGATCTCAGGCGAATTTGCCACGCCTCCGCCGAAAGCAGTTATAGAGATGGTCCATCTGGCTTCTCTCACCATTCTACTTGCGCATAAATTATTCGGGATAAGCGGCGCTAGAAAACATCTCAAGCATCTAAAATGTGGGTCTGCCCTTGAAAAGCCAATTCACTGTCGGCGAAATGTCATATGGCACAATGTTCATTTCAGCAAATCAGGGCACAGGTACTAAAAAAACAAAACAAACTACGCCTAACGTAAAACCAAGATAAATTTAATCCCATTGCTACCGAGTGGCCCTTTCATGACCTCGAAACAAATCGGTTTTTACTTTGTAGCTTCAAGTTTTCATTTCAAGTGTAACTAAGGCTAAGAACTTTTTTTTTTTTGCCGTAAAAATTTCTCCGCGATTTTGCAGAGGAAAGATTGTGGGGTGGCCTTCATCCCTTAATGGGGACATTTGCTTTTTTTTTTTAACTCTGCCTTTAAATAATGCCCAAATGGATCCACTTCTCACCGAATCGGTGCGCTCCGCTGTAAAACTCCACGCACGGTCTACATACCGCTGAGTAATCATCACTGAACTCAATGGCGCTTACTTCTGAGTAAACACGAGGTGTCAAAGCAAGTTTCTTCCTCACATACACAGACCGCCTCCCATTCTTTTAAGGGTGCTCTATAAAGCAAAGGAGGGGAGATGTAGACAGTTCGAGAATGCAAGCTGTCCCAGACAACCTCGTACAACATGATTCCAGGTGACTAATTGGAAACGGGCAATGTTTTCGGCGTGCTATGCATCCATTGCTTGCAGCAGCCGACGCGTAAAAGGTACGCGTTACGCAGGTGAGATAAACACTCCAAAAACGCTTCGTACCTTTTCCATATTGCAGCCAGAATAGAATCAGCGCCGAGGCCAATGCTACGGTTACGTAAGCGCCCCTTCCCAAAATCATTCCCGCGGAGAAAAGCGCCAACTGGGTCCTCCTCGGCTATCCCGCGCCCCCTCCAGGTTTGCTGGCTCTGCGCTCCGCTCCTTCTTACCTCGCCACCAAGCGGGGCTCGCACCACCTCCTGCCAACCACACAAGCGAGCGGCTGACAAAAACCATCGGCGCTCCTTCCGGGTGGACAGCCCAGCCGCGGTAATGGGAATGCACAGGCCGCCCTCTTCCCGCCCTCTCCTTCCGCAAGAGCGCCGCCCACTGAAAAGCCAATCGTAGGTCCTTTCTTTCATTGATTGACATCCCCAGAAAGTTGATGGGTAAAGCAGCGCGATTTTAGGTGCAGGATTATTATTATTATTATTTTTAGATCTGAACCAAGCTGTTTATTTTAAAAGATATGGCGTTAAAACATAAAAAGGAGTACGTTGAACAATATATGCTCTGCTCCTCCTCTTTTCTATTTAAAGGGAAGAGATACAATATGGATCACCAGTTAGGATCACCTAACTCTTTAATACTTTTTTAAAAAATATATTTTTTGTTCATAAAGAATTGAGCTTTTATATGCTCACTAATGCTAACTCCATTTCCTTGCTTTAGATTTTAATGGCAAGTTATTTCCAATTAATTTTGCTTGCAATTCCAATCCTTTAAAGCAGAATTTAGCTCCAGTACAGGAATAACTGGTTTATAATGACATAGTTATGAACTATAATAGCTTAATAATAACTATTTTAATAATGCGACTGACCTATATTGTAATTAAATTACTAGGTTCAGACACACACAGATCCAATTGGGGTTGGTCACCTGGCCAGAGGTTTAATCTTACAAGCTTTTGGGCTCCTTTTGGAGCCTATCCCCACGGAACCTCTTTCTAGCACAGTGGTCACCAACTGGTAATCGGTGGGGCGCTGGTGGTCTGTTAGAAAATTTTGGTGGTCCGCAGAATTTTTTTAATATTGCACTAAATCCTTTGGAACGATCTCCCCGTGGAGATCCGTACCCTCACCACCCTCCAGACCTTCCGCACAGCCCTTAAGATCTGGCTATCCCGTCAGGCCTGGGGTTAGATTGTAATCCGTCCCCTCCCGAATGATGAATGTTGTGTTCTATTTTTAATTATGTATTGTTTTATGTCTTACTGTTTGTATTCCCCTCCCCATGAATTGTAAGCCGCCCTGAGTCCCCCCAGGGAAAAGGGCGGCCTATAAATAAACTTTCCAATTTCCAATTTCCAATCAGGGGTCCTCAAACTATGCCCCCGGAGCCGGATACATGCAATGAACATTTGTGTTGCTGCAGAGACTCTTTCCCTTCAGGGTCTTTTTTTGTCGGTTGGAGGCGGGGAGAAATTCCGAGTTGGGGTCTGCTTCAGCCTCCTGGTCTGGGGCTTTAGGCGAAGGCTGGAGGGAAGTGCAGCTGGTGACAAAGAGCCGAAGAGCCGGAGGGCCTTGTTCCAGTGGAACTGGCTAACCATCTCAGCTTGCTGAGCCTCCAGGCGCCGGTACCTGGCCTTGTACTCCCACAGGTCTTCCCTCTGCTTGGAAAGCCTATGCTCATAGTCCTCAGTGAGATGCTTCAGCTGAGTCTCCTTCTCAGTCAGAACCAATTTGAACTGAGCTGTTTTGCCAACTCTCTTGTGGTAACTACTTAGCTCCAACAGCTGCTTCCTGTTGAGGCCCTACAGAGCCTATGTGGGGAGGCGAGGTGTGGCTGGGAGGGGAGGGGCGAGTAGAGGCCGACAAGGCGCCCCTTCATGTGAGAGACATCAAGTTGGCTACACCTACCCAGTCACATGACCACCTAGCCACACCCACCCAGCTGGTCATTAGGCAGATCATATTAGTTGTCTGTGGGATTTAAAATTATGAATTTTGTGGTCCCTGAGATCCAAATATTGGTGACCCCTGTTCTAGCAGAATGTTTCCTGAGGATGGGCTCCAGCACAATTCTGAAAGCTCAGAAGACTAAACCTCTGATCACGGTAACCGACCCAGATTAGATCCTGCAACATTATTCTGGGAGGTATATATTTTCCTTCATTCGTGACAAACACAGATGTTCACCATGGCTTGACACAAGGCTGTGGGAAATTTGGTCATGAGGTTAATTATGATTGAGCATTGCCCAGAATCATATTTTTGAGATAAGTGACTATATAAATATAATAAACAAACAAACAAACAAACAAACAAACAAACTGTAAAGCACAGTTATTCTGGCTTTTTTTGTATGTTTCCCACTGTTTGTTTAAAAAAAGGAAGATTGAAGCAAGCCATGGCTTGTCATTAATGAACCAGGTGAACATTTTCCTTAAAAAACGTCCAGGTCTTTTACTAGAACTTTGAGGAAGCCAAGGAAATCCTGGGGGGTGGGGTGGGGGGGTGGAATCCTTAATAATATCAATACATAATTTAAATTGGATCTTCCCCCATAGTTCTGGTGAGTTTTTAATTAGTGTAATACAAAATATTTAAGAGATCCCGCGGAATCAATTTGAGTAATTAAATTTGACTCAGTTTCTGAATTGCTTTCTAATGATGCTTAAGTAATTTGATAGAAAGTTAGGATAAAAAGGTCTTTCTTTCAAAGGGTTTTTCTTGAACTGTTATAATATCTTTGAGTTATGTGCCCCAGAGTGAGAAGCTGATATTGATTTGATTTTTTTTAAAAAATCTGTCTCTTCCCACTCATTCCATGTCTAATATTCTTAGGCGTCTTCTGCAACCCTAACATTCAAAACTGTAAATTCTCTTTCTATCCTGTTCATTCAAAGTCCAATTTTCATTTCCACAGACTGTCATAGGAAAAATTATTGCATTATTCTAATCTTTGTAGGTATAGCACCTGAGCATCCCAGCACCTGAGTATCTTTTCCAGGCCTTCATTGCTATTTTACAATTGTTTATGGTGTATTTCTTGATTTCTTTACTGTTGATAATCAGCCTAAAATGCAAACATTGTCGACCACTTTAATGTTGTAATATGGCAAGGAATAATATTCAAAGAACAGATAAAGAATGGCTGGGAGAGATTTTTTTTATTAGGAAAAGCAGACTAATTGTAATTTTTATATTATTAGTCGCTGCAAGTTATTGTCTTAGGTTACTTTGTAAGAGCAAGCAAGAATAATAACCGATTAGTCCAAGATGTGGAAGAGGCCTTCATCCTGCAGTGGGTAGATAATAGCTAAAATGATGATGCTGATGCTGATGCTGAATATGTGTTTGTATGTCTCTGTGTGTATACATACAAACATACGCACTCACACACATACATACATACATACATACATACAGTAAAAGGAGGAAAAATTAAAAGGAAAAAAAAGAATACTCTTCTTTTTATCACCTAATTGCCTTCTTACTTCTTTAGCCCTTTATAATCCCCAAATCTATAAATCATCAATTCTGGTTTTTCTTCTTTTAGAAAAGCCCATATAAGGTTTCCAGTCTTTTAAAAAACATTTTATTTTCTCTTTGTGTTTCCATGTGCTCTGTTGAGTTTATAAACCAATCTTCTTTTGTGGGTATTTTATTATTGTTCTATTTTTGTAATCTTACTGCAGTTACCATATACAATATTAATATTAGTTTTCCATATTTATTTTCTAGTTGAGCATCCACATAATTTACCGTATTTTTCAGAGTACAAGAGGAACGTTTTTTCCTCAGAAAAGAGGCTGAAAATCTGGGTGCGTCTTATACACTGAATACAGCATTTTTTTGCCTCCCCAAACCCCGTCCCCTTCACCAAATGGCCATGCATAGCTTATAGGAGGCTTTAAGAGAGCTCCTGGGGGCTGGGGAGGGCAGAAATGAGCAAAAAATGAGATGTTTTTTGTTCAATTCCCCCCCCTTCAGCCCCCAGGAGCACTCTATAAGCTTTCTAAAGGCTATCCATGCCCTCTTTTTTTGACAAAAAACGGGCCCGTTTTCACGAAAATGGGCCATTTTTGCTCTTTTTTCCCCCTCCTACCCCCTCCCTGTAGAACACTCTAGAAGCCTCCTAAGGGCTATTCATGCCCTTTTTTGAAAAAAAAAATAAGCCTGTTTTTGTAAAAAACGGGCCGTTTTGGGGAGGTTTGGAGCGGAGTGCAAAAACTTAATTTGCCTCTTCAAAACCTTGGTGCGTCTTATGCTCTGAAAAATACGGTAATACAAATAATTCTGGTTTCATTCTAATATTAATCCACAGTATCTTTTGCATCATTGTATGAATTTGCACCACAATTTTTTGTTTTTCACAAGTTCATTATGCATGATAAAAAGCCTTATATGAAAATTTATAAATAACAAGATAATTTTCTTGTATATCCATCCTACAGTATATGTCAAAATATTAATTAAGTTGTGTAATGTACTAGTTATTCTTATCATTTTATGATGAAACATGCCTGTGATCTTTCACTGATGCTTATCTAGGCTACTTACAATAGATTGAAAGTCTTGCAGGTTCACTGGAGTTCATTTTTCAATATGTTTTTATCTATTTATTTTGTCAAGCATGTATAAAATACAGATATAAGTTTAAACATTATTATGAATACAGGAAATGGGCATGAGTAAGTGGGGACAGTAGGACAGAGACGGTAGGCACGATGGTGCGCTTATGCACTCCCCTTACAGACCTCTTAGGAATGGGGTGGGCTCCACAGTAGACAGTTTAAGGTTAAAGTTATAGGGGTTTGAGGATGAAATCACAGAGTCAGGTAGTTCATTCTAGGCATTGACCACTCTGTTGCTGAAGTCATAATTTCTGCAATCAAGTTTGGAGTGGTTTACCTTAAGTTTGAATCTATTGTGTGCTCGTGCGGTTGAAGCTGAAGTAGTCATTGACAGGTAGGACATTGTAGCAGATAATTTTGTATACTACGCTCAGGTCAGACCGAAGGGGGCGTAGTTCTAAGTTGTCTAAGCCCAAAATTTCAAGCCTGGTGGTGTAAGGTATTCTGTTGTGAGCAGAGGATTGGAGGACTCTTCTCGTGAAATATCTCTGGAATTGTTCGATTGTATTATTGTCTGATATGCAGTGCGGGTTCCAGACAAATGAGCTGTATTTGAGAATAGGCCTAGCAAAGGTTTTATATGCTCTAGTTTGCAATACAATATTATCGGAGAAGAAGCTTTGCAAGATTACGTTAACAACTCTTAATGGCTTTTTAGCAATGCTGTTACAATGAGCTCTGGCACTTAGATCATTAAAAATGAGTATTCCCAGGTTTTTGACAGAGTGAGGGTCATATCCATCCAGCTTTTATTTGGTGTCCTGATTTTTTTGCCAATGTGTAAGACAAAACGATTGTTGGTTGAGATTTGGAGTTACAGTAACATAAGCACCAACAAAAATTCTGCCCAACTGCCTTTTATTAGATAAGCAGAAAAAACCTATTGCCAACCAGTGGGATCATTTTAAAAGCCTCTTCAATCTTGCCTTATTTCTGAAGTCAGAAAGGCAGTAAGAAGAAAGCAGAGAACCAATAGCAACAAACTAGTTACAGTGAATCTGTGCAAAGGCAAAAGTTGCTGAACAGGTTAGCTATTTTCTTGGGAAGATTTCAGGTTTCATAAGCACAAAGCAAAATAAGTTCATCGCAGCATACAAAGCTGAACTTAAAAACTCTCTGACTAATGCAAATTTGACACACCCATGAATTAGTATATCTTAATTTCGGCAACTTTTCAGATGTGTACGACACTTGGCTTGGGAAAATCTGGAGTTGTAGTCCACACATCTGAAACTCACCAAGATTTCATTCATTCTTTCGCCAAGATTGAGAAACACTGCTCTAAATGCTGCATTGAAAGGCTGCTACAATATCAGAAATATCAGCAATGATGTTTATATCAGTGGATAGATTATGTATAAAGATGTTAAAATCGATTTAGAAATACTAGATAATAAAAAAGTGTGGAATTTTTTAGTATAGAAAATAAAGTTAAAGCTTTGAAAACCAAAGAATGATCCTGATAAGGATTTTTACTGGAAGCACAAAAGAAACTGCTTAAAATTTTGAAAATCAAAGGGGAAATGCAAAAAGTATAAATTACAAAATAGAAAAGGCAGTGTAAATTGGGATTACAAATTTGATTTGATTTTGATTTTATTTTATTAGTATTTATAGGCCGCCCTTTTCCCTGAGGGGACTCAGGGCGGCTTACATAAAATAAGGAAGGGAGGGTACAAGACAATAAACACAAAACAATACATAAAAGTAAAATAGTAAACAACATTCATTCATCATTCGGGTGGGGACAGATTATCTTTATCCCCAGGCCTGATGGGCTAGCCAGGTCTTAAGGGCTGTGCGGAAGGTCTGGACGGTGGTGAGGGTACGAATCTCCACGGGGAGATCGTTCCAAAGGGTCGGAGCTACTACTGAAAAGGCTCTCCTCCGTGTGGTTGCCAGTCGACACTGACTGGCAGATGGAACTCGGAGGAGGCCTAATCTATGCGATCTAATTGGTCGCAAGGAGGTAATTGGCAGGAGGCGGTCTCTCAAGTACGCAGATCCACTACCATGGAGGGCTTTATGAGTGACAAGTAGCACCTTGAAGCGCACCCGGAGATCAACAGGTAGCCAGCGCAGCTCGCGGAGGATAGGTGTTATGTGGGCGAACCGAGGTGCACCCACAATCGCTCGTGCGGCCGCGTTCTGGACTAGCTGAAGTCGCCGGATGCTCTTCAAGGGCAGCCCCATGTAGAGCACATTGCAGTATTCCAGCCTAGAGGTCACAAGGGCCCAAGTGACTGTTGTGAGGGCCTCCCGGTTCAGGTAGGGTTGCAACTGGCGTACCAGGTGAACCTGGGCAAATGCCCCCCTGGTCACAGCCGTCAGATGGTGGTCGAAAGTCAGCTGTGGGTCCAGGAGGACTCCCAAGTTGCGAACCCTCTCTGAGGGGTATAAAATTTGACCCCCCAGCCTGAGCGATGGAACACTGGTCGAATTATTGGGAGGGAAACACAACAGCCACTCGGTCTTCTCTGGGTTGAGTACAAGCTTGTTAGCCCTCATCCAGTCCATAACGGCCTCAAGACCCCGGTTCATCACGTCCACAGCTTCATTGAGTTGGCACGGGGCGGACAGATACAACTGAGTATCGTCCACGTATTGATGGTATCTTATCCCGTGCCTCCGAATGATCTCACCCAGCGGTTTCATGTAGATGTTAAATAGTAGGGGGGATAAGACCGAACCCTGTGGCACCCCATATGTTAGGGGCCTAGGGGTCGATCTCTGCCCCCCCACTAACACCGACTGCGACCTGTCCAAGAGGTAGGAGGAGAACCACTGCAAAACAGTGCCTCCCACCCCCACCTCCCGCAGTCGTTGCAGAAGGATACCATGTTCGATGGTATCGAAAGCCGCCGAGAGGTCAAGGAGAACCAGGATGGAGGCATGGCCTCCGTCTCTGGCTCTCCAGAGATCATCGGTCAATGCGACCAAAGCGGTTTCTGTGCTGTAACCGGGTCTGAAGCCCGACTGGAAGGGGTCGAGATAACTTGCTTCCTCCAAGGACCGTTGAAGCTGGAAGGCCACCACCTTCTCGACAACCTTCCCCACAAAGGGGAGGTTGGAGACTGGACGGTAATTGTTAAGGACAGCTGGATCCAAAGATGGCTTCTTCAGGAGGGGTCTCACCACCGCCGCTTTAAGTGCGGCGGGGAAGTGCCCCTCCCGAAGAGAGGCGGTAACAACCGCCTGGATCCAGCCTCGTGTCACCTCACTGCTGTTGGCAACCAGCCATGAGGGACACGGGTCCAGTACACAGGTGGAGGCACTCACAGCTCTCATGGCCTTGTCCACATCCCCAGGGGCAACATCCTGAAACTCAACCCAGAGGTGGTCTACCGATTCATCCTCTTGTGCCTCGGCTGGAACTGCAGGGATGGAGTCCAAATCCGATCGAAACCGAGCAATTTTGTCCGCTAAGAATTGGGCATAATCCTCAGCTCTACCCTGCAAGGGTTCCCCCGTATCCCTCCTATTTAGGAGGGAGCGGGTTATCCTAAACAGGGCGGCTGGGCGGGACTCAGCAGACGCAACCAAGGTGGCAATATGAGATCTTTTTGCTGCCCTGAGTGCCCTGATGTACTCCTTGGTGCTGGTTGTTAGGAGTGCTCGGTTCGATTCGGATTTATCGGACCTCCATAGGTGCTCTAGGCGTCTCCTCCGGCGCTTCATCTCCCGGAGCTCCTCGGTAAACCAAAGAGGCCTCCGGGATCCGCCGCCTCGGAGGGGCCGTAGTGGCGCGATCCGGTCAAGGGTCTCCGATGCTGCCGAGTGCCAGGCAGCAACCAGAGTCTCCACCGGACCGTGGGCGAGAGTATCAGGAATAACCCCAAGCTCCGTCTGGAACCTCAAAGGCTCCATAAGTCGCCTGGGGCGGAACCACTTGGTCGGTTCCTCCTCCCTACAGTGGGGGTTTGGTCTCCGAAAGTCGAGCCTCAGTAGGCAGTGGTCTGACCACGACAGGGGTATGATCTCATTACCCCTCAGACCAAGATCACAAGTCCACTGCTCCGAGAGAAATACGAGGTCGAGCATGTGACCCGCTGAGTGTGTTGGGCCCCGGATTACCTGGGTCAAGCCCATGGCCGTCATGGAAGCCATGAACTCCTGCGCCCCATCAGAGTGTTCACCGAGCGAAGGCAAATTGAAGTCCCCCAAGACCATAAGTCTAGGGAACTCAATTGCTAGCTCGGCTACCAACTCGAGGAGCGAGGGGAGGGCTGCTGCAACGCTGTTGGGAGGCAGGTACGTTAACAGCAAACCCACTTGACCCTTGAGGTCCAACTTTACCAGCAGAGACTCACACCCGACAAGATCCGGAGCAGGGATCCTACGAGGTGCTAACGACTCCTGGATAACGATAGCCACACCCCCACCCCTTCCCTGGGCTCTCGGCTGATGCAGCACCTGAAATCCTTCTGGGCACATCTCTACGAGGGGGACTCCTCCCTCCGGGCCCAGCCAGGTTTCAGTAATACATGCCAGGTCTGCCCTCTCGTCTACAATTAAGTCCCGGATGAGGGGAGCCTTGTGAACAACAGACCTGGCATTTAGCGACAACAGCCTGAGACCAGGGTCCTGATTACTCGCGCCATCTGGCCTCGGAGTGGGACTCATAGGGCCGGAAGGAGGGATCTCTGTAACGTAGCGAACCCTCCTTCCTCGGTAATGGCCAGCCCTAAAGTCCCCGCCATATCTGCCCCTCCCTGTTACGACCGTAATGCTCCGGCCCTCTCCCGTGTCCCTGGTCCCCCCAACCACCTCAGTGCCTCCCGCGTTCCTCGGCAGGTCCTCCAAATCATACATACTCATTCACTCACTCAGACACTCCCCATGTGGCAATTAAAAAACACAGAAATTACAACAATAATAGTGATAAAAGTGGGATCATTCATTCAATTACACATATACCCCTAGCATATCCCATACAAAGTAAGAGAAAAAGAAGTAGAAAAAGAAAGAAAAAAAGATAACTTGCACAGTTGTTAGGGTACGAGTCCAGGCAGAGCCAAATGGCTCTCAGTGATCAGGATGGTTAAAATAATTACAGTAATTAGCATCCAGTTATAGTCCAAAGAAGATATACAGGGGCGTAGTTTGTGTCCCCCTCTTCTACAGGTTCGAATAAGTCCAAAGGGTCCGGAACAGTTGAGAAAGGCAGGGGGCTTTCTTCTACAGGTGTTGTCCCTAATAAAGTCCCAAAGATAGTGGCAGATAATATTGTTGATAGTATTCAAAGCCAGATGTAACTGAGCTAACAGGTCTGGAACCAAATGACGTGCCAAGAGAATAACCCTAATAAGGACTTTTTACTGGATGTGCAAAAAAAGCTGGTAAAAGCTTTCAAAATCAAAGTGGACATACAAATGATAAACCAAGACAATGATCTTAGATCATGACTTTTTATTGGATTTACAAAAGAGAAGAATCCTCTGAGATGGAAAAAAGAAAAATTGAAAAGACAAATCCTGCAACATCTGAATTGTTGGAAGTGAAAGGAATAT
Organism: Thamnophis elegans; assembly: GCF_009769535.1. Taxonomy (NCBI): domain Eukaryota; kingdom Metazoa; phylum Chordata; class Lepidosauria; order Squamata; family Natricidae; genus Thamnophis; species Thamnophis elegans. The sequence continues at coordinate 40,480,532 of NC_045551.1, forward strand.
GAAGTTGGATTGTTTGATCAAAATTAAAATAAGGCATTTGTTTTTATAAAGCTCTGATAACTCTTTACAGACTTTTTGCTGACATCAGGATTGAAAAATTGAAGATTTATAGATTTACATACAGATAAGGAATGGCCTTTATTATCTATATTCCTTATGTAGGAAAGGGAAAAATGTGTTAAAATACAGCAGGGATTAGGGTAAATCTGCCTTCACCCAGTCAGTTAACTTTTTAAAATAAGAATCAAATTAAAAAAAGAAAAAACTCTGAATGCAGCTAAAAGCCAAGACATGATTAAAAAAAACCAAACAGCTAAGCAGAAAGATGGGGACACAGATTCTCTGACCACTTTTACCAGGAATTGCAACCTCCAGGATTCCTCTTCTTGGGAGTGTCCATGGTGGCCAGAGAGTCATCTTGGGTCATTCCTAGTGGCCCCCACTCAGTCTAGGGAGGTAGCTGCCAAGAAGCCCACTTTGGCAGCAAAATGAGTTGTTTGTCAGCAGTGAAGCAAATCCCCTCCACTGCTCAGCACTTTATCTTGAAGGATACTGTCTATGACAGATATTATCTGATTAAACACAAAAGCAATCAGTAGTGCTGCAGTAGTGCCTAGATTTGTAAATACAATGGGTTCTGTTTCTTGGCAGAAAAATATGCCATATATTCTATTATTGTTATTATTGATTGAAATAAGGATGCATATGATCTTGTATTCTTGAATGATTACTTTGGGTTTCCTATATACGGTGCAATTCTTGCAGAATCACTGAGGTTACTTCTAGACGTTTTAGTAAAGCAAGAAGTAAGGGGAAAAACCATTTTTTTTGCCTCTAGTGCAGTAATTTTCCAAACTTGGCAACATTAAAACATACGTTCTTCAACTCCCAGAATTCCCCACCCATTTTTTGTTGTTGTTGGACAGTAGAAACTGGATGAATTGGGAGATAATAAATAAGCAGAAGACCCAAAAGCATTTTGTGGAACAGTTCACATTTCTTCTTTATTTGTATGATATATTAAGAAATATATTGCCACTACAATATTATGCTTTAAATTATTGATCTAACCTTTTGATATTAGGCTGTATCTGATTCATGGTTTTCATTGAAAATGGAGGAAGATACTCAGGGAATTATTTCTCAGGGAATAATTTGAAGATAAATTGATATGGGCCTCAGATCCCAGGAGATTAATCTTTTAAAATTTGATGTTATTAGGATTTAAGCATCCTTTAGAATTCTCAAGGAGTCCCATGACTGTTAAGCTAATGACATAGCTAAGGCACATTAAGAGATGTTTGATGGAATAGCAATAATTCAGAATCTGAAACACTGGCAAGTACAGCATATGACTAAGCATTTGCATTTAGTCTGTCTTAATTACATTCTGTTTTGATACAGTACTTGAGACTCAGTTGTTTTATAACTTATAATTATCACTGTTTACATTTTGCTTTTCTTTTTTGCAAATCTCAATTGATGCACACATCTTTAATCTCTGTGTGTGTGTGTGTGTCTGTGTCTGTGTGTATACCTATATGAATCTCCCTTATGTCCGTGTTCCATGTCTCAGATTCAATAGTTGCAGCTCTGCAAGACCTTAACCTATAAGCAATGTAGTCTTCAAATACAGTAAAGCTATAAGAATAATAATTTGTATAGCAATGTCATTCACAAAATAAAATTTATTTTCTTGATGATTTTATTCAAATATTTATCAACAATAGGGATACCTCTTTTTTTTCTGTTTGGAGAACAGTGGCTAGTTCTACAATACAAAATTATAGCTGCCACCTTGTGGTAATTTGACTGAACTGAAATCAATTCCAGTAGCATTTTCTCTACACTTTGACTCAACAAATACCACAGATATTTGATAAACCATGTAACAGATTATCTAAATTGAACTTAAATCATTTCCAGTAGCATTTTCTCCTATGGTTACTTTGGCATTCATTCTTGTTCAGTGAATTGTGATCCTCATTTCTTGCAAACCATTCAGTCAATCAGTTTTCTGTTGTTGTATTATAATCATTTCATGATTACTTTCGAATTTGTTTCTCCAAATTAGCAATTGTCACTATATGCATCCACAGTCACACGCATTAGTTAAAAAACTGTGCAGCATTCAAATGTTTGGCTTACAATCACGTGGAGTAGGGCTAACATGAAAATTATTAGTCTATTTTACATGCAAAAAGTCAAAATGAAGTTTGTTTCAATTTGCCTTAACATGTTGTATGAATACAGTTGTATGAATATGGCTTACGGCTTAGCAGAATATATAAAACCATATGTTAACTGATTCTAATTCATCTACTAAGCCGCATTTGAATTTATTTTGATCCAGATTCATCTGTATTTATTGCACCATTTATATCTCTGTTGCAAGCTTAGCCTTAATTTTTAACCTTATAATTCTTTTGCACCTTCTAATACAAAATTCTGTTTATTCTTTCTTTTACCAGTTGCATTACATTTTAGTGTTGATTTTAGTACCTAATGCCAAAGAGAAATCCATTAATGCTTTATATTAACACAAATCAGTACACATAGTCTTACAACAGTTACAACAGTCAACTTACAACAGTTCATTTAGTGGCCATTCAAAGTTACAACAGCACTGAAAAAAGTGACTTATGACCATTTTTCACACTTATGATTGCAGCATTCCCATGGTCAAGTGATCGAAATTCAGATGCTTGGCAATTGGCTCATATTTATGATGGTTGCAGTATCCCAGGATCTTGTCATCACCTTTTGCAACCTTCTGACCAGTGGTGGGTTTCAATTTATTTTACTACCAGTTTGTTTGTGTGCGCGCGCAATGCTTCTACACATGTGCAGAAGCGTCTGGGTGAATGGGTGGAGCCTCCTACCGCTGCGACTACCGGTTTACCCGATCCAGGGCGAACCGGCAGAAACCCACCTCTGCTTCTGACAAGTAAAGTCAATGGGGAAAACTGATTCACTTAATAACTGCAGTGATTCATTTAACAACTATAGTAAAATGGGGCAAAATTCCCTAATAAATATCTCACTTAGCAACATAAATTTTGGGCTCAATTATGGTCATGAGTTGAGGACTACTATATTTGTTTTCATATGTCCATATATTATACGGTGTCCTTATCTCCTCAATATCATTTCTGTAGCTCTGTATTGAAATAAAGAATCTGACGGTGGAAAACAAACCTGCAGTCTAAAGTTATACAATATATGTTAGCAGTGATGGTGAGGTTGCTGACAATGGCTAGGTTCATCATGCTAAGCCATCATATGGCTTACTTGGTTTTGTTTTGCTAGGTTATGTGGTTGAGCAATTATGGTCTGTAGCCAGCCTGGACAACTTATAAAGGGAAATGAGCACATTGATGAGTTAAAAAATATTTGTGAGCTGCCAAAAAATAATAATTATCTGGTTGCTAAAATGAAGGCAGTGCTGGAGCTTGTGGTGCTGGAGCTTGTGAGACATGGAGGCATTGGAGGTGCTTGGCAATGTGCCTTTTGGGGCAGTAGCAACAACATATCCTTCCTGGCCATGGTAATGTGAATTTTAAGAAAATACCAGTAGACACAAGACTGCTTGGCAGACTCAGTGTTGTACAACCAGAGGTGGGATTGTACCGGTTCAGGCGAACCAGTAGCTCCAACGATCAGCTGGGAACGAACCGGTTTGCTCCGATGATTAGGTGGGCCCACCCGCCTGCCCCTGCGCTTTACTGCCATATATCTCTCTCAGCTGATTAGTGTGTGAGAGCAGATTGCTGAGCTTCAACTGTGTTACTCCCCAGCAGTAATGCGGAAAGTAAGTTTTCTTTAAACTGAGTCACCAAACCAGTTGTTAAACCAGTAGGATCCCACCACTGTATACAATCCTAGTATATAGCGTATTTTTCGGCATATAAGACGCCCCAGAATATAAGACACACCAAGATTTTAAGAGGCAATTTTTAAAAAAGGTGTTTGCACTCTGCAGACCTCCCAAAACCAGCCCATTTTTCACAAAAATGGACCCATTGTTTTGTCAAAAAAGGGCTTGAATAGCTTGAAATAGATCTATACTAGTCTCCCTTTATTTATTTATCAGCACAAATACAACAAATGTAACAAAAAGGCAACAGTAAAAATATTGGGTTTCTGCCTGGATGGTCTCTTGTGACGAGTCGAAGGACAGAGAATGGAAGTAGTGATCTTCCTCCCATATTTGGGCATACCGGGGGTTGTAAAAAAGCTACATACATACATACATACATACATACATACATACACACACACACACACACACACACACACACACACATTATCATTATCATTATCAATCATTTATTTGACTATGTCCATTATCATAACATTTTTTTGACCTAATACTCAAAGTTTAACTAGATTTAATTTAATTTTTTATTATTAGCTTTTATGTCATAACAAAATTTCTAATCTTCCTTTCATAGTCACCATTTACCATTCATATCCAATTAATTCTTATCAAACCACTACATATGTATACATTATCATTATCAATTATTATTTAACCATATCCATTATCACTTCATTTTTTACATAATGCTCTAAATTTAACTAATTTTTTGTTATAAACTTTCATATATCAACCTGTATCTTTCCAGTAATAATGCAATCTTATGTCTTTTGCCATTTGTGGAATTAATCTTCTGATTATTTCTTGATAATATTTGTGCGGATTTCTCTTCTCAGCTCATTGCTTGTTGCATCTCTTATATAATCTTGATACCATCCATCTGTTTCTTTAATCAGCAAATCTTTGGTCATCAACAGGGCTTCTGATAAGATTTCTCTCCTTCTTCTCTTTCTTCTTCTTCTATACCTTGCCATCTGGGGTAGAGTTTCTGGCCATCTAGCTCCCCTTTCCATATTCCACTCTCTCCATTTCCAACCACACTCCATTCACTGTAGATGTCAACAGATTTCTTGTCTTTGTGCTCATTTTTCTCTTCAGTTTTTAGGACTCTAGCCTCCACTTTTTCCAATTGAAATTCTCCATCATATTTTGTTGTTATGTGCTCTATGTTTTCCAGTTTCTCCTCAATTCTCTCTGATACTTCTAATAATTTTTGAATTTCAAACATTATCTCTTGCAATCTTAAAGTTTCTTTTTGATGTTGATATTGTGCCATTCATTCAACTGGTAAACACTGCCACTCTGGCTTTCAAAGCTTTTTATTAGATTAACCACAAATTCATTTATAATCTCTCACAATAAGACCTTGTTTTTACTTTTCTCAGCTGGCAATAAGGTTCAAAGGAGCACTTGCATAAACGCTCCATGCTCTTCTTATCATTCTCTGTAAACAAGTTGCAAGGTCTTAAAGCGCAAAATCAAAATGATCAAAGAGAGAAGTGAAAGTACAATGTTTCCAAACCTCCAGCCCCCAAGTGGCAGTGTTGCTTCCTTTCCCTCTAATGTTACAAACCTCTTTGTACTCCTTTTGTATCTTTTTTGTACTCCAGGTTTAAAAGAAGTAAAATTCTTAAATGAGGCAAAATAGAAAAAAGGAAAAAACTCATATAGAAATGAAAAAAAGTTTCAATCCATAGGTTACAAAAATTAAAAAGTAGAAGAAAAACTAATCCATTCACTTTAAAAAGCTTTGTGCAAATTCCATCCATAAAATAGCATTTAAAAAGAAAGATAACACACTGTCCAATGCAATCCAATGTAGCTTAATTTCGCCGCTTATTTCTTCTGTTCTCAAATGTAATTTAGCTTTAAGTTTTTTGGGGCAGTCTCTTTTAAAACAGTAAAATTTCCTCACCAGTTGTACACATTTTGTCTTAACGTTTCCTTCCGTTCCAGAGCTGTCCCAACTTCATCAGCTTGTGGCTGTGCTTTTGTCGCCGGCTAGAAGAACTTCTCTTGGATCAATCAGGGACTTTGCAGGGTTCCTGGGATCAGCAAGACGTATTCTTCCCAATCACCATCTCTGTGGGACAGTTTAGGTCCATACAGACCGTCCAAACTGGCAAAAGTATTGACTGCGATCTCGGGACTGTGAGATCGCAGGTCGTGTCATCGTGACATCAGCTCCTCCTCCCAAGAGCAGCATAACTTGTCCCCATTATCCAGTTCAGGTAAAGGAGAATTTTGAAAATGTAGGGAAGTGGTGAAAGTTTCACTCAATGTGTGATACAAGAAGCAAATTTAAACTCAGATGCTGTTCAGCTGTCTGTGAACGTGCGCTGAAGGCCTGCCTATTCACTACATCTTTGAAGCTGTTCTACCTTTGAAGCTATCCTTACCACACACAGGTTTCATACTACACAAACATATATTCTCTTTCATGATTATCCATGATTCATGCACCTATTGAAACTGTCCTTTCTGATCTTATTTCAAATTAAATTTTCCTTACATCAAAATGGCTGGGATCGGAAGTGGATTTGTTTCCATACCACTGTAGAAATAAATGATTTTGTGCCATCCCAAAAATATACCGCCTGAAAGCAGTGGTGAAGTTCATTTTTTTTTACTACCTGTTCTGTGGGCATGGCTTGGTGGGCGTGGCAGGGGAAGGATACTGCAAAATCTCCATTCCCACCCCACTCTGGGGCCAGCCAGAAGTAGCATTTGCTGGTTCTCTGAACTACTCAAAATTTCCGCTACCGATTCTCCAGAACCTGTCAGAACCTGCTGAATTTCACCCCTGCCTGAAAGGACATGCAGCTCAGTAGTTACAACTCATGGAGTGGTAATACCTTTTGTTGTCCTAGGAACAGGAAGTTCACATCTTTTAGCTGGATAATGAAAATGTAATACTTCAGCCCCACTTGAATAGTTTAGCCTAATTTTTCCATCAGTTGAAACGCCCCTCGAAAAACAAACACACAAAAAACTCACTGGGGAAACGGGATCATTTGAGGAAGAGATTAAAACAGTATTACACAAATGATTTGGATGTAGATTGTTCTGGAGAAGAGAGTTTGCAATGATGTCCTTCTCCAGGTCTTGGTGGTCAGAAAAATTGTGCTAGAGTGTAATATGCACAAAAAGACTATGGTGTATCATCTTCTCTATACCCTCTTCTTTAACACAAACATGAAGATAGGACAGGAGGAGAAACATTTCTGAATCAAACCTGGACCTCTGAGGCCTCTGAAGGTTATTCTTGTATGTTTGAAATGCAAATAATTACAAAAAAGACATCAATGTGATGTCTTGATATAAATAAAATGAATCTTATCTTACAGGTACCTTCTTTCTAACTATATTGAACTCAGGATAGTAAATCAGTGCCATTTCTGAAAATTAAAACTCACAGGTCTGACTAATTAGCTTTCTTATGGGATTCCAGAACTGATTAATGGAGAGGATAAATGACTGTAGAACTCAACTCCAGCGGATCAGAATGACTGCACTAAGCTATAGTCCATATGTTTGGTGCTGGGTTTGACTCAGCAATTACCCAATTTTCAAAGAAAGTATAGTTGAAAGTGTAAACTATAGGCAACTCTGGAAAAAGGCTGTGGCCAGTTTTCCTCCTAATTGTAAGCAAGATAAAATATATAATAATGACAGGTGAATTCTAAAAAAGGCAGAAAACCTGCAGAGAAATGTTACTGAGAGAACAGTAATTCTAGATCTCGGATAGACTTCTGAATTCAATCAAGCAATGTACCATTAAAGCTTTCTTGCAACTCTCATTATTACATATGTCTATTTCCTAGAAAGGACAGGACCTAGGAGAAATTCTGCAATAGTTTGGTACATGGAAAACAAATAAACATAGGAGCCACTAGGCAAATGTTTCAGGAAAGTTCAGCTTATGCAATCACATTATTTATATGAAAATTTAGTAATTTATATAAAATGTTTGATGTCATATACTAATAGATCTGAAGTATAAATGATATGGTAACTGGAGACACCTAGTCTTGGAATATACCTTGAGCCTGAAATCAGAAGAAAAAACATGCAGTGATGACCTTGGGAGATGGGGAAGAGCTATAGCTGGGGCAATGAGCTGAGAATAAAAGAATGAAACTTAATAAAGAAAATTACTATTATTATTTAGAATAAAGAAATGCACAAGTTAAGCCACCCACTACTTGCCAGTATACAGTAGTTCAAAATGCAGTTCAATAAAAATCGGAACTATTAAAATGTCACCCCAATCTTACGACACCCAACAAAATAAGACAAACCAAAGCTATTTCAAGAAAATGAAAGTATAAGTATGCTATACAAAACTATAGATCTTTAAAGAAACAGGCATGCAAAAATCAACTGGAGCCAGATTGAATTTCATCATCTTCCTGAATAGTCTGAGATGGTCTGGAAAACTCTCTGCTACCCAAGCGCAAGCCACACATTCAGGAAGACTCCAGATTGCAGGGCTGCTTCTTCTGGAAGAGAACATCCTGTTCCTGAGCTAAAGATGAGCTTGTCCTGGAATTGGAAGGCTTCTGAACCAACAACTATTCTGTCTTGAAGCTGAGCAATTGTTGATTGTTGACATGACTAACATCCCTGCTTTAAGAACTATTGGCTGTCTAATACATTACATTTCATATCTTTGAAAAGGCTACTATTTTGTCATTTGAAAAGCCCTTTACATGTTGTTTAAGAGACTGTTAAAAGTTGGTTAATGTAGAATGTATTTGCTGGGGACGAAGGGAGGAAATTATTTCCTGTTTTTCTTGTTTTGTGAAAAGGGGGTTTCTGACTTTTTAAGTCATCTTTTTTTGTATGTGTTTTTGTATTACGTTTTTGATTCTCTTTATGTGTTTAATATGATGCTTAACAAAAAAAATGGTGGGGGAAGTACTGTACTTAAGGAGACTAAGTCAAGCTCAAGCAACAAGCTGTTCAGACAATTCCTGTTGCAGTCAATATATCAACACTAGATCTGAAAAAATAGTAGATTCTGTACTTGTGGGGAAATTCTAAGAAGCAGCAGCGCAAGTTAAGGCTCTTGTATGGAACGTTATCGTATTTTTTGGATGCTCTGAAGTATAAGATGCACCTAACTTTTGGAGAGGAAAACAAGGGAGAAAAAATCTGCCTGTGCCTCCCAGTAATTTGCCTTCTTGCACCAAACAGCAAACAGCACAGAAGATATACACTGGTGTTGCTTTTCAGATGCTGTTAAAATTGATGTGGCTTTCTGGAAGTATACATTATTATCTGCTATTTAAAAGAAGATACAATAGCACTGGGCCACTTCAGATCAAGCATTTGTTTTAAAAAGCTTCTTCATTTTAAGTTGGCTAGAACAATAATAAAGCAGTCTTTAAAAAATAATTAGAACATTCTATAGGCCAGTGCTGGTGAACCTTTTCTGGCTTGCGTGCCAAAAGTGGGGGGAGCACAGGGGGGTCATGCATGGGCCTGCCACACCCATAATGCTATGCACATGACCCCAGCGTGCATGTGTGCACAACCAGCACTCCCCCCATTTTGTTTTGCTTTTTTCACCCTCCCCAGCTTCAGAGGCTTTATAGGAGGCAGGGGATGGTGAAAACAGCTGCCCCCCCACTGCCCCGGAGGCCCTCTGGAGGCTTCAGGAGCTTCCCTGAAGCCTCCGGAGTACAAAAAACTGGCCCTATGGGCAAACCGGAAGTTTGGGAATGGAGTTCCAGTTTGCTCGTAGGGCTGGTTTTAGCCCTCTGGAGCCTTCAGGGAAGCCTCCTGAAGGCCTCTGAAGGGCTTGGAGGGCTAAAACTGGCCCTACATTCTCGAACTTCTGATTTGCCTGTAGGGCCGGTTTTTCGTGCTCCGGAGGCTTCAGGGAAGCTCCTGAAGTCTCCAGAGGATGAAAAATGGCCTCAAAAGAAGGCCGGTCAGCTGGCCAGTGTGTGCATGCACACTGACCAGCTGACAGGGCAACGCCTCGCGTGCCTGGACAAATAGCTCTGCGTGCCACCTGTGGCAGGCGTGCCATAGGTTCGCCATCGTGGCTATAGGCATTTATAATTATTGACTTACCTCCTTGCAGCAAACAGCAGACAGCCTGTTTCAGTTTAGCCTGATTAGAAGAAAAAAAAATCTTCCCCTGTCTCCCAACAATTTGCCCCTTACAGCAAACAGCAAGTTTCACTTTTAATTTGAGCACCATCCTCCAATTGCCGCCACCGCAAGCCCCATTTTCTCAGTTTGCTGCAAGGAGGTAAATTGCTGGGAGGCAGGGGCCAAAGGGTGGGGGGCAGTGGGTAGGTGGGGCTACATTCAGTGTATAAGACGCACTTAAATTTTCACCCTCTTTTTTGGGGGGGGAAGGTGTGTCTTATACTCCGAAAAATATGGTAATTTAAATGGAGAAAATTTGGCTTTGTCAGGTAGATGTGTTGTTTCTGCCCCACATCAACATATCATAGATCTTCAACCAGTTCTGCTGGCAAGATTTTCATGTGGTTTTTCTTTGAGAGAGACTGACCCCATTTTGCCTGCTCTAATATGATTATGCATACTTTAGGATATTTCTGGATGCTGCCAACAGTGAACTTGTTGCAGCACTGCCATTATCTCATAACACTTAGACTACTGATTAGGATTTTGTGCATACTGAAGTGAAACTGACAAAAAGTAACACTGCTCAGTTTCTCCTTGTAGCCCAGGTGATAGGTTGCAGATGAACCAAAGGGTATAGTTAGATAGAAAGGATGGATGCTTTTTACAATGCCTACCGTGCCCAAGACCCGTCTCTCTATTTCTGAACATGGGCCAGCCAATTTTCTGGTTTATAATAAAACTGGAAACCTGGCTATTAAATATTCTAATGGATGAGCGGGTGGCACATAGGAAAGTTTAGCGACAATAGGAGGGAGTTATCTTGGCCTACTGTCTAAGCTTACTTCTGCTTAACTCCATATTCTCCTTATATTTACATGTCAGCCAGGATATTTTTGGACAAGGGATTACCAGTGATCCAGAAAAATCAATAGATCCATATTCAGAAGCAGCTGGATGACTGGGCATTGGCACTGGGCATTGACTGGGCATTGGCACATCTGTGCAGCTGACACCTCATCCAGAGAGCTTGAAAAGTGACTCCAGTTCCCTTCCCTGGCTTTTCCCCTCAGTTGCCCAAGATTGCTTTAGTATATATAGGAGAGCAGCACTTGTGATTTTTGCAATGGCTCGTGATTCTGTGGGAGACAGAACACAGCAACAGGAACCTTCCATCATGTTTCTTAACTTCTTGTACATTAAAACTAAATTGCAAGAATCACTCCCTGATCTCACTACAGAAGCAGAATGAAGCATAAGGACTGCGGGAATGTATTTTAATGTAATGTGAAAAGAAGCCTTCTGTCTTTGTGTATATGTGTGATGAAAAGCACTGAATTAATGTGGGATAACTATATCAGAAGGATCAAGATCTCCCTATCAGCTTTTGGATATTCACAGATTTAAAATTCTGAACAGCAGGGAACAGAGTAATCAGATGTTAGGGTACTAACAAGCATAAGATGCCATATTTAAAACTAGCTTCTTGTTATCTTTTCTTCACTCATCATTCAGTATGTTTATCACACATTATTCCTTCCCTCATACCTCAGCAGTATTACTCTGCCTCATTTTCTCTGTTTCCTTAGATTTGTGTAACATCACCTTAAACTATTGCTGACATAAATCACTATCCCATAACAGTAGAAGTCAATCTGATTGCTTTAAAAAAACCTTTTATACAACAGTAGACATTTGTGGGAATTGGATTTCAGAAAGGAAACATATTTTGAAGTAGCAATAAAACAATGTTGTGCTGATTGTTGTGCTTAATATCTGGGAAGATCCTGGAAAAGATAATAAGCAGCAGATCTGCAAAGACCTAAAATCAAGCAAAGTTATAACCAGAAGACAACATGGATTTGCCAAAAACAGATCATGCCAAACAAATCTTATTTCACTCTTTGACAAAGTGATTAAATTAGTGGACCAATGAAATGCTGTGGATGTAGTATACTTGGATTTCAGTAGGCATCTGATAAAGTATATCACAACCTATTTCTTTCTCAGCAAGCTAGAAAAATCCACCAGATGGATTTGCAATTGGCTGACCAATTGAACTCTCTGTGTAGTTCTCAATGGATCTACATCTACATGGAGGGACATAACAATGGGGTACCCCACGGTTCTGTTTTAGTCCCAGTACCCTTAAATATTTTAATAAATGATTTAGATGAAGGAATGGAAGGGGAACTCATCCAATTTGCAGATGACACCAAGCTGGCAGAAATAGCCAACACTCCAGAAGATAGGTTCAAGATCCAGATGGACAGACTTGAACACTGAGCCCTATCTAACAAAATCAAATTCAATGTTGAGAAAAGTAAGGTTTTACACTTAGGCAAGAAACACCAAATGTACAGATTAGGTGAAATGTGGCTCAATAGAAGTAACTATGACCAGGATCTTAGAGTACTCGTGTACGATCACTTAAATATGATCCAGCAGTGTGTAGCAGCAGCCAAAAAAGCCAATACAATTCTAGATTGCATTAACAGAGTGATAGAATCAAGATCACATGAACTATTAGTTGTGATCTATAAAGCCTTAGTAAGACCACACTTCAAATATTGTATCCAGTTTTGGTCACCATATTATAAAAAAGATGTTAAAACTCTAGAAAAAGTGTAGAAAAGAGCAACAAAAGGACTCTGGTGGCTAATACATATGAAAAACACTTGCAGGAATTGAGTATGTCTAGTCTAGTGAAAAGAAGGACTAGGGGTGACATGATAGCAGTGTTCCAATATTTGAGGGGTTGTCACGAAGAAGAGAGGGTCAACCTACTTTCCAAAGCACCAAGAAGGCAAGTCAAGAAACAAGGAGAGAAGCAACTTAGAACTAAGGAGAAATTTCCTAACAGTGAGAAAAAATAACCAGTGAAATGGGTTGCCTTCAGAAATTGTATGTGCTTTATCACTGGAGGTTTTAAGAAGATATTGAACAACTACTTGTCTGAAATAGTATAGGGTCTCCTGCTTGTGTTGGCATGACTAGAAGACCTCCATGGTCCCTTCCAACTCTGTTATTCTGTTCTGTTCTGTTTATAACAGAGATTGGCAACTTGCTGCTTCTCCTATCTTTGGACATATAGGCAAGAACTTATAGTAACTGCTGTTGTGGTGTGTAGTAATAAATCTATAATTCTGACGATATCTCTACAGATAGACTTTGACTTAGAACTGGATACCATTTCATTTATTTCATTTCATTTATTAAATTTATAGGCTGCCCAATCCCGGAGGACTCCAGTTACCATTCATGTAACAATGGACCTCCTAAGGGCTACTTATCAATTTCAGAGTTCAGATAGCCATCCTTCCATGACTGCATTTCAGATGCTTGGCAACTGACCTGCATTTATGGCCATTTGCAGCATCCAGTGGTCATGTGACCATGATTTATTACTTTTTTAACCAGAAACTGGCATTTACTTCCAGTTTCTGGCAAAAAACATCCATTATGGGCAATGGATTTGCTTAATCACCACAGTGCTTAATAATTGCCATCTTTGCTTTATGAGTGCAACGTTCACTTAACAACCATCACAAATTGGGCACAATCACATGGTGACATGCTTAGCAACCAGCACAATTTAGGAGTGTAATTCTGGACTTAGTTGCCATCATAGGTTGAGGATGCCTCTGCAGATGGTAGGTGTTAGTGGAGTATGGTTTTCTATTGCTCTACATTTCTATCCTTTCAAAATGGAAAAAAGGTATGGCTAGAAAGTAAGATAAACATAAAAATGAGCAATGTGTCAGATAAAAGTAAGCCTCAGTCAGGAATATAACTTTGATTAAATGATTTTTTTAAATGTAACCCTTATCATAATAACAGGATTAGCTTTATTTATGGGGCAGGAGCAAGGTGTCACACCTATTCATTTATCACTTTAGGAGCATAGGGTATCACAAAATTTGAAAAACATCATATGGCATATGAATTCAATGTACTACGGTCAAACATGAATTTCTTTCACAAACTCCTATTTATTTATTTAGCGTATGGCATATCATAACATAGCAATAGCAAACTCCTATATTCAATTCTTTTTCCAATTCTATTTTTTTAATCATTAGGCATTAACACACTGTTGATGTATTAGCAATGAAAAATTATCTTGACAATTGTTACTTTTGGAGATTATTTCCAAAATAAGCAATCCAGTACAGGAACAGATTGCAGATGTCAGAAATTATCATCTCAAAGAATGTCAATTGCCTAAACATTATTTTTCTCAAGCAAACATTCATGATGACACAATAAACAGATTACTACTATACATAGCAACTTAAGACAATAGTAGTTACCAGTGGGAAGGTCTCCTCCAGTCAGTTTTTTGGAGATAGTCCCTCCTATGAAAAAACTCATTATCCTTCAAGATAATGATAGGTTCTCCACATTTTGTCTCCTCTTTCTTCCTTGAGAAATTACTTTAAACACAGCATCCAAGCATTGTCAGCCTCCTGCAGTGAGCTATGTGGAAGAACAGCAGGTTGTGAATTTCTGAAATGCAGAAATCAAATGGCCTCTGTATCTAAATATCTAATTTCTATTTCGAGCAGCATAACTGTTCAGGGAGGAGGAGTAAGGAATAGTATGGTTTTTTTTGGGGGGGGGGAATACTCTTGGAACAATACTTAGCTAGCAGTCATTTTTAGATCCCATCAAGGAAGGTAGCAAGAATATTCAATGTAAAGAATTATTTATACCATTAATAATCAGAGGATGAAAGCTAACTGGGTGACTTTGGGGCAGTCATTTTCTCTTAGCCCAACCCATCTTATAAAGCTGGAGAAAATAGAAGGTGGGAGCACTGTGTAAACTTCCCTAAGCTGTACAAAATAAAGATATAATAATAGTAATGAAAGAAAAAGAACTGGAGAAGTTAACAAAATGCAAAGACCTAACATCAAATGTTAAGGTTGACGTTAGTGTTAGGCAGCAAAAGAAACCTCTGAGACTTTTTTTTTTAACCAAGAGTATAACTTTACTAAAGATTCCATATGCGTGCAAAGGAAAACGTTCCCTCCCCCCTGGACCTCCCACTCCCCATTGTTCACCAATCACTTGCACTCATTTTGCTTTTGGAATGGTTTGTCTACCTTGAACATTCCCAGCTGGTGTTGGGTCCATTTCAGGCTTCCAGTCAGCACAATTGCATTCCAAATTTCCCTTCCAAGCCTCTCTTGTATTCCATTGCCTTCCCTTCCCCCTCCCATTACGGTTGTCTGATTACGAGTGGGGCTGAGTAGGAGTCAACCATGACACCTGCAAATAGAAAGACTATGGCAAAAGAAAACAAAGGTAGTACCGATAGTAATAGATACTTTGACTACAATATCAAAACAACTGGAGCACCATTAAACACCATTATCGCTCAGAAATTCAGTCAATTGCAAAAGGCAGCTTTACCTGAATAGCTTACATCCTGTGACGATACCTCTAACACCATCAAACATCAACACCTGCCTTTCCCAGACCCTTGGGAAGGACTCAATAGGTGGATAATAATAATAAATCCAGACTGAATATCGGGCTGACTGTATGATAATCATATTTCAGATTGATGAAATCTCTAGGGTTAGGTTTAAAGTTAAAGGCAAAAAATTGAAGGTTGGTATATTCATTTGTCTTTCCAGGAGAATAGAAGAAGAGGGTGTAGGAAGGGAGATGGAAACAAAATGTAATCAACATTACATTTCTGAGACTATAATCTAAATTTTTAGACGAAAGGGATGCTTTTATAAGAAAGGCTGCATTTCACAGAGTGAGAAAAATGGATTTCTTTGAAGCCTGGTGATCTTGCTCAGAAGAGCTTTAAATTGGATCCTGAAGGGATTGGAAATAAGTACAGGGAATCACAGTTTCAGGTAAATATTTTTGCATTGTAAGAATTCTGGCAATTGAAGCTCTCACATCTTAAAATTGTTGAGATTGAGAAACACTGGTTTAGATAATTATCATTTGAATCCCACTAGCCAGAAAACTAATCTTTGTAAAAAAAAAACTAAATACACAATTACAAATAGTTCCAAGAGAAAAAAAAAGAAGATGATATCATGTTGATTGTTTGAAGAAAAATGTTCTTGGCTGGTTAGAGAAATGAGCTGAGATTAAAAGAAGGAAAGAAAAGTACTATTATTATTATTTAGAATAAAGAAATGCACAAGTTAAGCCACCCAATTCCATACAGAGTCTGAGCAGTATACAGTTGTTCAAAAGCAGTGCAATAAAAATCAAAACTATTAAAATAATGTCATCCCAAACTTCTGACTCTCAACAAAATAAGACAAGCCAAAGCTATTTCAAGAAAATAAAATCATAAGTAAAGTTACAACAAAACTATAGATCTTTAAAGAAACAGGTGTGGACCAATCAACTGGAGCCAGATTGAATTTCATCATCTTCCTGAATAGTCTGAGATGGTCTGGAAAACTTCTCTCTGCTACCCTAGTCATGCATTCAGGAAGACTCCAGTTTGCAGGGCTGCTTCTTCTGGAAGAGAACATCTTGTTCCTGAGCTAAAGATGAGCGTGTTCTGGAATTGGAAGGCTTCTGAACCAACAACCATTCTGTCATGAAGATGAACAGTTGTTGATTGTTGACATGACTAACATCCCTACTTTAAGAACTATTGGCTCTCTTATACATTATATTTCATATCTTTGAAAAAAACTGCTTGTTGTCTTTCTCAGTCTATCTTCTATCACTTTGTAAGATCTTCCTGCATTATTATGTTTTCCTTCTAAAGTATTCCCACCATATTGTGAAAGCCCTTATTTAGCATGTGTCTATAAAGAAAAGCTGTGCTGAATCTCATACAGCCATAGCTATTACCTGGTAGGTTTGTATACAAAGATCTCTGGAGAAGCCATTTAGGTAAACATGCCTTTTAGGTTCCTAAACAGCAATGGAACAAATAAATGACTTGGGTTCAAAGCAGGGGTGAAATTCAGCAGGTTGTGACATGTTCTGAAGAACCGGTAGTGGAAATGTTGAGTAGTTCAGAGAACTGGCAAATACCACCTCTGGCTGGCCCCAGAGTGAGGTGGCAATGGAGATTTTGCAATATCCTTTCCCCAGGAGTGGGGAGGGAATGGGGATTTTACAGTATCCTTCCCCTGCCACACCCACAGAATCTGTAGTAAAAAAAAATGAATTTCACAACTGGTTCAAGGAGTGAGATGTCTAAATGAACAGTAGAGTTGACTGGGTTGACAGAAACTCCGTATCTTTTCTCTTTCATAGAACCATCTTTTCCATTTTCAAACACTTATTTTTCGTATCCCTGGGAAGTTTCCATAGAGTAGAATTTTGTAGTCAATACACATTTCAGAGCTCTCAACCAAGCTCTTTATTCTATCTGGGAAAATAGCTAACACTAGAATAGGATGATTGAAAAGCCCAAGGGATATGCACAGAGTTTCCCCATTACAGATTGCTAGTTAATTTCAAGCAGTGTGATATCCAACTGGAAAATTGGGTTGACTGCTAGGTGTAATGGAGGCCATATACTTTGTCTTCCAGCATGGAATCAAATGCTTGCAAATAAAAATAAGATACTACATCAAAGTCTACTAACATAGCATGTTAAATAATCTTATTTGTAAAGCACTTACTTCCCATTAAGGGTCAAAATGAAATAAGAGAAAGCAGAGAAAGGGTAAAAAACAAAATCTGTAGTGTTTTTTAATATAAGAAATCAATTTGAGAAGAAGTTAACATTAAATAATTCTCTTTTGTTTTCAAAAAATGTTCAAGCACCCTAATTTCCAGGATCCTAATCTAACCTATCTCTAAATGTATCAGGGCTTTATTCCAAATATTCTCAGGAATTTATTTGCCTCCATAAGGGTTACAAAGTATTGGTTTCATGCAAAAGTAAAATGATGGTTCTTCATTTTATATTTATATATATATATATATATATATATATATATATATATATATATATATATATATATATATATATATATATATATATATATATACACACACACACACACACACACACACACACATGGTTATATACAATTTTACCGAAGGTGTGAATCACTTAATTTTATTTTTAAAAGCAATTTAGCATCAAACAGAAGGGCTTGCAAGAGTGTAAAAGAAGTAGCAACAGGGTGCACAAATGGTCATTTTTTCTTTAACCTTCTGGGAGCACTTATGAATAGGGCTGAGGCTATACTATTATCTACTCTGAATATCTAAAATTATGCTTTTCTTTACATAAAGTTTACTGATGGAGGGTCGGTTAGTTATGTAAGGCTCTTCCCAAATAGAAAGAAAATGTAGCAAACTCTACATCAGCTCCTTATAGGCTAAAAATGTCTTTTGAGCCGCTCGAAGTTTCAGAATTAAGTACGTTAATCTGTGTGAGTTTAAACCAATTCATCCATTTTCTCAGTGAAATTTCTATATTTTTGTTAGAGCACAATATAAATGAATAATCTTTTGCTTAGCCCTGTAGTACAAAGAATATTGGGGCTTGCTCCGAAATGCTTCATATTTAAAAATTCAAAGGTCATCCCTCCAGAAAGTGAACGAACTATAATAATCATTATCTGCATCTTTGCACAGACACAAGATGTGAAACTGAGTAATAAGAAAAAAAAATCAGAATGTATTAAATCTGGAACAAAAATGATACAAAGATCTTGTAGGAAAACAAGGTACCATCTTCCCTTGTTAATGATAAGATTTAACAATACAGAAAGCTTTATATTGTAGACCTAAAAGCACAAGAAATAACCACAGGGAATTTTGTTTTACTCAGGATAACTCCTACTACAATATTTAATTGGCGTTGAATAAAGATACTTATGGTTGATTGCTTAATGATCATTTAAAATTATGATGAACCTACATAGGAAATATTTATGACCCAATTTGAAGTTTCAAAGATTGGTCCTTTCCCGACATCATATAATTGAACTTCAGCCATTTACAACATTATGGGGTCATGTGACCACATTGAACAATGATTTTACTGAAAAGTAAAATCTAAAAAAAACTAAAAATATTTTTAGTTGTTTCATGTAATGTGTCTGCATAGCTTCTGCCAAGTTCAGAACTGATTTATTCATCCCCCAGAAGTGCATAATTCCATCAGCTCAAGGGTAGCACCAGGCTTTCATGTCATGTTGGGACTGATGCTCCAAAACTGGATAGCACACTTGTCTTTTTCTTATTTTTTATTTTTTTAAATTCTTTTCTTGTTTTTTCTTTTAGCTTTTTATTATTTTAAGTGAGTTTCCTGGAAATAGCAAAGAATCCTCATCTCTGAAAAATAAATGCAGTTCTGTACTTAATAGGAAGAGGGCATGGTGACACTGAGTCCTTTTTTCCTAGTCTCTCTGTCAATAAGGAAGAAAAACGGCAATTTTTTAACAAATGGAAGATCAAGTGGAAGAAGGAATGGACCATACTAGGTGGGACTTCTATGCTTTAGAGGGTTTGAGGTTTGAAGGAGAAAATTAAAATAGCAGTAGAATACTTCCACCACCACTTACAATTTTTGTCATTTTGTTTTTTAAATGGTGGTAAACTTAAATAATCCCTTGTGTGTAATATTCTGTCACAATGTAGTTAACTCCTGATATTTATAAATAAAAGTTTTCTTAAGATGTAACAGGGAAGTCCAATAAGTGGACAATAAGTTTTAGCTTAGCTGAAACGTGTTGATCTTCTATGGCATTTCAATTAATATAAAACTTAACATTATCTACTTATATGAGTTGCCTGGTTCTTTTTTTGTCCAAAATTCTCTGAATCTCTTGCATAGACACCTAGTTTACCAATTCTGAAGCCTAGAACATTGAAACTGCCAACCATTGCTGTTATCTCATTGTTCACCTTAAATCCTCTGGGTTTTCAGTATCTTTGTTTTGTTGATGTTCAAAGAAAAAACATTGTTTTTCTTTTATGTTTTTCTTTTTGGAACAATTGTCCTTACTTTTCTTTTTTTCCTATTTCTGCAATCATGGCATTCACATCAAAGATTTGTGAATACAGTGGTAGAATAATGATAAAATCCATCCTGACTCCTTTTTCAGTTAAACCATTTGATGCAACCAATACTGTATTCTCAACTGCTTCCTGGTTATTGTAGAGACTTCTTAACAGATGAATCAGGTGCTTGGGACATACCCAGATCATTGAGAGACTTATTCAAGTGATACCATTAACGCTTCTCGAATAGTTTATAAATAGTTCTTTATGTTGTTCTCTTGCTATTTTCATTGCATAATCCACCATCCAATTATAACCATTTGTATAATTTCTTTCTAATGTTCTTTCTAAAGACTGCCAGTTCCTCCATCCCTATACCTACCTATTTTCTAGCCCATTTAACATTCTCCTAAAGCAGGGGTGTCAAACATGGGCTGGATGCGCGACGTGCAGGCCATGCCCACCCCAACTCCGCAAATGGGAAAAACATTGTGAAATGTCATGTGATGGCAACATGACACCACGAGTTTGACATCTGTGTCCTAAAGCAACCATGAGCTCATCATCAAATTCTTGAATATTGTTTCATCCAAATTTGTCTTGTAAAAGCTTCCATGTGTTGCTTCTTTCTTTTGAAAACATTATGCTCAAGCTTTAAAATCTTAGTGTTCATAATCCTTTGAATTTTCCCATTTCTCTAATTTTCCAAAATAGACTCTTTAGTATATTTTTTAGAATTTTCTTCTATTTATATTATATGTTTGAGCTGAAACAATTTTCATTTTACTTTTTTCTTGGACTTTTGGCAATAGCAAGCAACCTGGTCCAAATGATAGTTAAACATTAGTGGAATGTGGAAAGAACAAGTTTAAGAGCATCCATGAATGCAAGAATGGGGTCTGCAGCTGTGTACATACCAGAGGTGGGTTGCTCCTGGTTTTACTACTGGCTCACTTCACGCTAGCGTGCACAGTTTAATGGAAATTGTTCTTCCTGCATGAACAGAACAATTTACAGTGAACTGTGCATGTGCGCACACTACTACACAACATGCTGGCAAGGGCAGTGCTCACTGGAGAACCGATTCGGGAGTGTGGCCAACCTGGGTCACTGCTGGTTCTGCGACCCAGGCCTAAATTCCCCTACCGGTTTGGCTGAACTGGGCCAAACCAGGAGCAATTCACCTCTGGTACACACGTTTTTGCGTTGTATGAAACCAGGAAGACCTTTGCATCCATACTGCAAAGAATGAGAAGTGTTTGCATATAATAAATATATAATACACCTTTTATAATAGCAGCTTGCAAAACAAAAATATATCAGTTTACATTTACTAAATAGAGCATATCAGAAGTAATTGAATTAGTAATAATATAGTTATATCAAAATGAGTTTAGATAAATATAGGATCCTGTATTGCAGATTTATACTTTTGCTTGTATCCATCATCAAAATCTGAAGCATTTGTTATTTTTTTAACTTTATAATCAGCATGTTATGGAATAAACATGTCAATATACACATTTGTTTATTTTGTTTATATAGAGCTATGAAATTGATTCACTGAAGGAAGTATCAAAATCTCACAAACATCCAGATAGTTTGTTTTCCTAGACTTCATGTGAACAGCTTATACAAATATCTTTAAGTATTTCCTGAGGAAAAAAAATTCTTATTATAACCGGGGTTTTTGTTGATGAATATATAACCTAGTTTAAACGACTCAAGGAGGAACAGACATCCTCCTGGAAAGATGATCTAATTTACATAATGATTGTCAATGCACTCATTATGTGAAGGAGACTTAAAGCAAACAGAAGGAAAGATAGTGAACCTGTTTTCATTTAGCTCTCTATCTTTTATTTTAATGCACTCCTAATCTACTCTTGGTGGGGGGACTCTATCTTGTATTTCATTGTATTTGGTATGTTCCAAACTCTCTGGAGCAATGGTGGTTTTTACATCTCAGTATTTGTGGATATACATGTTTACTTGGAGAAAGTAACTCAATTATATATGTGGAGTTGTAATAATATGGTAAAAAGTGTAATAGCATTGAGGCTGGTCCAAGTTATTTTTGCTGTTTAAGAGGGCAAATAGGAGGCATACTATAAACAAATGGTAACTGAATCACTTATGCTTTCAGGGTTGGGTGTGTGTACTAAAATGGTTACTGTTGGGACAGCACATGGTCATGAAGATAGCTAACAGCTTGCATGCACATGAGTGTTTTCTTGTAGATATGCTGCTTGTACGTAAGCAATCAAATAACAATAAACAGAAAAAAGAGGTACAATTAAATGATTAAGATTTAGTGATTAAAATTAGAGGATTAAAGTTACATTTATACAGTCTTGGAATAGGCAATATTGGAACAGTGGATCTTACTTCTCAGTAGATCTTCAGTGATGCTCATCTTTTGCCCCTGTTGCTCCTCAGTGTCAAGGGAAAAGATGATTTCCCCTTAGCACTGAGAAACATCAGGGATCTACCGGTATTTTTCATATGGACGAATAGAAACACCAGGGATCTATTTTTTATATGGGCCAATAGAAACATCAAAGATCTATTTTTAATGTGGGCCAATAGAAACATCAGTGATCTATTGTTTATATGGGCCAATAGAAACATCAGGGTGTGTTGTTTCAAGAAAGTTAAGCTTTTTAAATTGTTTTGGTATTAGATTGTTTATTTATATTATAGAGTTGTTTTACAGTTTTAATTATGTTTAGTCCTGGAAAGGTAGAATGTACTGTATGTGTATGTAGAAAGGGAATCAGTTTTTACTGTTCTTTCTTATCAGCACCTGATATTCAACGACGTATGGAGGTTTAGTTTAATGTCCATTGTTAACTGCCAGTAATATGTCAATCATAATTAATTTTAAAAATAAACTTAAACGTTTAATGCCTGTCATGATAGTAAATTTTCACAGCTAATTATGTGGTGTGTGAAGAAGTATATCATGCATAGATAGACGTGTTCTTCTGTAAAGAAAGGTTTATATTTTTTTACAGGACAGTATTAATTTTTATGCGATAGGAAATTTGGAAATATCAGATAAAATGTAGTATCCTCTGACCGCAGAATGATTAATTCTGGAAAAAGCATTTCTAATGACCTGATCTCTAATTTAGCTAGGTTGTTGCTATTATATTTGATGAGCAGAACTGAAACCATTTCCTCAGCATTGAAGCAAATTAGCACTCGCCTTATGGTTTTAATAAGGAGAAGTAGCTAAGGCCCATCTGTTGCTATGTTATTTCAAGATGCTACAACACATTCAGCATATTCTAGATTTTTAAAAAAACTAATGGTTTGCAAAACTTAATTTTGGACTATCTCTGTTACACCCAAATATATTGCCTTAATTTCACCTGTGGTGTAGAGACCTTTTACTAAGCGTTTTTGTAGATCAGTAACAGAGATCAGACTTCCTGGAAGACAGTTGTAGGTGGGATTCAATTTTTTTTACTACTGGTTCTGTGGGCAGGTTCCGTGAGTGTGGCTTGGTAGGCATGGCAGGGGACGGATACTGCAAAATCCCCATTCCCTCCCCACTCCTGGGGGAAGGATATTGCAAAATCTCCATTCTCACTCTACCCCACTAACCTGCTTTCCAGCTCTGTTCTCCTGTGCAGGGTAACAAAAGAAGACCAAGCTAATCAGCTGGGACATGGGAAGTAGTGAAAAGATCGAGGGTGGGGCCAACCAGAGGTGGTATTTGCCAGTTCTTTGAACTACTCAAAATTTCCACTACTGGTCCTCCAGAATTGGTCAGTACCTGCTGAATACCACCTCTGATTGTGACCCCCTAGAATGTACAATGGTAGCAAAGTATATTACAGAGGATTCTTGTTGAGGGTTAATAAGATCTGGCTCCAACAGGAATGTGGAGCAGAAATGTTGTTATGAAAAGGATTTCCTTGAGATTGGAAGTCTGACACTTAAAATATTTATAATTGACCAACACCTATCTGTGGCCTACAGCACCATCTTTGTCCAAAGCAGGAGTCTTTGCATTCTTTGAGCTTCCTTTCTCTCCCACAAGCTGGAAAATTCTGTTGGTTCACATTAAAGCCAATTAACACACCTCTAATACTATACTGCATATTCAATTACACTGAGCCACTGACTTCACGGCACACAAAAGCAGGGCAAAAAATGAAAGGAGACAGAATGCAATGAGAAGAAAGTGATTTTAAGACTTTTGCACCTGGGTCTCTTCAAAAGTGCCTTGCTATGAATCTAAATCTACTTGAAAGTTCTTGGATATGATTTTGCCAGTTCCCTGTATTTAGCAATTTAGGACAGATGATTTAGCACACCATACTCTGTAAACATATGTGGTAAAAGCAAGCAATGTATCTTGCAGATAACTTCATAGAAATACCCTCAACCTTATATGCAACTTTTTCGTGTTCTATTTTAATTTAAATTATTTAATTAAATTGAATTAAATAATTTAATTTAATAATTTTAAATATTTTTTTAAAGAGTTTGGGTATTTCATTAAAGTTCCATGAAATTCAATTGACACATCAGATATAATCCTCCAATTCGATAGAACTATATACTAATTAAGAGGCTAAACGGGAAAACACGGTAAAGATAGTCCTTGATTTATAACCATTTTAAAAATAACTGTTCAAAGTTACAATGGCATTGAAAAAGTGACTTATGACTAGTTGTCACACTTATCACCATTGTAGCATTCCCAGTTATGTAATCAAACTTTGTGTGTCTTGGCAATTGGCATATATTTATGATGGTTGTACCATCCCAGTGTCCTGGGATTGTCATTTGAATGTTCATGCAGCAGCCATGGTTAGAATGCAGTATTGAAGACAAATTATGCCATATGCCAGCAGTTTGATCCTGACCAGCTAAAAATTGACTCAGACTTCCATCCTTCTGAGGTCAGTAAAATGAGGAGGTGCAATATGCTGATTCTCTAAACGGCTTAGAGAGGGCTGAAAAGCATTATGAAATGTTATATAAGTGCTACTGCTATTCCTATTCCTAGAAAGCTTCTGACAAGCAAAGTCAATGCGGGAAGTCAGATTTACTTAACAATCACATGAGTCGCTTAACCATGGCATAAAAGTCATAAAATGGGAAACATGAAATAGGAAATAACAGAGCAATATCTCCTAGTGTTCATCTCTGACCATAAATATGCAGAATTCTGGAAATGCAGGAATGGGAAATATTCTTCTGAGGCAAAAAATGTGTGTGTGTGTGTGTGTGTGGCAAAATTAATAGCTGTGTGCAGAATGGATGTTAGATCTGATTTTGTCTCAGTTTTGTTCTCAGATTGTGTTACCCATTCAGAAATGTCTTTCTATTAAAAATGTCACATTGATATTTAGGATAGCATCTGCATTATTTTTTTCTATACCTAATGTCTTTATTTAGATCTCTTTTATTAATAGTGTAGAAAATCATTTTTCTTAGTTCCAAGAATCAATGAAACATAAAAATGTTACAACCCTCCTAGGAGGAGCCAATGTCGCAATGATACGGATGTGTGATCTCGATACTCCGAGACTGAAGCCGATAATTTTGCCACTGGGTGGTCCAATCAGACCTAAACTGTCCCGCAGAGACGGTGAACAGAAAGAATGTGTCTTGCTGATCTCAGGGACATCACAAAGTCCCTGATCGATGCAAGAGAAGTTCTTCAAGCTGACAACAAAAAAATCCAGCTAAGGCTGATGAAGTTGGGGCAGCTCCAAAATGGAAGGATATGGAAAGAGAAAGTGTTTCCAGCTGGTGAGGAATTTTTACAGTTTTAAAAAGAAGAAAAAGTTCTTCTAACTCATTGAAGAATCGGACATTTTTTAAACTTGAAATACAAAAAAGATACAAGCAAAGAAAATTGCAGCAATAACACTGCTACTCGGAGGCTGGAAGGTTTGTGTATTGGAAATGAAACACTCTTGTTTTTCTCACTGTTTATCCTGGCTTGGCACTCCAAGGTCTTGCTGCTTGTTTATAGAGAGTGGTAAGAAGAAAAGCATACAGATGTCCCTTTGAAGTATATCTTTAACCAGAGAAAAGTGAAAATAAAATGTTATTGCGAATCTATGCTTAATCCTATTAACCTTCCAAGCTAGAGCAGCAGTGTTTGTTACCTGGATATAATGGTACAATTTCAATAGCAGAAAGAAACTTTAAGTCTGCAAAATATATTCTCAGAAATACAGAAATTATCAAATACATATGAGAGGATAGAGAAGAATCTGGAAGACTTAGAGCATCTAATAGCAAAATATGATGAAGAAGTTGAGGATGTTTATCAAGTGGAAAAAGTGGTGGTTAAAACCCTAAAAATCAAAGAGGAAAATGAATATAAAGAAATTAAATTTGCTGATATTTATGGTGATTGGTTTGTTTCTGAAAATGGAAAGAGTGGAATACTGAAAAAGGAACTAAATGGAGGGGAAATCTACCCCAGATGGCAAGATACAGAAGAAGAATTTATGGTTTTAAAGAGAAAAAATTTATTAGCAATATCATTGCTAACACTACTGACAATCAAAGATAAGCTGATTAAGGAAACAGAAGAAGGGCATCGAAATTACATGACAGATTTTATAAGCAAGAAGTTGCTAAGAGGAGTCCATACAAAGTTGATTAAGGAGATGATTAGAGGGCTGACACCACAAATGGCAGAAGATATGAGACTGTTTTGCTACTGGAAAGATACAGGTTGATAGATGGAAGAGCACAATTTAAAACTAGTTAAACTTAGTGAAATTTAGTGACAATAGATATAGTTAAATAAATAATTGATAATGTTACTAATGTATACCATGTGTAGTGTTATGATAAGTAATAATTGTATTTGCATATTGAATGGTACCCATGAAAGGAAGATTAGAAATCCTTTTGGATTATATATAAAGGTTAATAAAAAAGAAGTAAGTTAGATACATTTAAAGTCTTAATTATTGGGGGAAAATGTCATGATAAAGGATATAGTTAAATAAAGGAGGGATAAGGATAACAACGTATATATAGGTATGGGTACAACATAAGGAAACTGTATGCAAATTGTAAACAGTGATTTGGAAAGGAGGATTAGAAAATTTTGTTATTAAATATTATGGATGTTTAGCTAGAATAGGACATAAAGATTCAATGTTAGTGGAGGATTTTAGAAATAGTAAATGAAATGCCAGTATATGTTTATGTATTAAATCTTGGTATATTTTATGATGAAGGACGTTTAAACAATTATAGTCAAATGAAAATGGAGGTATGATAATGGTAATATGTATAAATATCTGAGTTAAAATACTTGAGTTAATATAAATTATGTTTGTTCACTGTGGAAGAGATGCACGAAAGTCTTTTTGTAACCAACTGATACACTTTCTATAGTATATAAAGAAGGATATGTTGTGTCTGTTTTGAAAATAAAAAATACAAAAAAATATTT
Organism: Thamnophis elegans; assembly: GCF_009769535.1. Lineage (NCBI taxonomy): Eukaryota > Metazoa > Chordata > Lepidosauria > Squamata > Natricidae > Thamnophis > Thamnophis elegans. The sequence continues at coordinate 40,507,927 of NC_045551.1, forward strand.
AAAAAATGTTACAACCCTCCTGTTACAAGAGGGTTGTAACAACAGGAGGAAAAGGAGTTACACTGCCACTTAGAGGCTGGAGGCTGGATACATTGCTTTTTCTTCTTTCTCTTTGATCACTTGAGATTCAAGGTTCTTTCAGTTTGTTTATTGACAGTGATAGTAGGAAGAGCACAAGTTGTTTATACAGGTGCCTTTTGGAAGTTCTATCACCAGCTATTGGAGGGAAGACAACATTTTGACTTGAAAGATAATAAATGAACCTGTTTGAAGTTTATTAAAATAGCCTTGAACCCTATAGTGGCAGTGTCTGCAAAATTGAAAGAATGGCTCAGCAGGAAAAAGAAACTGTAATATTGCAAATGATTATGTTTGAAATTCACAATCTATTACTTGTGATAGAGAGAATTGAAAAGAGATTGGAGAATATGGAATACAGAACAGAAAAATCTGATGGAGAAACTGAGGATGATTACCAAATGAAGAAAGTGGAGGACAGAGTTCAAAAGATGGAAGAAAAAAATGAGCAAAGAGATAAGAAAACTGTGGATACTGACAACAAAATGAGTGTGGTTGGTAATAGCAAGAGCGGAATATGGAAAGGGGAGATAGATGGATTGGAACTCTACCCCAGACTTCAAAGGAAGAAGAAGGAAAAGAGTGAAAAATTAAAGAAGAGAAGGAGAAAAATCTTGACAGAAGCACTAGTGATAACCAAAGATAAGCTGATGGAAAGAACAGATGTTGGGTTTCAAGCTTTTATGAGATACGAAAGGAATAACATGTTGCCAAGAGAGGTTTATACAAGTTTTATTAAGAAAGTAACTAGAACATTAATGCTACAAATGGCAAGAGATATAAGACCGTACTATTACTGGAAAGATACAGGTTGATGCAATGAAAATATATAATAAAAAATTAAGCTTAATTTAGTTTACTAGTAGTATGTATAAAATGAAGCAACAACAGCTATAGTTAAATAATGATTAATAATGCTAACAATACATATAGATATATTAGTTTGATAATATGAAATTTTATATAAACAAAACATGGAGATTATGAAAGGAGGTTTAAAAGTTTTATATAGAATATGTTATAAAGATGCATTGTGATTGGATGATTTTAGGATGATTTAATGGAATGTTATCATATAATCTTATTCTAGATTTTGAATATTATATATAAAAGGATGTAAAAACAATTATAGTCAAATTAAGGTTGAGATATAATATTGTGATATACATGAATATAGGTGAATTTAAAATATGCAATTTGATATGAAAAGCAGGTGGTGACTATGGAAGAGATGCATGGAAATACTGAAACCAACTGACACACTTTCTACAATTTGTAACGGAAGATGGTTTTTTAATTTTTATTGTTATGTTTATTTGTCCTTGTTCAAAAACAAATAAAAATTGTTTTTTAAAAAACATAAAAATGTGTTAAATTTCCCCACTCTCACTCTTAATGTCAGCAGTAGTTCCTCATTTAAATGAAGAGCTCCTGAGGACACCTTTTAAAGCTTTAAACAACATCATTTTTTTTTTTTATTTTAGTTTGTCAAACATGTACAAGATAACAGGTATAAGTATAAACATGGACAAGAACAAGGGAAATGAGTACAAATAGATGGGGACAGTAGGACAGGGATGGAAGGCATGCTGGTGCACGCCCCCTTATAGACCTTGTGTGAGGTCCATAGTAGACAGTTTAAAGTTGAAGCTGTGGTGGTTAGAGGGTGCTCTCTGAACTTGGTTGTTTTCTTGAAGACCTTTCATTACCAGAACTAGGTAACATTATCAGTGCTAATAAGGAAAATGTCTTTAACAAAAAATTCTAAAGTCAAATCTTTAGAGAGCTGTCCACCTGCATTTTTAAAATAAGCGTTCTGAGTAAGAACCAATGCTTTAAACTTGAAGATTGCTGGTCCTCACACCATCATCAACAAAAGCCGTTTACTGTTTTTTATAAAGCCAACGTATGGTTGAAAAAGCAGTATAAATAAGAATAGCTATTTGGGGTATATGAGATGGGGGGGAAAAGTTCCTATTCCAAGCAAGCAACTTTCCTGTAGCTATGAAAGAAGATTAAAAACAAAGCTGGAGAATTGCCTAATTGTTGATCTTCCTTTGCAAATCAGATCACTGGCTCTGTATGAATCACTTAGCTTAATAGTCGCTGAGGATTTCATTTGGCTGTATGAGCCTGCAGGATAGTGCCTTTGAGTTTTAGAGAATTAAATGCCCAATCGAATCAGGGAGATTTTCCCATTGCAATTCCACTTTGTTAATTATATCTTAAAAAGAGGTTGAAGAAATTCCCTATGGTGGATCATGCGGAAAGGAAGCCAATTTCAATCCTGGATTTTCCTCATATTGATTTTTTTTTTTTTAAATCCCACTCTCAATAGGAGCTGCCTTCTTCCTAAAGGTGCTATTTAGTGTTTCTACTTTTTTGAGGCAACCCCCTCCTTTTTTTGTGCCTTCCGTGAGTTTTGATAAGATTTGAATGTTAGATTTCTGAATACTGGATTTCAGTACTCATACACAAATCCTCCTTGCCAGCCTTGTCCTCAAATTTCCACTGACCTTTCCATCCACAATCCACATTAAGTCACACTGATCTATTCACACTGCTTCCTTTTCTTCCTTCAGGCCACCCTTTGAGCCATGTCTCACTGTCTTTCATCCTTGTGTTTCTTCCATTGTGCTCTGCTTACCTCAGCTTCCATCTTTGTTACTTATCCTGCCTTCTTTTGTTGCATACATTATTCATGATGATTTTCTGAAGGTACAAACACAGTAAGATGTAGGCTACATCATTTACTTACCTAATACCTATCTATCCCATATCTTTATTAATCAGGATGTACTTTAGTCTGACTGACTGACTGACTGCCCACCTGCCTCTATATCTAATTTTTTTTACTTGTTTTGTCTTTTCAATTGAGGAATATAATGAATGCCAGATCAGTCAATTACAAGATTGTTCCTCCTTTCCAGTGCTACTTTAGAAACTAACATTAAACTTTTTACACTTAAGAACTAGGTAGTCAATTTATTTGTAATTCAGCAAATGCTTAGTTCTCATCATTATGGCAAAAAATCTGAAAAGGGAACAAACTAATTTGAAAACACTAATGGCAATTTCTTTTTACCCCTTGTTATTGGGAATGAGGTTAGAGAAAACCAGTTACATGTAAAGTTCAATAACTAAACAATAGGATACATATACTGTAATCTAAACTAGACATTATTTATCAGAATAGTCCCATATCTAGATTTCTTTTTTATGGTTTAAAATAACTGAAATGCAGCTTGCTGATAGTTTGCTAGACTGCAATATTTAATCAGTCTGCATAATGAACACTTCTAATTGGCTAAAACATATGCCTACTTAACTGTCAGCAGATTTCATAATTTTGCATACTATTTTTAACACAAGGGCTTGAAAACTGCTGATGGAGAGCATCCCCTTAAAAACACATTTTTCCTCTTTCACATGCCAGAGGAATGCTCGTTCTATGATTGTGCATGATTAAAAAAAATGTCTGCAACCTCCCCATCAGAATTGTTTTATTCTACAAATGAATCGAGAGTTGAATCACTTAAACACTTATGGCTGATAAGGTTATTTAGTACCATGTTTCCCTGAAAATAAAATATGGCTTGGGCCTTATTATGAGGGGAGGGTTTGCTGTTTTGGGGTTGCCAGGCGGCCGCTCTCTTGCGAGCGGGCTCCCAAAGAGCCGGGCACAGCATCATGGGCGACTGGTTGTGTTGCGCTGTCGCAGCAGCGCAACACAGCAGCCATGAAGCGACCACACTCATGAGCAGCCAACCGGCAAACCCCCTTTCCAGCTGGGCATAACGCCATTCACTGACCTAGGGGTATCGCCAAGCTGCGTGAGCGCCTGTTCACCGCTGCCCGGCTCCCGTGGCTTGGCGCCTTTGAAGTGCCAGTGAATGGCGCTCTGCACGGCTGGAGAAGGGGGTTACATGAGCGGCTGTTCCTCTCTCGTGTCTCCAAGCCTCACAATGTCCTGGCCCAGCTCTACCCACAGAGCCAGGGCACCTCCACCACATGGCTTTTTTTGCGGCTTCCAAACCAAGTCTTTGGCAGTGGCCGCCTGGCAACCCCTCTGGGCACAGAGCCACTCACCAACCTAGTGGTATCCCGAAGGCACCAAGCAACATGATCACCTTTGCCTCCCCCTCTGTTCCTGTGGCTTGGCACCTTCGGGATACTGTTAGGTTGGTGAGCAGTGCTCCGTCTGGCTGGAGGGGGGTGTTGTTCAGGGGGCTTATTTTTAGGGGGAGGGGCTTATATTTTTGCCCACCAGAAAAATGTGGCAAGTCTTTAGTTTCAGGACATGGTGTATTTTTGGGGAAACACAGTAGGGCTGGAGTCAGGGGTGAAATCAACTTACCTTCACTACTGGTTCACAAATGGGAGTATGTGTGGAATGCGTGCGGGGTGGGGTGGACAGGACCAGCCAGTCCTTGCAACTTCTGATTTGGCAAACCAGATGTAAAATTAACATCTGGTTCACCTGAACCGGTGCGAACCGGATGAATCCCACTCCTGATATAATATATTAATAACATGAAATGTTCAAATATAGACCACCAATAATGATTGTGTCTGCCATTTAAATCATATTAGTATGGTACTCTTTTTAATGAAAGTACTTTGTAGAATAGAAGTCTCTTAATAATAAATAACAGATAATAGTTTATAAATTAAGTTTGATGCACGCTCTCTTGGAGCAATTATATACACCTTCATTTTAATTTGATGCAAATTCTACCTCAAATAAGAACAGTGAAAATGGATTCAACAGAAGTGCACTGATAAGGCAACTGAAATTGTTTTTTTAACCATCATATATCCTCCTGCATAGATGCACTGGCTCTTTATTGATCAATTCTTACTTTCAAGCAGGAATGAGGGATATCTACATATAATATGTTTGGGCATAGTTCTTGAGGAATATGCTCGTTTTACAGCAGATTCACCCTCAGAAAGCATATTCAACATAAACAATTTATCACTGTCTCTTAAATTACAACCAGATATATCTTCATTCCACACCTCACCCCATTTTCTATAGCTCATCTCTTCAGCAATCCTAGATCTATAAAGATCCAGGAAAAATTAACAAAAATACTTACCAACATAAGTATATAATCCCCTTTTCATTTAGTATATATCCCCCCCATCCTTTTCTTAACAATTAGACATTATAATACCTACAGAAGCAACAATATTATTAATAAAATTGGAAACTATTAAACATTACCACAAATAAATAAATAAATAAAAGACTTATGCTAACAAATTAAAGTTTTTATTGACTCAGTGAAAAATATGGCTCTCTAGCCATATAGCATCATCTCAGGAGATTGACTTTCAACCTGACACTGCTTGAATATATTTCAGAAAGTGAGCTTCTGTTGAATAAAGTGGTTCAGATTAATGTTTTATGTTTAATGTTAATGTTTAATAAATTTATATGCCACCCAATCCCAAAGGATTATATTTCTATTCATGCAGCAAGGGCCAATGATGCAATATTTTTAGGACATATATTTTTATTTGTATTTATTTTTCATATATTTTATTATATTTATATGCCGCCCTTTTCCCCCGAAGGGGACTCAGGGTGGCTAACAAATCAAATCAGGGAAGGGGGGGTACAGACAAAAAATAAAAAACGAAACATAACAATACATAATTTAAAAACACACAACAGTCATACCATTCGAGACGGGGGCAACAGCTCTTTAGCCCCAGGCCTGTCGGAACAGCCAGGTTTTAACGGCTTTGCGGAAGGCCTGGAGGGTGGTGAGGGTTCGAATCTCCACGGGGAGTTCGTTCCAAAGGGTTGGAGCAGCCACAGAGAAGGCTCTCCTCCGGGTAGTCGCCAGTCAACACTGGCCGGCGGATGGAATTCGGAGGAGGCCTAATCTGTGGGATCTAATCGGTCTAGTGGAGGTAATTGGCAGCAGGCGGTCTCTCAAGTACCCAGGTCCAATACCATGAAGGGCTTTATAAGTGAAGACTAGCGCCTTGAAACGTATCCGGAGACCAATAGGCAGCCAGTGCAGCTCGCGGAGGATAGGTGTTACGTGGGTGAACCGAGGTGCACCCACGATCGCTCACACGGCTGCATTCTGGACAAGCTGAAGTCTCCGAATGCTCTTCAAGGGCTGCCCCATGTAGAGCACATTGCAGTAGTCCAGTCTAGAGGTCACAAGGGCACGAGTGACTGTTGTGAGGGCCTCCCGGTTCAGGTAGGGACGCAACTGGTGCACCAGGCGAACCTGGGCAAATGCCCCCCTGGTCACAGCTGACAAGTGGTGTTCAAAAGTCAGCTGTGGGTACAGGAGGACTCCCAAATTGCGAACCCTGTCTGAGGGGCGTACTGTTTGACTCCCCAGCCTGAGAGATGGAAAACTTGGCCAATTAGTAGGAGGGAAACACACCAGCCACTCGGTCTTATCCGGATTGAGAACAAGCTTGTTAACCCCCATCCAGTCCCTAACAGCCTTGAGGCACTGGCACATCACGTCAACTGCTTCATTCAGTTGGCACAGGGCAGACAGATACAGCTGCGTATCGTCCGCATACTGATGGTATTTTATCCCGTCCTGTCGAATGATCTCACCCAGCGGCTTCATGTAGATATTAAACAGGAGGGGGGACAGGACCGAACCCTGCGGCACCCCATAATTCAGGGGCCTAGGGGTCGATCTCTACCCTCCGACCAACACCGACTGCGACCTGTCCGAGAAGTAAGAGGAGAACCACCGTAGGACAGTGCCTCCCACCCCCACCTCCCGCAGTCGTCGCAGAAGGATACCATGGTCAATGGTATCGAAGGCCGCTGAGAGGTCAAGGAGCACTAGGACGGAGGCATAACCTCCATCCCTGGCTCTCCAGAGATCATCGATCAATGCGACCAAAGTAGTTTCCGTGCTGTAGCCAGGCCTAAATCCCGACTGGAAGGGATCTAGATAATCGGTTTCCTCCAAGGACCGCCAGAGCTGAAAGGCCACCACTTTCTCAACAACCTTCCCTACAAAGGGGAGGTTGGAGACTGGACGATAGTTGTTTAACACGGCTGGATCCAAAGATGGCTTCTTCAGAAGGGGTCTCACCACCGCCGCCTTTAGAGCGGGGGGAAAGAACCCCTCCCGAAGGGAGGCGGTAACAACCACCTGGATCCAGCCCCGTGTCACCTCCCTGCTGTTAGCAACCAGCCACGAGGGGCACGGGTCCAGTACACATGTGGAGGCACTTACAGCTCCCATGGCCTTGTCCACGTCCTCAGGGGTAACAGCTTGAAAATCAATCCAGTGATGTCCTTCCAGATTCTCCCCTGGTGCCTCGGCTGGCTCTGCGCAATTGGAGTCCAGGTCCGTCCGAAGCCGAGCAACTTTATCCGCGAGGAATTGGACGTAATCCTCAGCTCTGCCTTGCAAAGGATCGCTCGTATCCCTCCTGTTTAGGTTTCAGTAATACATGCCAGGTCTGCCCTCTCATCTAAAATTAGGTCCCGGATGAGGTAAGCCTTGTGAACTACAGACCTGGCATTTAGCAACAGCAGCCTGAGACCAGGGTCCTGATTACTTGCGCCATCTGGCCTTGGAGTGGGACTCATAGGGCCGGAAGGAGGGATATCTGTAACGTAGCGAGCCCTCCTTCCCCGGTAATGGCCAGCCCTAAAGTCCCCGCCATATCTGCTCCTCCCTGTTAAGACCGTGATGCTCTGGCCCACTCCCGTGTCCATAATCCCTCCACCCACCCCCATAGCCCCCGTGTTTCCCGACAGGCCCATCGAATCAATCATCCTACGGCTGGGATTAAGCCCAGGCCCCCCTGACACATCTGCAGAGCAATCAGTGCAGGGGGTACTCGGTTGCGGTCCCAACCTGCTCAAACAACACAGTCACATCAGCAATCACTCCCCACTAACAGTTTAAAAACACAAAAGTTACAATAATGATAGGAATTTAAAAAGTGGGCACACCCATCTACAATCATACCATACACACCACATTCATAAAATGCGGAGAAACTAAAAAGTGTGCAGATCTTAAGTGAAACAAACAAAGATGGAGGGGGGGGAGAGGTACAGTCATATAATGACTGTACGGAATCATTATCAAATCAGATGTGCTAAATATAACTCCTCTTTTTTAATATTTATTTCTGTAGATCAGGGATCTCCAATCTTGACATCTTTAAGACTTGTAGACTTCAACTTCCAGAATTCTTCCTCTGACCATGCCGAATGAAGAATTCTGGGCGTTGAAGCCCACAAGTCTTTTGTTTCCAATTTGGAGAACTCTTCTGTAAATATACTGGAATACCTATTTCTAGAATTCTCAACCCAAAATAGCAATTGCTAGCTTTACATTTAACAGTCCTAGCTTCTGGGCGGTGCTAAATTGAGAAAAGGTGTTGTGTTTTATGAGTATTCATGTGTATTTCCTTATTGCCTTTTTAAGAGTTCACATGGCAGTTATTTACCCAAGCTTACTATAAATTGCTGTAAAACTAAAACTATTGGGACAATAAAATTCAAGCAGCATGAAAAAATAACAAGCAGCATAAAGCAATAAAGATTAAAAGATCTTGTTTGATGCTGAAATGTTAATAGAATATAGGCAGAAAAGATGCAATGCAGGGCAGAATTCTATAATTGGGGTCTACCACTGAGAAGGCAGTTGACATACAGTTTGGATTCCTACAAAAAGTCAGATAATGGAATTAGGAGGCTTCAAATATCTGTCCTAAAGTCAAAAAGATGGTAAAGATCCAAGTCAGCATGGATACCATGTGTAGATGTTCATATTTCTGATTCATATCTAGGGAGTTTTACAATCTGAAACCGTGTCTTTTTTCAACTACAGGCAATCATATTTAGTTAATATCTGAGAGAAGTAGGCCCCTCATACTTTGTGGAGAAAAGCCTTTAGCCTTTTCATGCATGTGGGCCATCAATCCATGCTGTCTATTCATCTATTCATAATGATTCCGACTCAGAGGGGAAATCTTTCTCGTTCTTCATCGTTCGTTGTTCTGAAAACAAAACCAATTTTAGAACTGGGATATTTCCCTTTTCAAATCCTAAATCTGTTGCTAGATCCTTCAGTTGCCATGGTGAATGGGTGTAAGCTATCCTTCCAGTTAGGTGAAAGGAGACACCACATGAAGTGAATGCTAATATGTAAGAAACGCAAAGCCTGGTTTTAACATTGCAGATTTGAAAATAAAAATGACTTTATAATATATCCAGTATTCATTAACTAATTCAGGAAAATACCTAATAATGACAACAACAAAGCAAGTCATTTTCTGTAAATCTGTGATGAAAATAAAATAAAGGAAAGGATCTAAGAAACTCAGAATCTTGTGTTCTAGTTTATAGTTACTCTTTGATTTGAATAAATAACGAGAGATACCTAAATGGAGCAAAAATCTAGGAAAGTCTAAAACCTTGACATAAAGCATGGAGGAGCAAAAGATCCCACCTAAACATCACAAAACTTTCCCCCTTGCTTGTCACTTATCTCTTTATTTTATTTTGGAGGTATATGTTATCCTTTTCACTTTGCCTGCCAAAGTAATTAAATGAATAGTAATGGAACATTCTGTTCCATGTGGTTAAGTTCACACAATAAAAATACACAAGTTAACAGCCACATATGGCAGTTATGTGATCTCGAATCCCAAGACACCTTGCAACTGTTTGTTTTGTTTGTGATAGGAAGAAAAGCTAAGTTGTCTTTTTCCTTTGCTTGCTCTGATCTTTGTGAGACCAAAGGAAAGGATTTATGCCCAGCCATGCAGAGGAGTTTCCTTCATCATGTTCTGCAATCCCAACTGCATATTCTAAAGGGCAATATATTGATTATGAAGAATTACAGTTGTGTCTATGTTTGCAGGAGGCTTTTAATTTAAAGACTGATCAAACAATGCTCATCGTCTGAGATCAATGTCTTAAAAACTATGGTAGAAAGGAACTTCAATCACCCTTGGTTAGAAAATGTAGCCCTATAAAAGGCACCTTTTGAACATTAGCCAATGAATAAAATTAACTGGTGAATTCTGGATTCTACTCTAGGGAGTCATATCTCTAATCTCAGGCTACATACAACTTAAGAGTCAGAAAAAGGCTTCTTACCTGAACTATACTTGCTCAAATGGAACAAAATGGGGATCATATCCCAAGAACCTCATATAATAATTGTGCAGCAGATCTTGCAATGAAATCTTGTATTACTATGAGGGAATGACCTTGGGAGATAGAAGGGAAAAATGCAGACTGGACAAGTAGTGTGTAAAAGGTGTCTCAGCCCACAGAAGGGGGGATGGCATCAGAAATGTTTCAACAGGGAGCCTGTTTTTGCAGAATAAAAGAAAAAGTGGGGAGAAACACTTTTAGACTTTCAAGATTCTGTTAATGTAACATAACAATAAAGTTAGAGCTAGTATACCTAGTTGTGTTTCATATCTGAACTATCTTGCAGAGCTAATATCTCTTCCCATATATAAACTACATATATATGCACATATACTACATATCCATGTGTATTGGAAATAATGTAGTTTAAAATTGTTTTTTTAAATCAATCAGAGTACAGCTGGAAGGGAACCCACCCCTGTAACATTCCTTATGTTAATTCATTATAGCAAGCCTGACTTATAATGCATATTTTCTAATAGAGACAGCTATAGAACTAAAATAGCACTGAATAATGAAAGCATTATGAAAAATAGAGAATATTCAATGTATGCATTGTTTAGCATGCCCCAAAGCACTGTAGTAGCAAGGATAGAGCATTCCATTTTTTTTCTTGAGTGTGACATATATAAGTTGAAAATATTTCTGGATACAGTTATATGCTCAATCGTTCTGCAGAAATGCTTCTATAGAAATCCACTGTATCAAATGAGATATGGATCTATCCATCTTGCAATGCTTCTGTTATTCAGTGGAAATGACCTCATTATTAAGTTGGCTGTGTGGTCCACATAGTAGATTCTAATTCCTTGGGAGGATATGCAAACTAGATAGGACTCCATCCATGCATTGCTGATTCTCCTTAGACTTCAAGGTGTTTGCCTTGTTATGATTAGGAAAAGCAATTAAAAGTACTACAATTGTACTACAACAGTACTATTTGTTGGTACATTTCATAAACATATATTTGAAAGGACTTTACTGATTTAAATGAAGAGAGAGAGATGCTCAAGGAACAGAATAGGCGCAGGAGACACAGTAACAACCGACTGCATTATGATAATACTACCAAATGGGCATTTAGCAATTATATGCTCATCTTGATCTTAATATGTCATCTAAAAATAACTGTGGAAGAAGATAAATTTCTGTCTTCTAGTAGTCTGATACAATTTAGTATTAATCAACAAAATTTAATTGGGGGGTTTATTTATTTACAACTATAAATAAATACAGCAAAAAATCTCTGGCAATCTCACAATGAAAATGCACAGGCATCATAGTCCCTGCCACCTGACCTTTGTTTAGCAGGTTCATTGAATAGTACCCTGGGTCAAATAAATAGAATTGACCATCCAATAATTGATTATAATGTTGAGATTCATCAAAGTACATTAAAAGCCTGAGAGAACGTCGTGAGCAGAATGTCAGAAAATGAAAAATGGCTAGAGATTATTTCCAAATAAGTATGAATAGGATTTCAGTTATGTTGATCTGAATAAACTGATACACTGCTCTGTATTGCCCAACTTTGATGTAAGGGTATTTGTGCTCATATATTTTCATTTTAAATTTCACCAAGATGAGGATATAGGCACTCAGAGTATGTCTTTGGGAAAGGGAATATTTGCATTGGAAGTAGCCTTGAGAATCTGCAACTCTTAAGTTCATGTTAATATTTTGGCAGAGGCAGAGATTTAGGAACTTGAAATAGTGCCTATTCCCAAGAAAGGAGCATAAATCTATCAAAATGAGGCAATGCTGCACTGAAGCACACTCCATCTACGGTTGTATTTGTTTTTGCACTAATGAAAAATCTTTTCAAATCTGATATATTGTGCACTATGAACAACAAAATGCCACCCAAATAATTGCTCCCTGCTGAAAACATTGCATGTCGGAATTGCATTACAATGAAGTAGATCATGCACACTAGTTTAAAATATCTGCTCACCTGGCTTACTCTGGAGAAAGTCTTGAAGGAATTCCTATCCTATCAATCCTTATAGATTAGGGCAGTGATGGCTAACCTTTTTGTTGTTGGTTGCCAAAAATGCGAGAGCACGCACATGGTAGCACACACGTGTGCCGGCACCCATAACGCAGACAGCCCCCCCTACATGTGCCTCCCCCCCACGCGCGCTGCACTACTTGCCTCCAAGCTGAGCTTAGTATTTCCTTTGGGGAGCTGGGGGAACCAGAGGTTTCGTTGGCCTGTTGGGCCTGTTTTTCACCCTCCTGAAGCCTGGGGAGGGCAAAAAACAGCCTCCCCCAGCCCTTTGGAGGGCCAAAAATCAGCTGGTCGGTGTACGCATGCATGCTGCAGCTGACAGTTCACATGCCAGCAGATATGGCTCCACGTGCCACCTCTGGCACCCGTGTCATAGGTTCGCCATCACAGGATAGAGGAGTTATAAATACATTTAATATATAAAGTTTTCTATGATTTAGTAATAGGAAATTTTAGGCTAAAATAAGAAAAAAATGCATTCCTGAAAATGCATTCTGCCAAACTGTATGACAGGGGTCCTCAAACTTTTTAAACAGGGGGCCAATTCACAGTTCCTCGGATTGTTGGGGGAGGTGCTCGGTCTAGCTGAGTGGGCGTGGCTACATGGGCATGTGATTAGGTGGGTATGGCCAATTTAGCAGTCCATTAAATAATATACAATTTTGGCCTCCCTCCCTCCCTCCCTTCCAGTAGCATTCTGCATTCTCCAGGGCATCTGTGCACCGCATTTTTGACCCCCCCCACCTCCAGTAGAATTCTGCAGGCCAAAAAGTTGGCCTTACCTTCCAGTTCCAGCCCATGAAGGTAAGTCCTGCACTCAACCAAAGGGTAGGAGCTGGTGGGTAGGCAGGGCAACGTGGGTGGGGACAGCCTCATGGTCCCATGCAGGCCGGATTAATGGCTTCGCCAGGCCATATGCAGCCCACGGGCTGTAGTTTAAGAACTTCTGCCTTAAGAGATAATGTATTTGCTTCCCTAACAATAATTCAGCTTTGAATGTATATTTAGAAATTAGTTCAAGTAACAGACATTTATCCATGTTGAATAAGCTTAGGATTGTGCCCTAGTAATTTCTCTAACCATTATTTCCAAGTTAATAAAGTTTGAGTTGAATTTAAACCATGAGTATGAACCAGAGACTAAGAATATTTCTGAATCATAAATTATCATCAGCTTTGGCTGGAATTGATAGTACTTGGATTCCAATACATGAACAATTACAGGTTATTTGGCCTTACATTAATGTACAAAGATTGAACAAGTGACATTATACTGTAATACTGTCTCCATATTTAGTTAGTTTAATGGAATACTGGTAAGATAGCTTAGAGTTGTTATAGAATATTTTTTATATAAATTTTTTGTATAAATATTTTTATATAAAACTACTAAGGCCTGGCTGTTCCGGCAGGCCTGGGGCTGTTGAAGTATCCAGCCCCACTTTAATTGTGAATGTTGTTGCATTTTAAATTGTTGTTTTGTCTTATTTATCCCCCTTCCCTTTTTATTGTAAGCCGCCCCGAGTCCTTCGGGAGTGGGCGGCATACAAAACCAATAAAACCAACCAACCAACCAACCAATATTCACCCAATGCTTTCTCACAGTTGCTGTCTAAAATATTTCTCCTCACTTTAAATCATGTATGGGTAACGGACCTTTCTTTACACATTGTTTGTCAGGATAGGCTTAAATGTTGGGAAAATTAAAACCACCGTTGTACATTTGTTAGCCTTCAAGATGCAAGCCACTTGTTTTTGTGGCAACTAATACTTTGCTACCAAAGGATTCAGCAAAGGCCTGTGAAGGTTTTAAGAGAAAGAATCTCAAGGCTTTTTAGTGATAGTGTTACTGTATTAATGGAATCAAACAACAGGCAATCAATATCCATTGTATGCAAACCTTCCCTGGAAAGTGTAAATTCATATCTTGTTCTAAGCTTCTCTCAAGCAACTGTTTTATTGTTGTAGAATAGAATCCTAGACTAACTAGGCCTCTTGTTAACGGGTTGTACCTAACCCTGTAGAAATAGGCCTATGTTTGTGTGCATTTTACTTATCACATCATGCAATGTTTATAAAAAGTTTTCAAAATAGGAGTGTTTGTTTTCAGCCAAAAAGAAAGGTAGTTACGTAATAGTAATGCATTTCCAAATGAATAAATATATGGGAAATGTGATTTCTGATATGCAAAAATTTTACAGGACTTTGGAAGGTCAATATTAATACTATGAACTGTGCACAGAAAACAGATGATCAACGTAGTTTGGACACATGGAAGATATTCTGTTACAAGGCAAAAATGTAGCAGGTACATCAAGCTGAGCCAGAGGAAAACACTCTGGTTCTTATAAGGAGCAAAATAATTGCCACACATATTTTCAAAAGCCAGACCTTTGCTTTTCATGTAACCGCGATTTTATTTTGAAAAGGGCATCCATCTGCATTTTGAACAAGGGTTTCTGCAGCTGTCAACGTGTTTGCATTGTGCTGATGAGTCCTGTAATTCACTGGAATATCTTCTGCAAGTCACTGTTGATTCATTAAGAACCAAAGAATCAAAAGGAAGTAAGGTTTGCAGACTATTTTAACAATTATAAATAATTAACAGGGGGAGTCAAATTATCTGAGTGAAGGCTGAATGGACTTCTGGTGGTCACAAAATGCAGTCTGTGAAAAGGCTGAAAAGGAAATATAATTAAAGAGAGAGAAAAATGAAAATTGAGTATCTTGAACAATGACTTAGTTGACAATTTAGAACCTGGAGTGGCTGGATCACTTCACGCTGCAATGTTTTGTTACAGGTTCAGGGATGGTTAAGATGGACATGGAGTTGTGATTGATTTTTGTTGGAGGGAAATGGGAAACTGGAAAGGGACAGTAATGAAATTGAAAGTTTCGAAATTTCAACAGGACAGTGTACTACATAACACAAATAAGAGACCTGCCTTCTATTGAGGATCTGTATACGTCAAAAGAGGGCTGTGAAAATATCTATAGACCCTCATATCCTGAACACAAATTGTTTCAACTTCTACCCTCAAAACACCAGAACTGGACACAAGGACAGTTTTCCTGTATGCCATCACTCTGCTAAACAACTAATTCCCACAACACTGTCAAACTATTTACTAAGACTGTATTACTATTCTTCTCGCCCTTCCCATTACCTATCTCCTTCTATTTATGACTATAACCTTGTTGCTTGAATCTTTATGATTTAGATTGTTTTATTCAGTTTCCTAGTATGCTTATTTATTTTCCTATGACTATCACTAAGTATTGTATCTTATGATTCTTGATGAAGGTATTTTTAATGGGAGCTTAAGTACCGAAGACAAATTCCTTATGTGTCCAATCACACTTGGTCAATAAAGATTTCAATTTAATTAAAAAAATCTTTACTGGGGAGAGAGTTAAATATTTACCATATGGTGCTTCCTATTTACACAACTCATCTGCCAGGCAGAAATGATATTAATACCAAACAGTTAACATAAAAGAATTGACAATTATTTATACATATAACATTGCTGGATTCTATATTGATGTGCTTCACTTCCCCATGATGTTAACCAAAATCTCTCTCCAACCTTGCACCATATCACTGATTACTCTTTAGACTTCTAGGCTAACACTAGGGGGCGCTGGGTACTAGAATTGCACCTATTCCAATGTAGCAGAATCTGCTTATGTGCTGCAGTTGAGAATCAGAATTTAAAGCCTTTGCAAACCATATTTGCCGAGGCTGAGGAGAACAGCATTGGGACTTCGCAAATATTTGCAGGAGATGAAATGCTTTATCAACATAGAGTTTGCCTAGTGTCATTTCTGGACCAAAAAAAGAGAAAATGTACATATTACAAGAGTTAAATCATTTGCTTTTGTTTTACTAAATGTCACTTGAACAATCAGAGTTTATTTCCAAAAAATAGAAAACACATCACTATTTATTTTGTAATAAATATTTTAGAAAATCAATTACCATGTGCCTAGCTGCTATTAATTAAAGGTCATTGTCATATATCAGGTATAGACTATTGATTAATGATCACCTATTTTCCTTCTAGTAAAACGTATTCCAGTTGAGAGTTTGAAGCTCTATCCTATACAGTATTTTCACATTATTTTTCATTTTCGCATCTGCAAATCAAAGCAATACAAATCGATATTCCACATAGTGTCAAATGATAGCTTGAGAGTTGCTGAACTGTATCACAGCAGTTATACAACTACTAGCATTTTGAAAATGGTCAATAAAAAATTCCCACAAGAATAGATTTTGTTCAGAATCTGTAAAGTGGTCTTAAATTGCAGGAAGGCAGATTCTGGTTGGATGTTAGAAAATCATCCTGAAGGCAAGAACAGTTATAGAAATTAATTATCCAAAGAGTAAATGGTCTTTCTCTCTCCTTCAATGGATCGCTTCAGGAAGAGGCTGGATGCTTGTCTCGGAAGCTTTAATTTGGATTTCTACAGTCAAGATTCCTATATTAAACTGCTTATTTGAATGATAGACTAGATTTGAAAGAGGCGCTTGGAACTCATAGGAGCAATAATAGACCACTTGTTAACAACCTATTAAAGCACCTTGTCTTCTTCCAGGATTGTACCGATTCTGTAAGGTAGCTTCCACTGCAGACCTATTTTCTTTAAAACAATGCACAGTAGTCTTATTTAGCTTCATTTCTGAAGCTAACCCTAGATTGTTGGATGTGGACAGAGTATAGATCTAGTATATAAAATATATGAATAGTGCAGTAAAAGTTAAGTTGTGAGTGCCTGCACCAGTATTTCTTTCTGCCCCCCCCAATCTAATTTAACTTCCTATCTGTTTTGGCAATATGGGACCCCTGCCCCTAAATCGAATTAAAAATAGCCCTTGGAGATTATTTTAATAAAATAAGTGGCCTACGGGAAAGAGATGAGTCACCTCCTATGCTTGTTAACTGCATTTTAATTAAAAAAACTCATTACAGAAATGAACACTAAATACAGGACTCCTATGTCAGTGATCTCCAACCTTGGCAACTTTAAGACCTGTGGACTTCAACACCCAGCAAACTGGCTGAGGAATCTGGGAGTTGAAGTTCACAAGTCTAAAGTTTGCCAAGGTTGGAGACCACTGTCTTATGTCATACTTAGTTTGGGCCAACTTGGAAAACATAGTTTTGGCCTAATAAGCTTGTTACTTAACTGACAGTACTTCCAGATAGTACTTCCAGCCATTCTATCGCCTAAGTCTTGTATTTTTAGGATTGAAATTAAGCACGTCTTGAGTGGCCCCTTCGCACAAGATGCTACAGGCACTTCTATTCTGTAAGTCTCCAATGCTCATCAAAAACCAGAAGCCAATCAGAATGTGATTTCTGGCCAATCAGGAATCGCGTTTAATGTCTTGTTTTTCTTCTCATCTTCTGCAATAAGGCAATATTTCCCCACTCTGGAAAGGAATAAAAGGAACTAGAATAAAAGTGCTTCACCTGCTCACCATAGTGCATACTACTGGTATGACAGACTATACCCAACCTGTCCCTCTAGTGCCAGAAGTCTGGAACTGGGGCTGGTTTCTGTATTTCCTCCAGGTTCACATGTACACACTTTGTAATTTTCATAATAAAACCTAGGCACTCTACACTGCAGATAAGAAGACCCCAATTCCATCCTACAATTGCAACAAAGAAATGGCACTAAACATAGTGAAGCAATTAAACTTAGTGGAGAAGACAGAGGGAAAATAGTAATTCATTTCCAAAAGGCTTATCCATGCCACCTGAATACTTATGAACCCACCCTGAAAATGCTACTATAGACACCTATTAAAGTAATTGCATGTTGATATGTATACACTTTTTAAGTCTGTAAGATTCTCTGAAATGGCCAAATAAATCAAAATTTAAATTTGATAGGACCTCACTTTGTTGCTTCTTAAAACTGTTGTTTCCTGTTTTCTGTAATTCTGATACATATAGGTCTTTCACTATAACATGCATGACATGTATGGAACCATTAACCCATTCCTGTATGGAAATGCAGTTAATGCATATAATTTAACATACCTTGCAAATTTTATTAATCTTAATACCGAAATAGCAAAATTCAAACATATTATGTAACTGGTCCTGTGATTTCTCTTGTAACATTAACTGAATATCTCCACGGCTTCATTTTTTTTCTTCCATTTAATTGTGTCAGATTCTCTGAAATTATTTGGACAACACAATACTATAACAATGGAATTTTCTTTATGTATATGCTTCTCATTTACTAGGCAATACTTTAATGACACGGCATAAAAGAGACACACTTGGATTGAAATTAGATTGGGTCAAGATACCTGTCTAGCTTCTGTGGGAAACAAACTACTCAGTAGCATAACTTAGCATATGAAATGGTTCAGATTGAGGCCATCATTCTTTGAAAGAAAAGATCACATATCTTTTTAAAGCACTATAGAGATGCATTTAAAAGTTGATTATCTGTATTACATCTAGATATCTAAATATTTTAAACCAATAGTTTCTATATTGTTAAAAACCCACCTCATAATACTAGAAATCTGTAACACCATTATACCTAAGGATTAAGTAACATAGAACTTCATTTCCACATGAAAGTCTAACTTCTAATTGGTATTATAACACTGGCACAACTGATGCTGTAATTTTATGGACTCCTTTTCAGAAGCACATCCTATCACACCTTGCTGGCATTTGCTTTGTGTACTTGGGCATCAGATTGGGATGTGGCCTACTGCCAGAATATTCTGCTGCAATCCTTTTGGTGGTGCTGTAGCTGTTCTTGAAACCGGGCCATCAAAATATAGAAGGAAGATGGAGAGTTGCTGCACTAATAGCAGCAGCATAGTGAATATTGTATGAATAGTCTTGGAGGTATTCTGGATGGGGGTGGATAGGCATTAAATGCTGCCTGATCTTCCCCTAAATTCACCTGCCAGTTTTTTCCTCCCTTCAAGAAGAGAGCAAGAAACCTATTTTAAAGGCTAAACTAGACTATCCCCCACCCCTCTGATTAGCTACTTTAATAAGGAGTGCAGCAGGACAAAACAGACTGGCTTGTTATCTCCAACTCCAGCCCCTCAAACACCAACACTTCTCTCTATAGTAGACGCAATAAGCTTCAGAATTGGAAGGAATGTCCTTACCATCAAGTTCCGTTAGGAAGGCAAAATCTGTATCACTCCAAAGCCTTACCTGCACAGGTACATATAATGCATATCGTAGCAGTGTCCTTGTATTAAATGCAGTTAACGCGAAAAGTCCCCCCCCCCTCTAGCCCTGTGAAAAAGAACTTGCTTCAATCAAATTCTGAACTAAGAGAACAGCGCGAAAGGCTGATTTTCGGCAAAACGGGATTGAGCGCTTTTTGCTCCTCTTCGGCAAAAGGACTCGGTCAGACTCCAGCGCACAGCTTCTCTTCTTTAAAAATAAATAATAAAAAGGAACCGCAAAAAGCAGAAGAGAAAGTTCTATGCAACTGCGTGCCTTCTTGCACTACGAAGTGGCTCGGGAAGAGCTGGCGGCTGCCCTGTATGTGAAAGAGGCCGCTAGACGCGCCCATAGGTTAGAGCTTGGGGCAAAGGGGCGCGCAGGTCCAAATGGAAACTGGGTCTTCCGCAAACCGATGCCTAAATCGATGCAAGGGACACGACGCGAGGCACTCACCACTGAGGATCCCCGGTGCATCCATCTTCCTTGAAGGCGAGGGAGGAGAGTGGGAGATTTCCCCTCGAGCCAGAACGTCAGCGGTGGGG
Organism: Thamnophis elegans; assembly: GCF_009769535.1. Taxonomy (NCBI): domain Eukaryota; kingdom Metazoa; phylum Chordata; class Lepidosauria; order Squamata; family Natricidae; genus Thamnophis; species Thamnophis elegans. The sequence continues at coordinate 40,527,969 of NC_045551.1, forward strand.
ATCCTAAAAGCGGCGAGAAATGAACCACAAGAGTGGAGGCAATTCCCAAAATCTCTCCCCTTCCCTCGTCTCTCTCCTCTCCTCCACCCCCCTCCCCAGTCGAAAGAAAGCAGAGCACGCCGCGCCGCCGCTGCCAATGCGCCAGGCTGGCGGCGCAGGAGGAGATGACGCAAAGGGCCGTGCGCTCCCCACCAAAAAAGTGCTTCTCCCGGACGAACATGGCGGCAACTTAGCGCAGGGCCCGAAGATGAGGGTGGCCCCCGGGCGGCAGGAGGCAACCAAATCCGTGCCGCGAGCCGGGAGGGATCGTGCCCGGCGGGAGCTTCAGCGAGAGCCACAGCAACCGCAGCGCAGTGGCACCAACGCTCCTAGCAGCCGCTGCAGCGGCAGCAGCAACAGCAGCGAGAGCAGAGCCAGCCGCAGCGAGAGCCACAGCAGCAGAAGCCGCCACCTCCAAAGCGGCAGGAACTGCAGCAGCCTCAGCCCCGGCGCTCCGGCATCTCCCCAGCAGCCCCGGCAACCTGTCGAGCCGCAGCCAGCCCAGCGCCGGGAGCTCGTCTGGGGCTAGCGGGGGCACAGTCCGCGGGCTTCCCCGGGTGGCTCTCCAGGGCGCCGGGGTGGGGGGTGGGGGCGGTGGAGCGCGGCATGAGGCGACGGGCGGGAAGCGGGGGACTGGCGGGGTTGGCGCCAAAATGGGGGCCTGTGCTCTGACCATGCCCGGGTGACAGGAAAGGCGAGGGAGGCAGGGGACGGCTACCGGCCCGGCCCAGCCCAGCGCGCAGGAGCACCAGCACCATCGCCACCATTCGCACCAACAACGCCGCCGCGGCCATCCCCACCCCCGTCGTCACCCTTCGCTGAGGGGGGAGCCCGGCGCCCCGCCGCCCAGTGTCCATGCCCGTGGGGCCGTCGAGCCCGGCTGCGGAGCCCCCGTCGCCGTGGAGCCGGCCGGGGCTGCGCGCTCCCGAAATATGAGCACGGGAGGATCCGGCTCGGGCGTGTGCTTCGGCCCGCGGGACACCGACAAGCCCTTCGCCGACTCGGAGCGGGCACAGAAATGGCGCCTGTCGTTGGCCTCCCTGCTCTTCTTCACCGTCCTGCTCTCCGACCACCTGTGGCTCTGCGTTGAGGCCAGGCAAGTCGCCGCTGGGCGCCATCGGGACCGGGAGCGCCGCGCGGAGCCGGGCATGGAGCACGACGAAGGGGGGACGGCCCCCAGCAGCAGCCCCGCGGCACCGGCCGCCGGCCAGTGCTTCAGCTTGCTGGGCGACGCCGAGGCTGCCTGTCGCCGTTTGCAGCCGGGGGGTTCGGCCCAGGCGGAGCTCTACCTTCCTTTTGTAATTCCTATACGCTGCGCGAGCTCTTCGCCGGGCTTTCTCGGCCGGACATGCTGAACTGCACTGTGGACCGCGGCGACGACGACGACGACGGGGCGCTGGGGAAGGGGATCGGCGCAGCGGGGAGGAGGAGGATTGGCTTCGCTCCTGCCGCCGCTGCGTCCTGGTTTACCAGAGGTACGATCGGCAAGCTCAGGACCGCTACCGGGAGTTCGAGCTCGTGCTCCAGAAATACCTGCAGGCGGAGGAGTACTCGGTGAAATCCGGTCCGGAGGATTGCAAGGTAGGAGCCTCGCTTGCTTTCCGGCAGCGGCTGTGTTTTGTTTTACCCTTGGGCTCTGTGGCTACCGTGCTGGCCTGCGATCTTCGAGGAAGCGCGTGGTCGAGGCGTGTAAGGGGGGGGGCGGCGGCAGCGGGCGGGAGGGCCGTCCTCGGTCTCCTGGGAGGGCAGAGGTAGGTTCCTTCCGAGAACCGCGAGGCACTGTTGATTCCCCTGGCCCGTTTCGCCTGGGGCTGGAATGCGGCTTGGCAGGGGAAAAAGCGGCGGCGTGCCAGCCAGCGAGCAGGATCCAAGGTGAAGAATGTGCATGGGCTGAAGCTGGGGGAAGGGGGGGGGGAGTTGGGTTGAAGCATAGTTGGGAAGGGGTTTTCCCACGTCGTCCTTACCTGATTTGCGATTTCGGTTGTTTCCCGGAGTTGGCAAGGAAGAGGCGTCATTCAGAGGTCAGCGAGCCAGAGTGGTTGCTTTTTGCAGAAGTTCATTTTGAAGTTGCTGTGTTTGTGGGGTTGAATAGATGACGGAGACTGGATATATGCGTTCTTTTGGGTTTTGTGTAAGTGTATTAAGAGCAGTTCAAATGCCACCTAAGATAACGTGCTTGGTGTTACTCTTTTCTAATACCTCCGGATTGTCGAGAATAAAAGGCAGAGAGATAATAGTACTTACAGCGTCTCTCTGAAGGACGGTCTTGTCCAAATTCATTGTGGAAGCTTTGCTTGCGGGGCTTTAAAGTGCTCCTAGACCTTTGGGAATCAAAGCTCAGTGATTATCTGAGGAGCACTAGAGAGGAATGGTAATTGAGTCATAGAGGAAAGGAAGTAGTCCCAGGTGGGCTTTCTTTTCTTGGCACATGTGTATGCTTCAAATCTTCTCCATCAACTCTCTGGAGTTAAGATTAGCTCCAGTTTTATTAATTGCTAATACATTCTGCAGTGATTCTGGGTAGACAGCACTGATGATAGAATTGTGGTGTCTGCTTTGTCGTTATGTATGCTTGATTATTTTCTCATTCTACTCAAGACACAATTGCATGTGTAGCAAAAAAAATGTTGTGTAGTGACTGTTGTAGTAGTGAATCTCTTTTACAGTTGTGGTCCCAGGTGGATTCATATGGAAATAATTTTCTCTAAAGCTAATGTTATGGTTTTGTTTTAAACAAATAAAGCTGACTAATGTGATCACTTTCTATCGGAATTGTGTTATGTTTTAAAATACCAAGACCAGCAATATTCTTTTGAAAGAGAAAAATCTGGATGGTGGATTACCTTAAGACACCTAAAGCATTTTGTTTAGGTATTATAACAAAAAATATCCAAAGCCACTTTCAGGTCGAAACCAGTTTACTTTCTCTCTGAAGTAGTTTAGGAAATATTATTGGTCAAGAAGAGTCTTCTGTTGTTGTTGTTTTAAGCAACCTATTTTGAAAGTTACATGGAGGATGGTATCTTCAGAAATAAACTTGAGATAGTCAGACTTTGGGGATGTAATAATCAGTTCAGCTTTATACATGTCTTGGAAGCGTCTTCTTGTGATCAACATAAGCGCTGCTTCCTATTTGAGGGACAAGGAGGTGCTGAAGTTGTATTAAACTGAATCGGGTACATAGAGAATCCAGTCCTGTGTGATGGAAAGCAGGCCCACAGCGCTGCGGAGGCGTGATGCTGTCCATGGTGCTGAAAGAAATTAGTGATATCCTGCTGCTTGGTGGACAGTACTGTTGTGAAATCAAAGGTATTTTCCAAGTGTTCTTAAGTCACTCAACCATCACCTTTTTGATCACTGAATATAATAAGATGAGGTATAACTGAGTTTTTCTTTAGCACATTGGAAGGTAGAAGCCTCAGTATCTCAACTGTCAAATTATAAGTTTATAACTATATTTTGATGTTTGGACATTTGTACTAAGACTCTTTAACTCTTACATTAAAACTTCCATCTAAAGTTTTAATTAATCTGCAGATATAAATCTCTGAGGTGCCAATATAATTTATTGACCTTACTGCTAAAGTTAAGTTTTGTTTCGGTTCTGAATGTTTAAGATATAGAATTATAAATTGAAAAAGCACTTTGGAACAATTACAGATACTGTTTATTTTATATCTTATCTAGTTGTTGTATGTGCTGCTAGTTACCTTTTACTGTGCTTTAAAACAGATATGTTCTAAACAGCCTCAGGAAAGCTATTGAGACAACTGTTTCATAACAGACATGAAGCATTTATTTCAGTTTATAATTTACATTCAGTAACTAAAGCAATGATACTTAATATGCACATGATCTCCTATAGCATTTGTTTTTTCTGTCCTTACCTCTTTCTTGTACAAGTAGCCTCAAAGAACAAATGGCTGGCACAGCCAATGTTCTCTCTTATCATACTCCTACAATTGTATTTTTTATTGTAATTGTCAAAGCTACTAGTTTGGCACTATTCTGGTATTTATTATTATACTGTAGCATAAAATATCTATTTTTAAGAAATGTAATGAAACTAAAAAACACTCCATTTTTTCTTTTGGTCACCATCCCATGTATACCTTTAAAGTGCATCATACTAAAGTAATACTTGCAGTTCTGTATCACAGTGAGAACAATCTGAGCTTTAACCATATCCACTGCAGCCTTAGTCATCCACAAATAAGGTTTATTTAGGTTTATGAATGAATATTAACTATAGGCAATCCAAAGCTTCTTGGCATTAGCTGATATGTTAGCTTGAACTGATGGTGTTAAATGAAAATAATAATAAAAAACAATATAAAGTTTTACATGTGGACTGAATTCAAAATTATTCCATAGGAATAATATTAGTATATTTACAGTTCTTTATCCAATTGCATTTGTCATTTTTATGAGTCTGGTTGGATCTCACGATAACTTGCATGCCGATTAAAAAGCATGTTTGTTGATGCTATTTTTGGCTACTTTTGAACATTTGTAATTGAAGTTGGACAATTTAATCTCATGCCCTCATGAATTTAGTAAAGTTGAAGCAGCATAACAATTACTTCACAAATTTAATGATAGTGAAATGTTATTTAATAGAATGCCAGTGTCTTTTACATCAAGATGTCATTAGCACTGCTAAGGAAATATATTGCAATTTATGTTAGTATATTTTTCCATGTTGTGCATAAACAAATGGCATTTTTTCTTATTTAACAAAACATAGCTATCTCTTCAGAATGTTGTATATACATACTTTATATTGCAAAGTAAGCAATATGAGCTAGGGAAATAATGTTAATTTAATTGAGATCTTTGCTCCAGTTGCTACATTTAAACCTGTAGTCAGATAACATTGTAGATGGGAATTAAACATGCTTCTGAAAGTTGCTAAATGAGAGGATATTAATAAAATGCATGCAAGCATGTCTCCATTAAAATATTTACTGAGGCTTAATATTTGAATGAGGTTGAATTTTTTTAAAAAAATATGCACAGCATGTCTACTTTCCAGAGGGTCTCGTGGTAGTTATGATACATAAAATAAGTAAGCTAAACAGTACAACAAAGTGCAATAATTGTTTTTTCTTATTGAAGTGGTATTTGATTGAGCGCTGGTAGAGAAGTGCATGAAGGACAAAAGGTGGAGCTTTGGGATACTAAGTCCTGAATAATCAAAAAGGCAGATATTTTCAGCACCAGTCTGACTTCCAGTCAAAAAGCTACCCATACTTGGGAACTGTCATTCACAATTCCTCCTTCCTAAATTATTCTGCTTAATTTAATGGGTTTCATCCAGAGTTTGCAGATAGTTCTAGTTTTTCATTTTCAAGACATACCTAATGGTTATTTTCAGAAATGAAGATCTGTTATTTTATGTTGTTGTATTATGCCATGTACTGTGCATTGAATTTAGGAGTCTTACGTATCTTTGATTTTAGAATGTTGAAATTGCTAGTTAAAGGACTGGACTGAAATTAGCTCCAGTTGGAGAATTCTGAAAACAGCTTCAAGTTTGAGGGCCTGGGCCTGCCAGAAGGACAGTTTTACATAATGATTTGACATTTGATACTCAAGGTTACTACTTTCCTTTTGGGCAATTAATCATTGATGAAAACTGTTTCTATTTTGGATAGGAATTTGGGAGAACAATATATGATCTGTCTCAGGGAAATGAAGACGACTTCCAATAAAATAGAATTGACTTAAAATACTTGGAAATGACCTGCTTGTATATCTGAGTGGAGGCCCTGTGCATTTTCAGTCAGATACTGCCTTTAAGCCAAAGTTGTGTACTGTTTGTCAGCTTAATAGCCTGTTTTCACTTCAAAGCATTCAGATGTTTTTACTGTACTATATAAGTTTATGTGTACAAAACAGTGCAATGTTACTTAGACCTGTTCTTACATTACTATCTCAGTTAACTATTATTTTGCATTGAATTGAAATATAATGGGGAAACTTCCATGAGCAAAATTAATTATAATACTTAACAATTGGAGACATCTTACTGTATACAATAAAACCGACCAGTTGTTAAGCATTCTCATTTTAAATAGTTAGATACCTAATCTCTTTGATACCATCCATCTACCTCATCCATTGTCTTCCCCTTTTATCCCCTTCATTTCATGAGTAGTTGTTTTATCTGGCTTATGATTCATTATATCAATTCCCCTCAATATACATTTTTCTCAATGATTTTTGGTTGAATAAGGCAATACTTTTTTTCTTTCTGATTTTTTGTACTCTGATACTCTTAATAGCTCCAGATTCATATTCAGAAGTTTGCATCTGCTTTCTCTTTCTCAATATCCAGTTTATACTGATGTAACTTACCTTCTTTGAGTCTTCTAAATTTTTGGTCATATAAATCTCCTTATCTTTCATGGTCTTGCATATTTTTATCATTGCCATTTCCCCTAGAATTAACATTCCTCTTTGCTTCGTCAAGCACACGGCTGTCAAACTGCGGCCCGTGGGCTGAATGTGTCACGGCCGTGCCCATGTCCATTTAGTGAAGGGGAAAAAAGTTCCGATATGTTATGTGATGACGCTGTGACGAAACACGTTTGACATCCCTGATCTATCACATTGTTCATGTTTATTTATTTAGAGCCCAAGAAAACCAGTCTTACCACCTTTACTTTTCAATCAACTGTGAGTTCACTAAGCACATTGATTAACATTACTGTTTTCATATTATTTTATATTTTTTACTTTATTATTAATTTTACTTCTACAATGAGGTGTTCTAAATACCTCTATTTTTCCTGACTAACAAATAGGTGTTATCTGCTCATCTTAAATTGTTGATGTTCATATTTCTGTGTTGATTCCTGCTGTCATCAATTCTAATCTTGCTATTTTTTGTAATATATTTACTGTAAAAGTTAAATAGATATAGGGAAATATGCATCATTGTTATATCTGTTTCCAATTCTGACCCATTCTGTTTCTACAATTTCAATTATTTCAGTAACTTTGTGTTCCTTGTAAAGATTTAATAATAGGTGTTGTGGCATATCCATTAGCCATAATACAACAATAACCTAGGGGGGAAAGTATTGCAGTTTTTTTTCAAAGTCCATCCTACTTATATAGATAATGTGGAAATACTATCAGAATATACTCCTGCTCATACTCATAAAACACCACAACCTTAAAATGTAAATTAATAATTAAGATCAGTGCTAACATTCCATAAACAACCAACAAATGTCTTCTGGAATAGCTAGTTTTTGCCAATTTATAGAAAGCTAAGACAAGAGCAGCCATGTTCCCATAGCATGGAGCTTCCCAGAAGAACTCTCAGCTTTATGTATCCTCACACTTCAGCTTCTGGTCCAAGGACAGCTTCATACGACATTCTCTAGTTGTCTAAATTGGGCAGACAGAACCTAATTTGGAAGGCAACCTTTAGCTCCCCCGAGTCTGTGTGAAGCTTTAAAGGTAGGCCTGGCATCCTGAATTGCGCCCAGGAACAAACTAGCAACCAATATAGCAACTGAAGCAATGGTGTGTCATGTAAGTAATATAACGGTTCAGCAAATTCCTAAAGCTGCCAGTAAGTTTTTAAGGACAGTTTATGTGAAGTGAACTGTAGTAGTCCATCTGAGACATGATAAGGGCATGAATTGGATGAAGGAACACTTCCTTCCATTTTGGTTTGATATTCATTAAACAATATCATGATGCAGTGATCATTATTAAAGATGAGAGCATAATTTTGAATGGCATATGAAACACTTGAAAAATTACCACTATGTAAATATTATGGACTTACTGAGCTTGAGGGATAGCAAATGTGATAATTTGGCCCATGGTTATTGCATCTCCATCTTTATGATTTTGGATTACAGTAAAATGTTTCAATAAAGGACAATATTTGTAGTTCAAGGTTGAACTGAGGGATCCTTGGTGGTCTCAGCTTGGTTGTTGTCTTGCAGACATTTCATTGCCCAAATTAGGTAACACAGCACTAATGCTGTTAACTTAGTTTGGGTAATAAAACGTCTGCAAGAAAACCACCAAACTCAGAGAGTACCAAGGACCTTTCAGTAAGTTGTTTACTTGCTATATTTAAGTTGCCTCTTTACAAGTGTAATGAATACCAATGAATATCTTGTGTGGTCAAGATTTAATGCCTTTAAAAAAAGAGGCTGCATTATATGCCATATAATGTGAGTTTGCTCTCTTTTTGTGTTCTCCTTTAAAAATTTTTTTTATATTAAAGCAACAAATACAAGTGATGAAAACATGAACATCTGACTTTCACTTTGCTCAGTGGTCTCTTATTCCCTTCAATCAGGGATTGAACTTGTTGAAAAGACAAACTGTGGCTTCTTTTTGATGCAGACCAACTATAGAATGAAAACTTGTAGAATAATGGATAGGTGAAGGCCGCATCTGGGTTATCTGTATTTTTTTTAAATAATCATAACATTTTGAGCAAGTATTTCTCATATCCATTAGAAAGGCTTGCAAATAAAAAATCATAGCCTACTAAAATTATAATTATAATTTTTGATTAAAGATTATGGCAGGCATAATGCAGACCATATTTTTGCTCTTCAGCAGATCACTGATATAAATGTCAGAGAGAAATTTTTGTTGACTTAAGGAAATGTATGACAAAGTGAATAGGCTTGAATTATGAAATGTTTTTGCATGAATATGAAGCTGAAGATAGGTTGCTAAGTAGTATCACAGCATGTGAAATAAAGCATGCATGACGATAAATAAAGTGCTTAGAAAATGGTTAAAAACTGACATGGAAGTATGGATTTATTATTTATTATATTTGCAAACAAGTATGAAAACATGAAAAAATGGCACAAATAAATGGATATAAATAAGCAAAACATAGCCATAAACAGTTAAAAAGAGTACATATAAATGGGACAGTAGAATAGGGACAGTAGGAAAGCTAGTGTGCCCTTGCACGCCCCCTTAGGGACCTCTTAAGAAACACGTAAAGTCCATGGTAGACAGCTTAAAGTAATTTGTAATATCCCCTTGGCTGTTTAGTGTATTTATTGATAAATGTACAGGTTGCCCCATTATTCTGCACAAATCTGTAGCTGCTCAAAAGTAATCTTGGGTGTGTGCATGGAAGTTTTTTGTGTCAATGAGTCCCCCCCCCCTACTCTGTAAAGCATAACATGGTGGATGTGTTTCATACATACTGTATATAAAGTATATATTTTAAAGATTTGGTTGTCCATGTTAATGCAGCGGTCCCTAACCTTTGTAGCTTGGTGGCCCAGCTGGCAGGGGAGTGGGGAACCAGGCCATGTGAGCAGTGAGCTAGCTCACACGTGCAGATACACACAGCTTAATTTGTGCAAGTTGAGCTGTGCATGTCTGTGCATACATGCCGGCATGCCATTCATGTAATTTGAGCTGCAGGGATGCACATGCACACCAGCATGCTGATGTGTGGCCTGGTTCCGAATAGGCTACGACCTACTAATGGACTGCAGCCTGAGGATTGTGGATCCCTGCTATAATGCACCTATTCCATCTTCATTTGGAGAAAACTAACCAAAATATACCAGCAGGCTTTATTTGAGGTGAAGTAATGTATGTTAGAGGTTTAGAGGTTTTAGAGGTTTATTAACATTTATAGGCCGCCCTTTTCCCTGAGGGGACTCAGGGCGGCTTACATAAAATCAAGGGAGGGATATACAAACAATAACGTAGACAAACATAGAATAAAATAATGAGCAACATTCATTCATCATTCGGGAGGGGCAATTATCTTTGTCCCCAGGCCTGACGGGCTAGCCAGGTCTTAAGGGCTATGCGGAAGGCCTGGACGGTGGTGAGAGTACGAATCTCCACGGGGAGATTGTTCCAAAGGGTCGGAGCTACTACTGAGAAGGCTCTCCTCCTTGTAATTGCCAGCCGGCACTGGCTGGCAGATGGAACTCGGAGGAGGCCCAATCTATGAGATCTAATTGGTCGCAGGGAGGTAATTGGCAGAAGGCGGTCTCTCAAGTACGCAGACCCACTACCATGGAGGGCTTTGTGGGTGACTAGTAGCACCTTGAAGCGCCCGGAGATCAACAGGTAGCCAGCGCAGCTCGCGGAGGATAGGTGTTATGTGGGTGAACCGAGGTGCACCCACGATCACTCGCGAGGCCGCGTTCTGGACTAGCTGAAGTCGCCGGATGCTCTTCAAGGGCAGCCCCATGTAGAGCACATTGCAGTATTCCAGCCTAGAGGTCACAAGGGCCCGAGTGACTGTTGTGAGGGCCTCCTGATTCAGGTAGGGTCGCAACTGGCGCACCAGGCGAACCTGGGCAAATGCCCCCCTGGTCACAGCCGTCAGATGGTGGTCAAAGGACAGCTGTGGATCCAGGAGGACTCCCAAGTTGCTCTCTGAGGGGTGTAGAATTTGACCCCCCAGCATGAGCGATGGAGTACTGGTCAAATTGTTGGGAGGGAACACAACAGCCACTCGGTCTTTTGGGTTGAGTACAAGCTTGTTAGCCCTCATCCAGTCCATAACGGCCTCAAGGCCTCGGTTCATCACGTCCACCGCTTCATTGAGTTGGCACGGGGTGGACAGATACAACTGGGTATCATCCGCATATTGATGGTATCTTATCCCGTGCCTGCGAATGATCTCACCCAGCGGTTTCATGTAGATGTTGAATAGTAGGGGGGATAAGACCAAACCCTGCGGCACCCCATATGTTAGGGGCCTAGAGGTCGATCTCTGCCCCCCCACTAACACCGACTGCGACCTGTCCGAGAGGTAGGAGGAGAACCACCGCAGCACAGTGCCTCCCACTCCCACCTCCCGCAGTCGTCGCAGAAGGATACCATGGTCGATGGTATCGAAAGCCGCTGAGAGGTCAAGGAGAACCAGGATGGAGGGATGACCTCCATCTCTGGCTCTCCAGAGATCATCGGTCAATGCGACCAAAGCGGTTTCTGTGCTGTAACCGGGTCTGAAGCCTGACTGGAAGGGGTCGAGATAACTTGCTTCCTCCAAGGACCGCTGAAGCTGGAAGGCCACCACCTTCTCAACAACCTTCCCAAGAAAGGGAAGGTTGGAGACTGGACGGTAGTTGTTAAGAACAGCTGGATCCAAGGATGGCTTTTTCAGGAGGGGTCTCACCACCGCCGCTTTTAGCGCGGCGGGGAAGTTCCCCTCCCGAAGAGAGGCGGTAACAACCGCCTGGATCCAGCCTCGTGTCACCTCACTGCTGTTAACAACCAGCCATGAGGGACACGGGTCCAGTACACAGGTGGAGGCACTTACAGCCCTCATGGCCTTGTCCACATCCCCAGGGGCAACATCCTGAAACTCAACCCAGAGGTGGTCTACTTCATCCTCTTGTGCCTCGGCTGGAACTGCAGAGATGGAGTCCAAGTCCGACCGAAACCGAGCAATTTTGTCCGCTAAGAATTGGGCATAATCCTCAGCTCTGCCCTGTAAGGGTTCCCCCGCTTCCCTCCTATTTAGTAGGGAACGGGTTATCCTAAACAGGGCGGCTGGGCGGGACTCAGCGGACGCAACCAAGGTGGCTATATGAGATCTTTTCGCTGCCCTAAGTGCCCTGGTGTATTCCTTGGTGCTGATGGTTACCATTGCTCGGTTCGATTCGGACTTATCGGACCTCCATAGGTGCTCTAGGCGTCTCCTCCGGCGCTTCATCTCCCGGAGTTCCTCGGTGAACCAAGGAGGTCTCCGGGATCCGCCGCCTCGGAGGGGCCGTAGTGGCGCAATCCGGTCAAGGGCCTCCGATGCCGCCGAGTGCCAGGCAGCAACCAGAGTCTCTACCGGACTGTGGGCGAAAGTATCAGGAATGACCCCAAGCTCCGTCTGGAACCTTAACGGCTCCATAAGTCGCCTGGGGCGGAACCACCTGGTCGGTTCCTCCTCCCTACAGTGGGGGTTTGGTCTCCGGAAGTCAAGCCTCAGTAGGCAGTGGTCTGACCACGACAGGGGTATGATGTCGTTACCCCTCAGACCAAGATCACAAATCCACTGCTCCGAGAGAAATACGAGGTCGAGCATGTGACCTGCTGAATGGGTTGGGCCCCGGATTACTTGGGTCAAGCCCATGGCCGTCATGGAAGCCATGAACTCCTGCGCCCCATCAGAGTGTTCACCGAGCGACGGCAAATTGAAGTCCCCCAGGACCATCAGCCTAGGGAACTCAATTGCCAGCTCGGCTACCGACTCGAGGAGCGAGGGGAGGGCTGCTGCAACGCTGTTGGGAGGCAGGTACGTTAACAGCAGACCCACTTGACCCTTGAGGTCCAACTTTACCAGCAGAGACTCACACCCGACAAGCTCCGGAGCAGGGACCTACGAGGAACTAATGACTCCCGGATAACAATAGCCACACCCACCCCTTCCCTGGGCTCTCGGCTGGTGCAGCACCTGAAATCCTTCTGGGCACATCTCTACGAGGGGGACTCCTCCCTCTGGGCCCAGCCAGGTTTCCGTAATACATGCCAGGTCTGCCCTCTCGTCTAAAATTAAGTCCCGGACGAGAGGAGCTTTATGTACTACAGACCTGGCATTTAGCGACAGCAGCCTGAGTCCAGGGTCCTGATTACTTGCGCCATCTGGTCTCGGAGTGGGACTCATAGGGCCGGAAGGAGGGATCTCTGTAATGTAGCGAACCCTCCTTCCCCGGTAATGGCCTGCCCTAAAGTCCCCGCCATATCTGCCCCTCCCTGTTACGACCGTGATACTACGACCTTCTCCCGTGTCTCTGGTCCCCTCAACCACCCCCATGGCCCCTGCATCCCCCGGCAGGTCCTCCGAATCATACATACCCATGCACTCCCCCAAGCAATCCCCATGTAAGAGTTAAAACACAAAAATTACAACAATATAATAGTAAAAAGTGGGACATTCATTCATCTCATACGTATCCCATGCATATCCCATACAAAGAGAAGAAAAAAAGATGGAAGAAAAGGAGGAAAAGAAAATAAATTGCGCAGTTGATTAAAAATGCAAGATCAGATAACATAACTGGCTCTCAGTGTTCAAGGTGGTTGAAGTGGCTGGAGACCAGTTACAGTTCAGATAAAATATATGGGGGAGTGTCTTATATCCCCCCTCTTCTTCTGTAAATTTATAAAGGTTCAACCGGCCGGAACAGTCCAAGATGGTAAAGGGTTTTCTTGTGCAGGCACTGTCCAGGGCGATGCCACAAGGGTAGCCACAGAAAGTAATAATAGTGACAATAATCCAGGCCAGATGGAAATGTGCCAACAGGCCTAGGAATCCAGAGGCCGTGGCAAAAAAGGCCAGATGTTGGAATGCCACAATAAGAGATAGTCCAGTGCCAAACAGAGAACACAGGGGGAAGCCTCACAACAGTGGGGGCAGGCAAAGATGGAATCGCTTCTGTGGGGCCACCTGACCAGGCAAGAGCGGAGGAGGGGGGGGCAGAGACGGGGCGAAGACGAAGCCGAACGGGGGGGAGAGCCATCCGGAGGGACTGCCGTGGCACCAGGCAAAGCCAGCCGCCCAGCTTCCTCAGTCCCAACAGTAGTTCTGACCGTCCACTCTCCCTCCAAAGCAGCAATAGTCCGGCAAAGCCCCCAAGAGACACAGCCAACATGCTCACCCTCAACAATGTTCTTATTAGTCCGCTCTCTCTCCGAGATAATGGTGGCCGAGCAAAGCCCCCAGAAAGCGCTGCCAACAGTTCCAATAATTCCTCCGTCCGTCCGCTTACACTCCGGGGCGATGGTAAACAGAGAAAGTCCCCAGGAGGTGCAGCTAGCAACACGAGGACACCGAAACCTTTAAAAAACGCCGAGGGACGTCGCCGCCAGAGAAAGACGCCGAAGTACGCTACCGCCGTTCTCAGCGTGGCCTCGCCTCCCCCACCGCCGGGCAGCACACAGACCTCCGATGTTTGAACGAGCCGGGGCGCCCGAGAACGGCGGCCCCCGCAGAGGTCTGGCTTCCTCGGATCCCCCAGACTCCGGACATCCCTAAGGACCTCTTCACGGGAAATTCAAATCGATTTTTTGAGGTTTCCAGCGTTTTTCCGTCTGAGTCAGAACGGAGAAGAACGCCTAGCAGCCATCTCTGATCTCGCACATGCGCAAAATATGTGTGTGTGTGTGTGTGTGTGTGTGAGTCAGAACGGAGAAGAACGCCTAGCAGCCATCTCTGATCTCGCACATGCACAAAATATATGTGTGTGTGTGTGTGTGTGTGTGTGTATGTATGTATGTATGTATGTAGATGCAGTAGCTGAGTGGCTAAGATGCTGAGCTTGTTGATCAGAAAGGTTGGCAGTTCAGCGGTTCAGATCCCTAGTGCCACATAATGGAGTGAGCTCCCATTTCTTGTCCCAGCTTCTGTCAACCTAGCAGTTCGAAAGCATGTAAAAATTCGAGTAGAAAAATAGGAGCCACTTTGGTGGGAAGGGTGTTCCGTGTGCCTTCGGCATTTAGTCATGCCAGCCACATGGCCATGGAGACGTCTTTGGACAGTGCTGGCTCTTCGGCTTTGAAACGGATTTATATGTATGTGTATGTATGTATGTATGCATGCATGCATATGGGGGGGGAGGGAAAATATTCTTTTAAAACAAAGGCAGATTGATTACAAAAGAATGTGAAGTGTGAAATCCTTTCTCCTTATTATGCTTTTGAATTAAAATCACTAAGTCAAATCTGAGCCATAAAAATCAAATATAAAATAAAATGGGATTGGACAAAGGAAGTTGTTCCAAAGTGTAATGGTATTGGGAATGGCTTTGATAAATGGGAGAGGAAGATATTATGTCATTGGCTACATTGAATTTGTTTCTATCATGTTTATGGAGATTGTTTTGTTTTGTTTCTTATACACCATGAGAGTAAACCACAGTCTTACTTTCCATGGGCATTGATGCAGCAAATAATGTAACCCCTTTTGATAAGCTGAGATATGTCTCAGATGAATGAGTATTAAAGGTTTCTCTGAAAACACAGTGTATAGAGAGAGACATTCTGGCATGCACTCCCAATTTTTTGTTTTCGGCTTCATTTTTCTGAGGTCCTGCTGTCTTTGTGAAGAAATAACATGGGTTCCATATTTTGCAGTTAGCCACTAATATGTGTATTTCTGTAACAGAGGTCATGGCTTCATATCATCAAAGATCAGACTCGACTTTTATGGGCCATTGCTTATTGATTCTTAATGAAAAATCACTTATGACTGTGAAGCTATGTCAATAGAATAGTGTCTTTTCATCTTTTAAAGTTTATTTATTACATTAATATCCCATCTGTTGTCTCAGAATGCAAGATATCTCTTACCTTATTTGGGACAAGCCAAGGGAACGTCACACATCTGAATTAAGTTTTCAATCAAGTTTCCTCAGTTCTAGTTTAGCACTCCAACTTATATACCACAATGATTTTTTTCCCTTATTGTACCATTTTAGAAACAAAGAATATTAAGATTTTTTTAAAATTAATATTTGGATTTAAACATTCGGGATACAAATTAGATCCAAATCTAACTTTGTACAGAAGACTTTGAATATTTTGGACAATTATGTATTAAAGCAAATAATAAATTACTTTACAGATTATAGTGATGAAGCAACTGAATTTTAACTATGAAACTACAATATAGACTAGGTTGGCCCCTAACTTTTGCTAACTGATATTTCAATTTTCCATTTTTTGTTTGTTTTTTTGACTAAATTAAATTTAAAATATTTTTGATTGTAAATTTTAAATGTGCTGTTGTACTTTCATTTCATAGGAATTTTAAGCAGGAGTTTGCTATTTGAGTATATTGCATGAGTGAATGATTGACAGAATAATCAGCCTTAAGGTATTATTTAAAAGCAAACAAAGGAAAATAGTCACATAATGTAGTATTTGGGTTTCCTGCATCCATTAATGCTGTTTTGTCATCCCAATCATACCCGAGAGTGAAAACCTTTTCCTAAGAAGTTAGAATGGATTCAGACGGGGACAGCACAAGGAGAAACAGGCACACACACAAATGTGACATAGGTGCACCTCCTTGATTAGATCCCAACAAATATGGAGACAAAAGATATGAAACTAGCCTGTCCTGATTATATCCTTAAAAAAAGACAGTGTTAACGTTTGCTTAAAAATCTGATTGTTCCTTCAGAGATAAATAGATAGCATCAGCACATAACCACAAATTACTTCATTATTCAAAAGGATAGATGTCACCTCTTGACAATTACCAAATAGGGTTGGAAAGAATTCCAGAAACAATGTCCTGCATGTTTTTTGCCCCTGCAGTACTTACTATTAGACTCAAGAAAACTGAAGGCCTTCTTAAGTAGGGCCAATGTGATAGATATGACTGAAAAGTGAGGGGCCAATTATCTTAAAGTGGGATCTATGCTAAAGGAATATTCAGCCATCTGATTCCAGGCGATTTGCATTGTCTATTGCATCTTTAAAAATCACCTTGTGGTCAGATGGGGGCAAATTTAATAAATAAATAACAAAATAAGTAAACTCTAGTAGTCTTACCATCACTATTTGGAAGCCAACTTCTGGTGAAGATAACTGCAGTGCTACTTGAGATTGGAAGGTATTTAGTGAGAAAGATTGTGGAACAAATCAAATTCAAAATTGTTTCCTGTCTATGCAGTCATTGAATACCATGCAGAACTGATTTGTTCAGAATAAATATAGGGAATATACAGTCTATGGTGGTGTTATCCTAGTGATATTGGTGATGCCATGAAGAGGCAGAAAGCTTTAATCTACCGAATCAGCAAGGTGTCACAGGAAAATCCTAGCTCTAGATTCTATAGAAAATGCAATATTTATAACATCATTTATAACACAAGAATTCAGTGGAGTTTATTTTTATTAAATAGGCATATGTCTAGAAACGTTCTTTAACTCTGCCTTGGAGTACAAACTCATCTCATGCTATTTGATGCTTCCTGTTCTTTTTGGCTCCAGTTTACCAGCAGATCTTGTAAAAGGAAAGAAATAGAGAGATGCTGGCAAGCTGGTCAACAATTTGTACTTTAAGCTGGTAAGTTAAATACTTCCTGTTCCTCAGTTGCTAAAATGGACTATTTCATCTGTATTTTACCACCCTTTTAATTAATTTTTTATCTAAATCCATTACTGCTTTGAATCTTATGCTGCAAATTGCCTGGCTATCCCCCTCTTAATTATGTCCACAATCTTTTCCTTTATCTATCGATGGCTCTTGGCATCCTAGAAAAATTGCAGACTCCAGAGTAAACATTTAATAAACTAAAAATAAAATGTTCAGATTACATTATTGGTACACATTTTTAGATTTTCCAAAATTTTAACAGTAAAAGTAAGATATAGTAAATGCATTGTATATTGATTTTTTTCCTTTCAGTTTAAAGCTACAGAAAATAATTGATGAATTTGCAGCTAAATTCTGTGATGTTTATTTAGAAACAAGACTTTATATTCAATATGATCCTCAGATAAACATGTCCCAAGTGGCATCTTAAACTGTGAAAAACAGGAGATTGCCTATATCATTAATTCAATATGATATTAATGTAAGCAGGACAGTGATTTTATAATATGGCTTACATTCTTATGAAATACATACTGGGTAGTTTTGTAAACAAAAAGAGGTAATAATGGGGAATTTTGCATGATAAGGCTCCAGAAACGTAGCCATGTAAAGAAACATTTTAGTTAAAAGCATCCAGTTTTCTGGTTTACTGTCAATGATAGTAATTTACTCTTGTCAGATTAAATGCAGTTCCTGTTCTGTGCTGCCACATATAACCTTGATCCTTTCCTTTTAGTCTATTGATTTCTCAGACATTTCATGACAAAATATGATGCATCTCATTTGTTAAGAACCCAATGGAAATATTTATGAAGACACAAGAATGAATTCTCTATCATATTGCCATAGACAGTGTAGTACAAATGTCAATTCCATTTTATAGAAAGCAGCATTATTAAAAGTAATTCAGAACTCCAATATTAAAATATTACTCATGAGTGAGTACTGTCATCAAAAGAGTTCTGTATGAATTATGTATCTTCATGTATCTCTTGTATCACATGTAATAGTCAATGATCATTTCTAAAAAAAGAACATCTTTATTTAACTAATTTATTAAGCTGAAAGGCTGCTAATATGGAGTTGGAATGTGGGATTTCTCAAATGTTTTCTCCTTCCTTTGAAGACGGTATCTATTTTCTCCCCTACAGTACCTTGGACATCTCGTAAGAACATTTCGTTTAACCCATGATAATTACTGAAATTCTAATAATCTCTTAAGAAAATGTCAAAATTTTCTTTGAACAGATTGAATGAAAATGATAGTAAAATACAGTTTGTACCCTGTGCTAAAACTTGATACCCTTCCTTTCACTTTCTACAAAGTGAGTATGGCAAACATATATAGAACCTCCCCTAACCTTTTTCTTGGATTGCTCCTATGACACTAAGTAGAATTGTTATTACTGTGATAATAGGTAAGATAATTAGCTGAAAGTTACCTACTGAATTTCATGGCCAAGTGTGGAATTGAATCTGTGTTGCCTCAGTCCTAATCCAGTACTCTAATTACTACTGATAGGAGATAGTGTATCCATTTAGTTGTTATCCTGATTTTCAGTTTGTATCTGAAAGTTCTAAGCTAGAGATGCAGAAAACAGAACTGTTTTAAGTTAGCAAATTTGTAAAACATTTATCACCTCAGGATTTGCTTTGCAAATAAGACAGCAAGTTATCAATCAAATATAAGATGATATGCTTTTTGAATATCCAGATTACACAAGACAATTTGTCAAAGTGCAGTGGCATGAAATAACAACAAATAGAGCGGTATTGTAGGCAAATACAATTTCTTACTTGTCTCAGGTTGTCACATGCAAAGCGTTGCAAGCTGTCACAATTGGGTGATAAGGTCATCTTGTGGGTGTGGTCATTTGCTCTTGTCCCCTACTCATGTCTGGTTGGTGTGCCAGGTAATTGTTGCAGAAATTTAAATTAAGTCTCAAACCTCTTTCAAATAAACATGTATTTAGAGTTGGGTAAAATGTTTTTGTAATAGATTGTTAATAATTTCTCTTATAATTAAAGTAGATGCAGCTTTTACATAGCCATATAGCCTCTAAACTTTTACTTGTAAATTTGCAAAATTCAAGACATTTTGATGTTTTCTCCCAGAAATACTTTCATCTTCTTTTGGGCAGCATTTTGAACAATTTCTCCTGATATATTGATCTCTAATTTTTTGCTTTTCCTCTTCATTTGTGTCTTTTGTAGGCTTTTGTCATTTTACAATATTAGCTTTTACTATTACTAAATGTAGTTTTGGGGGGTATTGCTGTTGAGAGCACTAGTATTCATAACATCCGAAGAGCAGTAACTGATTAAAAATACTTTGTAGTGGTCATCTGTGTCTTTGGCTCCTGTTGTCAAAATGACATCAGCATTTTTTGTTGCATCCCAAAGCCTATCCCTTTTAGATGTGTGTGCAAAGTCATGATGCATCTACACAAAGCTTGAGGCTTGTGTTGTGATGGCATAATATTGGAATGGAATAATGGAATAACAGAGTTGGAAAGGACCTTGGAAAGGACTCCCTGCTCAGACAGGAAACCCTACACCATTTTAGACAAATGGTTGTCCAATCTCTTCTTAAAAATCTCCAGTGTTGGAGCACCCACAACTTCTGGAGGCAAGTCATTCCACTGATTAATTGTTCTAACTGTCAGGAAATTTCTCCTGAATTCTAGGCTGTTTCTCTCTTTGATTAGTTTCCCTACATTGCTTCTTGTCCTGCCTTCAGGTGCTTTGGAGAATAGAACATAGTATAAAAAGGTTGGAAGGGACCTTAGAGGTCTTTTAGTCCAACCTCTACCAAGTAGGAGACTCTATACCCGTGATATGGCACGTGGAGCCATATTTGGTGGCATGCCAGCCTTTGGCTCCAGCGTGCATGTGCACACCAGCCAGCTGATTTTTTGCCCTTCTGGAGGGCCAGGAGAGGCCATTTCCACCCTCCCCAGGCTTCAGGAAAACCTTGGTAGGTTGGGTAGGGTGAAAAACAGCCCCAACGGCCCAACCGGAAGTTTGGAAATGATTCATTTCCAGCTTCCAGAGGGCCTCTGTGGAAGCAGGGAAGGCTGTTTTTGTCCTCCCCAGGCTTCAGGAAAGTCTCTGGAGCCTGGGGAGGGGTCATGCGTGAATTCGTGAGGGGGCGCACATGCAAATGTGCACAATTTTGGCACGCTGTAAAAAAAGGTTTGCCACCACTGCCCTATAACATTTCAGATAATAATATGGCAGATACTTCTAATGATTCCCCCTTCCTCTCTAAATAGTGAAATATAACAAGACTAACTTGCCTTCATCATTTGCCTTCATCAGACTTATTGGTTTGATAGTCTCCCTGTGCATGCTGCTGCATTTTATTTTGTTAAAATTAAAATGAAAGCAATATGAAATGATGTCTCTTGAAATATTAAGTGGCAATTCTGTTCTTTTAGGGAATGCATTTCCTGAAGAACTCAGGCCTCTGTTTGTGGTAATGGTTCTGCACAAATCTTGTTCCAAGGACAGCACTATAATTTGAAGTTGATGTAGTGTTATCAGTGCCCACCCTTGTCAGACTGGAAAAATCATAGCAAATTATTGAATTATATCGTTCTTTCATATATGAATTTATCAGGTGAACTTCTCTTGCTTTCTGATTTATATTTCAGAGTAACATGGCTCATAGTCTATTTAAACTGAAGGGCATGGGTTAAGCTGATAAGGATTGGCCATGCTAGGTTTCTGTTACAAATGAATTGATCGTGAGGTAGGCATCCTTGTACTACACTTTAAGCTGCTCCAGTTCTCTACTCATTCCCACTTGACTTTAAACGGCTTTAAGAAAAAAAAACTTGTCTGGTCTGAGACAGTTTACCAAAAACTTGCAAAGGATTGAATCTGGACTACAGGGTACCACAGCTTCCCACCAGCCCGATTCCTCTGCTGCTGTGCGCTGTCAATTTCCTTTTCCAGGGAAGCAACTTCCAATTATCACCTTCTGAGCAGGTCTTACAGGACATACATAACTTTTGGGTGTATCTGTGTGCGTGTGAGAGTGGGCATGTCCATGTGCACATAAATATATACCCATGTAATAAATGCAAGTACCGCACGTAAACACACAAAAAATTTAATTTATACACCCGAACCAAAGCATTAAAATGCGCATGGATATAGGTACAACAGCTAGCTTTAAAACAGAAATGTTTCTTTCCCTGAGCTACCCTCTTATCCATTTAAATAAGCAGTGTAGCCTTTTATCATTTCTTGTCACTAAAGCAAGTCTGTGAGAGAAAAATAGTAATAAAAATTGCTGTGTTTTAAACTGGCAAAATCAAATGCAACAACTTAAGGTTTCAGTGACTGCACTATTGCAAGGGACTGTTAAAGATAGCTTGCAAAGACTTTAGAGGCTATGACAACCATTGAATTGATTGAGAAGGTTCCCTAACTTTGGCAATCAACTTTATGCAGGGTTGGCTTAAAAAAAAGGTAACAGCAGCAGATAAAACAGATGGGACTTGAAACATTTGAAAGAAAGAAACTGGGAATTACTACTTTGAAAGCAGAGTAGGGAAGTGCACCTGAAGGTCAGTTTTGCAGTGGGTGAGAGCATGTGCTGCCATCCAAAAATGATTGCTTCCGGAACTTTTCCACGAGATTTGCCAATGCTTCGGCCACCCACTGGTGGATCTATTTGCAAGTCCGAGCAATGCACAACTGCCCCGATTCTTCTCCGCTTCCCAGCACGCAACGTGTAGGGGACAGACACACTCAGAAGCCCTTGGCCTCCGGGACTCCTTTATGCCTTTCCCCCCCTTCCCCTGATCCAAGGGATCCTGAGGAAGGTAATATTAGAAAGGGCACACATCATCTTAGTAGCCCTGTATTGGCCGAGGTGGCCTTGGTTTGCAGATCTCCAGCTGCTGTCCATTTCTCCCCGTGGAGGATCCTCCACGAGGAGATCGCCCAGTACCAGGGGTCCTAATGCATCCGGAGCCCCAGTGGCTCCAACTGACTTCCTGGCACTTGAGCGGAGCCTCCTAAGCGGGGCTCACCTCTCCGCTAAGATTATTTCCACAATCGAAGCAGCCAGACGATTGTCGACCACACGGATATATAATTCCACGTGTCGGCATTCGCCTCCTGGTGCGAGAGACTTCATCTCTCCTCTGTCATCCGTGTTTATCCATATATCTGTTATCTAGCTCATGCTTGATGAAATAAATAATAAATACATAAAATAAAATAGAAACCAGGGGAGCTTTCAAAATGACATGATTACTTTAACTCTTCAAGGAGTGATGCTTCACTCATGCTTACATCCTTTATGACTGCCCTTTTAAAATGTTTGGCACAGCCCTACTAATATTAGATCTCTGCCACAGCAGCATCATCTGCTTTTTTTCCTCAGAACAAATCCTTCTGAAAGGACAAGAGTAACATTTCCTTGACCTGCTGGTTGCATAGAAACAAAGGAAAGGGAACTATATAAAAGGTTATTAAGAAATCCAATAATAAGACATAATTTAAGTTCACTGTATACAGCTGTAAATCATTTTAAACAGATTCCTTGCTGGGAACTGTTCTATCTTAGTTGGAGTTTAAAATACTAGTTTATAGATGTAGCGAATCTAGGGATAGCAGAAAAAAATGGAAGTGCCTGTGGAAATAGAATTTATTTAGGAATAATGAATTTGGCAGATTGTAAAGTCTGACTTCTTTTATTGAGTTTCTTCCACATCTTGTTTGTTTGGATATTTTGCAATCTTTAAGGGGGGAAAACAAGAGTTTTTAAGGAGGAAAGTAAGAAGGTAAAGGTAACCCAGTTCTTGTGGATTTTACTTTACTTGTTGCTGACTATAAAGGGTGGTGCTCATTTCCATTTCAAGATCATTGAGCCAAAGCTGTCCAAAGACATTTCTGCAGTCAAATGTCCAGCATGACATGATGGAGCACTGTTATCTTCCCACCAAAAGGGTACCTATCTGAACCCTCAGTGTCACCTGAATCACAGTGCAAATGGGGATGGAACCTTCTTGGGACTGCTTAAAGGCCTGTGTTATAGATAGGAAATAGGTGGTGTCATATCCCTCTCCCTCTGTTAAGAGAGAGTTGTTCAGTTTTAATACAAATGGCCTCTTTGGCTACTCTTTCAGTGGTCCTCTCCCCAATGTGGACTTTTAGGAATTGCAACAAATAGACCGATTTTTTTGGTCTCCTGTGTGATATAAAAGTGTTTTGAGTTGCTACTCTTGTGGTTTTGTTACTCAGATTGCACACTGCAAGTGATAAATGCAAGATGAGCTATCCATTTATCCATCTATCCATCTATCCATCTATCCATCTAGCCATCTAGCCATCTAGCCATCTAGCCATCTAGCCATCTAGCCTATCTAGCCATCTATCTATCATCTACACACACACACACACACACACACACACACACACACACACACTCTCTCTCTCTCCTTCCTATTTTTAAAGACAGCCTTCTCCAGCTAAGTCATCTTCATACATATATAGTTTCTTTCAGTAGTAGCTTTCCTACATGTACACTTACCTAATGGCTTTATGTGCAAATACAGTTGGATATTCCAAGGTTTTCCATATATTGTCCAAGGTTACTTGCCTGGCATTAACATGAATACACTTCCTCAATTACTGGCAAGCCCTACATAATAGCAAACAAACAAATAAACAAACAACATCCTCAAGAACCACACAGATTTGGAAAAGGCATCTTTAATACTCGTGTGGGATAAAAACATTGAAAAATGCAAGAATAAAGTTCCAGGCCAATTCAGATCAAATCTCTTTGGAAAGTTTCCTCCCTGTAGCCTCAATTAAACTACAGCCCTCCCCTGCTTACTTTTTATAGTTTTTTCAGTCAGGAATGATTATTTTAAGGTCCCTTTATTTCTCCTAAACAGTTTCATATAATATTTCTATTTTGCTCTTCTGTCATCTACTACAGTTTATCTGGATTTATTACTTTTTCTTAATGTTAGAATTGGCAGTATAAGTTTATTTTGCAGCAACCCCATAGTCACGCAATCAAAATTTGGGCACTTGAGAACCAACATGTATTATGACAGTTGCAATGTCCTGGGGTCATGACATCACCTTTTGCTGCCTTCTGACAAGCAAAGTCAATGGAGAAGCCAGATGTGCTTAACAACCATGTAGTAACTTAACAACTGCACTGACTCAACCATGCGAGCAAGATGATAAAATGTGGGCAAACTTCATTTAACAATTGTCTTGCTTAACAATGGAAATTTTGGGCTCAATTGTAGTTGTAGGTTGAAGACAGAGGTGGGTTCCTACCAGTTCGCACCTATTCGGTAGAACCGGTTCATCAAATCTACCGAACTGGTTAGAAGAGGTTCCACCAGTGGACCCGGAAAGCAGGCCACACCTACAGAAGAGGTTCCAAAAATTTTTGAAACCCACCACTGACTTGCATGCTTCAATGCCAGAGTTTCTGAGCCAACATGACTGGAGGAGGAATTCTGGGAGTTGAAGTCCACAAGTCTTAAAGCTGTCAGGTTTGAAGACCCCTAGTTTTTTTTTCTAAAGGGTTAGGGGTGCAAGGATCTTGTAACTTGACAGCTTTAAGACCTGCATGCTTCAATGCCAGAGTTTCTGAATAGCTACTTGGACCGACCTAAGTACTAATTCATAATTTCATATCCAGTCACATGGGCGGCAAGCCACTCCCATCCAGTCACATGGGTGGCAAGCCACTCCCACAAAGGAGGCCACACCCACAGAGTAGGTTCGAACAATTTTTGAAACCCACCACTGGTTGAAGACTACCTGTACATTTTTTTAAAACTAAAAAGAATAATCTTTAAGTTTGGGCATTTTACTATTGATTGTTATACAGAGTTGCTCAATTAAGAGCAAATGGAGATGTGTGAGCTGAAAAGTCACAGGCCTGGAATCATTTGAGCTTTTCAGATAAACTGCTTAACTGCAGCAGCTGAAGGCTTATTTCATCATAGCTAAATCAGCATTTATAACCCACCATCTCACTTATGACCAAAACTGTATATTTAAGTAAGATATCTAAATGAAAACACAGACCAACTGAGAAGTGCAATTTTAGTGCACTATCACTATATTTTAGCCATAGTTATTTAACATATGTTTGGCAACTTCTGTTGACATTGCTTTTTAGGTAATATTTGCAAGGAATGCTTAATGGATCAAGCATTTAACCCCTGTTTATTGTCAATTTCTGAATGATTATGGTGTTTCTATATCCTGTGAATTTATTCTTTGGCCATTTTCTCATAAACAGCCACACCAATCATTCCCTAACCCTCTGCTGCTTTGCATATTCCCTGACTGCTTTTCCGATGTGATAGTATCAGAGTGGCTTTGCTGTATGCCCTCTTTTCTAACTGCTGACCATAGTGTATGGTCCAATTTCCAATTATGGAAATTCCTTTTCCCTTCAGACATCTGTGAACCAGTTGGAAAAAGATGTCCTTCCTTTCCTAGGGGAGCTGCCAGCAGGATTCCGGATTATAGCTTGCAGTAGTCATTTCCTAATATTCTGCAAAATGGGGACATGCCAAATTGTTGTGTGTTTCTGTGAATTTTTTAAAATTCATATAGGCAACATTAATTTGAAATCATAAGCACATACTTTGTGTTTAAAGATGTTTGGGATTAATTTCTTTCTTTCTTTCTACTCAATAATTTGAAGACTCCACTAAAGTAACTGATGACAGCCCTTTTCATAATTGTAAATTGTTGATGCATCCAACCTGCCAGTTTTTCTTATTTGCCCAAAGCCTTTTTAACACACCTGCACATACAGTGATGGGCAGGATAACCATCACTTGGGTGCTGCAAGGTATCACATTCCTTTGCTATATTTCCACTCTTAGTTTATTTCCACATTCATGTGTATGTTGCTTGATAATTAAGTAGATTGGCAGTATCTACAAGTTGTTGATAAATATTTGTTGACAAGTAAATGGAAGAATGTATGTCAGCTCATTTTCATAGAAGGTTAATTAAGTAAAGCAACTGATTTCTGATTGAATCTTACAGATCTGGATCATGAAATTAGCCTATATTTCACTTTCCAGGAAATGTAAACAATGTATTTTTTCATTTGATACTAATGATGTTAGTCTGCCATCTATCATCAGTACCAAAACAAAATCAGACTTCTTATTGTAGACGTTATCCAGAATTCTGTCACATGATATAAAGGAGGAAATCTTTGATGGTTTGATACGTTTTACAGTATAAACACATTGTGTTTATTATATAGAATATATTTATTATATAGAATATATTTTGCCTAACAATAAGTTATTATCATCAGTAACATTTTAGTATTAAGGTAAAATGCTTAAATCAGTTGACTTAATAAAAGAAAAAAATATGTAGAAAATAAAGCATGTAAACTTATATTTGTAGAATTCTTGGTACATTTAGACTTTGTAATAAACATGTGTATACTCCTTTACTTTGTTCAACTAAAAAAAGATGAAATCATTTTTTGATGTATGCAAATAGAACTCTTTTCAACTTGTGGTATCAGTGTTTTTTCAACAATAAATGGAAATTTTTTTACAAAAAATTAATATGTGAAATAATTTATGTTCAAAAGAGAGCCATTATATTACATTACGTAAAACTATTGGAGAGCATTTCATTTTTAAAAGTATTTTTCTTCCCAGAAAGTTGAGCCTTCAGTCAACTTTGTCTGGCCTCTGATATTTTCTAAGTGCTTTTGAAACTCCATGAAACTTCTAATATTTTATAATATTCTAAAATTTAATTTGTACTTTAATTTATTAATTTAAGTATTTGAAGGAAGTCCTGACTTTTCCTACTTCTAAAAACCATGAGTCAGAACCTGCACCAACTACTCAGTTAGTATTAACTTCCAACTTCCAACTGAAGTTGGGAGCAGTTAGTCACACTTAGTTAGTGAGTACTTGAGAGACCGCCTGAGTACTTGAGAGACCGCCTCCTGCCGATTACCTCCCTCCGACCAATTAGATCGCACAGATTGGGCCTCCTCCAAATTCCATCCGCCAGTCAATGCCGACTGGCGACTACGCGGAGGAGAGCCTTCTCAGTAGCAGCTCCGACCCTGTGGAACGATCTCCCCGTCGAGATTCGCACCCTCACCACCGTCCAGACCTTCCGCACAGCCCTTAAGACCTGGCTATCCCGTCAGGCCTGGGGATAAGTTTCTAATTCACCCCTCCTGAGTGTTGAGTGTTGAATGAAAGTTGTGTTTTACTGTTTATTTTTCACATATTGTTTATGTTTTTATATTGCACCCCCCCTTTCCCTATGAATGTAAGCCGCCCTGAGTCCCCTCAGGGAAAAGGGCGGCCTATAAATCCCAATAAAACTAAAACTAAAACTAAAAACTAAACACATAAAAATGCATGGGAATGGATGCATATCCATATGCCACCTTGGAGATGTTAAATAGGCACCTCTTTCAGTTTTAATGCATCTGACTAAAACATTTGTAGCTTCTAGTCTTGGATATAATACATGTAAATTTGCATGATTGCTTGTTTTCCTAAACAGTTTATATATTTAATAATGTTAATTCTTCTGCGTTCCGTTGGCTTCATAAGTATTAATTTATGACATTGACTATGTTGTTCATGCTATAAATATGGATATTCTATACATTGCCTGTGCAGCTTTCTAATTGCTTAGTTGATATCTAATTAGCTATTTGACAGAGGAAAGTAGATAGGATTTCCTGTTTTGGGGGGGGACTGGGCAGAATAGATTTGAGAAATGTGTGTGGCATGTGGGTGTCATGGCATCATTGGAATCCAGTTTGGAGGAGAAGGCATTGGAACTGGGACTGTCCAACAAGGATGGCACATTTCTTAGCGGGATTTGGAGAGGCCAGGGACTGAGGACAATGCTGTCCCAGGCCGCTCAGGCATTGGGGGAGGTGGTTGACCAGATGGAGAGCTGCCTGCCTTCACAGACACAGGGGAGGATCAGCTACAGACAGGCAGTGTGCTGATAGGAAGCAGATCTCCTGTGATGTGGAATAGCTGTCTACTCTACTGGATCTAAGGGTAAAGAGAGCAGAGTATAGGCAAGCCCAGAGGAAGGCTGCAAGGCTACTTGGGAGAAGGTTTGCCCCCACCCCACCTCACAAGGAAAACCTGGAGTGGAGTAACTTAAGGAAAAGCCAGGAACAATTGCCAGGAACAATTGTTTGCTTTGGCTTACACTCCCCCAGCTTTGACTTGTGCCTGTTGCTGTTTGCCTTGCCTCCCTTGGAAGATTGCTCTTTGCCTTTTGCCTTGGACCTAGCCCTTCTCTTGAGGACTACTTTTGACCTTTGCTTCACTGTGCCTTTGGAACTGCTTCTTGCATTAGACCTTTTCTTTGCCCCGAAGACTGCTATTGTCTTGTGCCTGGGCTCTGCCTTGTGGACTGGACTTGGAACCCTGGATCTTGTCCTGTGAGAGTGCTCCTACTCTGTGGGCTTCATTGGTACTGTAGGGGCTGTGTTTAAGGGAACTGGGGGTGGCTGTTTTCAGGGTAGCGTAGAGTGTGGAGCCGTACGGTTCATTGGAGGTCTGTTTGTTGGAACATTTGCTGAGAAAAATAAAGGACTCTCTAGAGGCCTGCCTTGCCATGACCATCTGGGTCACAACACTGGGTAACAAGATGTTCAGATGTGTTCTATGGCATATAAAGAAAGGGAGAAAGTAATAGCACAACAAGGTATTTATTAATTTGTTAAAGAAGAATGGTAGTGTTCTAATTTCACCTACCTTTACTCAAGTCATTACCAACCCTATCACACTCATATGTCTTCCAATCTTGAAACCTTAAATAACTTAAATAACTTTCTTTTGGGTCAAACTTCAATACATCTACAGTATGCCGTGTTCTTGGCAACAATGCAAAAATGGCTTGTCATTGACTTCTTCCAGAATGACATTTTAAAAAACTTTCTAATTTAGTTAATAGTCTCTGATCTAAATGCTAACCAGATGCATCTCTTATGTAGCTTGTAGCCAGCCAGATGCTGATCTCATCTGAGACCAACTACTAGAGTAAGGTTTCTCAATCTTAGCAACTTTTAAAACTGGTTGGGGAATTATGGGAGTTGAAGTCCACACATCTCAAAGTTACCAAGGTTGAGAAACAATTAACTAAATCAAGGCTGTCAAACTTGCAGCCCATGGGCCGGATGCGTCATGCACTGGCCACGCCCATGCCCAGTTTAGCAAAGGGGGGAAATGTCCTGATACTTCATGTAATGCTGCTGTGACGCCATGAGTTTGACACCCCTGAACTAGAGTTAGGGTGCAAAAGTACAGCAGTCCTACATTTTAGGTATAGAAGAGAATGTATAGAATAACTTTTTGTAAAATAGCTTCTATTCTCATACAAATAATAGCTATAAACAGTGGATTTATTTTCCAAAGCAACTATGGAATATTGCCCTTCCTTCTGTTTTTCTTATCCACATTTTCTCTTTTTCTTATTTTCATTTTCCCTCTCCTACTCTCTTGTGCTTTTCTTCTTCTTATAAGTAATAATATAGTTAAGAAAGGTAGAATCAAGGGTGATAGTGTCATTGGTATGACAAATGGATCTGTCCTGCTGTCCTGTTTTACCTACATAGTGAAAGTTATAGGACTTTAGAGCAGAAGTGAGTAATGTTTCCAAAATTCTGCTTGGACTAAATTGGAAACATTGTGAATCCTTCCGTTAAAAAGTGGAAGCAGTTGCATTCCTTTTTCTCTGTCAGTCGGAAGGTTTAAAAAACTACCCTGTTTCCCTGGTTAATAAGCCCATTCGGACTTTTGAGCGCATGCACTAAAATAAGTCCTCCCCTGAAAATAAGCTCTCCCTGAAAATATTGCAACACAGCAGTAGCCATGAGGTGACCATGCTCGCTGCCTCCTGCACCTCAAAAATAATAAGACCTCCCTGAAAATAAGGCTAAGTGCTTATTTCAGGGGTCAAAAGAAAACAAGACCCTGTCTTATTTTGGGGGGAACATGATATTCACTACTTCATTCTCACCAATCCTAGCTGTCTTCAGGCTTTCCCTGCTCACTCCACATTTTACTTCCCATTTAATCTCTTGTTAAGTGTGGCATTCCAGGCAAAAGGAGAAGGGAAATTTTAATTTTTACTTGGTCACTTCAGGAAAAGAATTTGAGGGCATTAGGACTTATTTTAATATTTTATTTAAATTCTTGCCTGAGCCTTGGGGCAAGCTATAATGATGCATCAATTTGGATGGCTAATAAAATATGTATCTAAAATGTTGATCACAGACAAAGAGTTTATTATAATAATTATTTGTGGATTCTGTTATGAACATCATTATATTGGAAACTGGTTACGGCATAAACATCAAATCTTTGTTATTTATTTGAATTCACATATTGAATAAATTCTATAAAGAAATTCATTGTCAAAAGTCTCGAGTGGCTATTGAGTTTCATAAAAATAATGCATGATTCATATAATTACTATATTGTGAATTAGCTTTATTAAAGGATGAATGCATTTTAAAGGTTTCTGACAAAAAGAAAATGAAATGTGAAGAAATGATTTTCAGGCAGAATAGTTACATTCAGTGCTTAAATGAACAATTATTGTTGGACATTCTCTTACACAATATTAGCTCTCAATGAAAGGATTCGGTTCCCTGACACTTTTAATTGGCTTGAACTGTAGCATAAATGAAACTGGAACCAGGAACTAATTCCTTCCAACAATTTTGGAGCATCTGAATTGGTGCCTTACTACTATGTATTATAACCACCCAGAAGCCTGTGAGTTCTAAAATCAATAGAACCTCTGCATACTTGGCTTACTTTCTAAGCCAGAAATTAACATGAGAATTATGCACTTTAAGCATTTCCTACATTCTTAAATTGGTTTATTATTATTTGTAAGCTATTCCATTGCAATTCATATATTAGGTGCTTTATTGTAAGTGAATGGTCTTAAAAGGCAGCTTAAAATCTCTTAAACTAAATGTACAATAAATATAGTTTAGCACAGTATATTCCAACAGTGCTAAACTATTAGACTTGTGTAAAGCAGCATGGATTTACTTAACAAAAAGTGGGTTTCTCAGCACACATTGAAAGGTTGAAATTTTGGGGCAGTGCTTCTGCAGAGGGCTTCACTTGGCCTTCTCCAGTATCATTATGTCTTGAGAGGACAACTGTGAAGGGTTCCAAAATAGATCAAAGCATACCAAGCAGTTATTTTACTTCAGTCTGCTATTGCTTTTTGGGTTTTAGAGGGTGTTTCATTCAAACTTAATTGAAACAAAACATTATTTGAAAATTTCATCAGCCTATAAAATATACACATCATCTGAAGTAGCCATGTATTCTAAATGTATGTACCTGACAGTGACGTGCGGTGAGCTTTATGGCTGGTGAGGCAGCTTTTTAGGCTTGTGGACTTCAACTCCCAGAATTCCACAGCCAGGCATTCTCAGTTCTGATTTAAAGCGACAGCATTTCCCCCCTTGTAAAATAGGTTTTCCCATTCTTTTTCTTCTCCCTCCCCCTCCTTCCTCCCTCTCTCCCTCCCTCCCCCTCTCAAACAGACACATGCACACAGAGAAGTTGGATCCCTCTCTCACTCACTCACTCTCAAACAACACAAACACAGAAGTTGGATTGGATATATTTTCCAATGGCTTGAAAGCATCCTCTGCCATACCCCCCCTTCCCCTGCTGCCTTCTGATCAGAACCTTTGATTGCAGGTGAATCACGTTGCCTTTTCAGTGAAGCTGGGCTTATATACTTTTATCCAGCTGTGTGTGTGTGTGGTGTGTGTGTGTGTGTGTTGAAAAGGCAACGTGGTTCTGCATGCAATCAAACTTTTTGAATTCCTCCCCCCTCCCCACACACGCAACTTTTCCAGCTGTTTCAGAGAGGATTTCAACTCTGCCCTCATGAAAGGCCAGAGCTCTGAGTCAGACTGAGCTAGTTGCTCCCAGAGAACTCTAAAAAGCCTCTAAAAATGCCCTCTACAGGAGGCGAGAGAACACGTGCCTCCTTTGCATACGAATTTTTTTGCTTTTTAACCCTTGCTTAACTCTTAAAAGGTGAAAAATAGCTTATGCACAGGAGGCCCCTAGTTCTCTGGCCTCCTCCTATAGTTAACACTAAGCACTGTTCCAAGTCACTGTGATCTGGCAGCAACTACCTTGGCTTTAATTATTCTTTAATTATTCTTTAAAATTCTTTCCTTTTCCTCATGACTGGTGAGGCCACGCCTGCCCTGCCTCTACTGCATGTCCCTGGTTCCTGAATCCCACAATCAACTACAAACACACTTTTCAGCTGGAACTTTTGCAATTTTAATTCTAGATAAAACAAACATTCTGGTCTTTGTAGCTATATACCAGTGTTGGTGAACCTTTTCAGCACTGAGTGCCAAAATGGGAGTGTGTATATGTGTGTGTGCCAGAAACCAGAAGAGCAGCTGCCCGGGGTGCATGCACGTATTGGGAAGATGATCTTCCATTTTCTGGCATGCGCATGCACATCGACCAGCTGGTCTTCATGCACATATGCACAGCAGAAACTGGAAAACCAGGTAGCCACTGCACATATGTGGGCCAGAAACTGCAAGATCATCTTCTCGATACACTCATGCACCCCGGTGCACTAGCTGGCCGGTGCACTGGAAACCAGAAGAGCAACAGGCGACAACTTGCATGCCCAGAGAGATGGCTCTGTGTGCCACTTCTGGCAATCGCACCATAGGTTCACCATCATGGCTATATGCCTCGTGGGTTCAGATAAAGCCTCGGCAAAGCTCAAATGTGTGAAGTCTTAGACCCTGACATCCCAAAAAACTTCAGATCTTCACTATTGCTAGCTTGTAGATGCTTCTTTTCTCATGCTTGGAAATTTTCATAATGTTTTTGTACACAGATAGTTAATTACATTGGTGGGATTTGATGCCCTGCCCTTGGTGGTGACTACAGGGAGATTCAATATTACAGTGGTAACTTATTAGCAAACTCTCCTATCCAGCAAAATCCAGTTACAAATCCACTCACTTAAATATCTAAGGTTTTTTTAAATTTAAATTTATGTCTATAATATTTGGGGAAAAATAATCATTTCTTTATATTTTTCTTTTTTTACACTTTTTACTTTCTTCTTTTTAAAAACTTTTCTGTATCTTAAATATTAATTTTTGCTATTTTTATATTTTTGTTTAAAACTAATGAAGTTATTGCAAAAAAGGAAACATAATAAGATTACAACTGTTTTAGCTGAAGCAATTGCCCAATTGCCTTTGGAAATTTTTTGGTTTGTTCTATAAACATCTACATTAACTCTGAATTTTGTTAAATATTTGCTCAGTTTTCACTGGTAGCCTGCTTCTGGGGACAAACTTTATTTCATCATTATTTTTTCTTCAAAGAAGTGAAAAGGTTAATACAATATGTTCTCAAAAAGAAACGTCTCTGTGTGTGTTTGTGTGTAATTTACTTAACAATTTACTTGACAGTTTAAATATGGGGAAAGGAATGAATGAAAATAAATGAAAGTTAACTATATTTTAAATAATATGCCTGTAAAGTTTTATTTGTCTATATTTTAATGTATGCATGTTCACTTGTTAATTTTGTAAGTATAAAATGGAAATTCAGAAAATAGCTTTATTACTGTCAACTCTATTGAATTTCAGAACAGCACTTCTAATATTAATGGTCTCTTTTTATTTTTAAGTTTTGATTCCTTTTTTCCCTGAAGTTTACTATAGTCCATAATATTATCTCAGTCCTCTCCCCCACCCAGTATGTAATTTATTTTAAATTAGGTTTTCCATGCTTAGGTTATACAGAGCTAAGTGAAATTAAAAATCATTGTCTCTCTTCCTGTCCAGCAGCAGATACGTTGAATGCAATCCACTAAAAGCTACTGATATGCATTCTTCATTAATTCCACTGAGATTGTAGCGAAATCCCACTCAAAATAAACTGTGCTTGCATATCATAGGTGCTCAATGAATTGTACTCATCCTTCTTTAAATTGTTACAGTTTGTGGGCGAAGCCAAATTTTACCCGTAGAAAATTTATTTCCCAGCAGGGTTCTGCTAGATTGCCCATGTGAAGGGGAAATGGTTTCTGCTTCAACAGAGAAGCATAAAAAAATAGATGTGTGCAAATCATTTGACCAGATGTGTTTCCCCTTCTGGATCTCCCTCAAAGTCATGAAGCAGCTGCAGCCAATTGAACAGACATCTTCAGGAAGACCTTGAGACTGCTGAGTCTTCAAATGGTGGCTGCTGTTGTAAGTAGTTTGGTAACTGCTTCTTGATTTCCAAAGAACTGATGATTGCATACAGGTGTTTGCATTTTTAATACTGCCGCATTAATGAAATGTTGAGATCTCAGCTACTAAACTTGGTATTAGAACAAGTCACCCCAATAAATATCTATAACAAACACATCAAAGTCAAGATGACAGATATTAACTAGGGCAACTGACCTGCTCACACAAGGAGTGGTAAAGGAAGGATGGCTTGTAAACTAATCGGAAGCTAATTGACAACAATTTTACCTATTCAGATTTTATGCAATGACAATAGTGTGGAAATTAAAGCTGCCTTAAGTACCCCAAGGAGACTAGAAAAGTAGGAAAATTATTATCATTATCATCAAGCATATTTCAGGACAGATTTGTTACACAGTTACCTCAGCAAATGTTGTAAGTCTCCTTCTAAAATACTTGCTCTGATTTTCTTGGTGGTCTATGATAATTTTCAGAACTAAACGGTGTTATGTTGTGATTAGCTGAGGATAGTGGATCAGTTATGCCGATTCCAGGAAGCGGTCAATTTGGCCAACATTTTAAATTGCTTTTCTGCAAAAAGTTACCAATGAAAAGCCTATGAAAATTAAGACTGGTCTGGCATATAGTAGCAATACAGTTAATTAAGCCTGAATTCTGCAGTCATAGGTTTCTCTTATTGAAATAGTGACTATAGTTGTATCCAATTTATATATTTAATTTATGGGGAAATGGCCTTTAAAGTTCTTCATGTTTAAATTCTTATGAAACAAGCTCTAATAGATCTCCAATAGAGGTTTTTGTGCTAGTTGCGATGTTGTGCCTGACTCATCACGACCCCATGGACAATGTTCCTCCAGGCCTTCTTTTCCTCTACCATCCCCAGAATCCATTTAAGCTCAGGCTGACTGCTTCGGTGACTCCATCCAGCCATCTCATTCTCTGTTGTCCCTTCTTCTTTTGCCGTCAATCTTTCCCAGCATTACCACTTCTCCAGTGAGTCCTTCTCATTAGGTGGCCAAAGTATTTGAGTTTCATTTTCAGGATCTGACATTCTAAGGAGCAGTCAGGGTTGATCTCCTCTAGGACTGACCGGTTTGATTGTCTTGCAGTCCAAGGGACTCACAGGAGTGTTCTCCAGCACCATAGTTCAAATTCAACTAGTTAGAATAGATGATCAGGAGATGGGACACCACAAATAGAATATACAATATTGGCAGACCAAAGAAGCAAAGGACTATTTTGAAATTCTTCCACATATGGAAGGATCAGTGGTATTAGTTGCCATAAAACATATCTATTTAATAGTTTAGGCATATATGACAAGTAGGTGAACTTGAACAATTACCACTACTCTCCCGTAATCAATGTCAGGCTCTGCAACAAGATAGTTGATAAACAAAACCTATTGTATAATGCATTGATAGCTTTGCTAAATAAACAGCTTAAGAGCACAGTGAGAAGTAAGTGGACTCAATAACTAAGTGGGACAAATGTCAAGAACATTTATATGGAACAATTATTATTCCATTATATTTAGTAATATATTAATTAACATCAATAAAAAATTCTACCAGTTATGTTGTGCTGGTTCAGGATCAGGTCCTTAGACCAATGTTCTTACTCTATTTTTGCTTATCTGCAGTTGATTATATTAACCTTCAGCTCAGTAGAAAAAACTGTGAAAATAATTTTGAGATATTAATGCTGGAGAATTCAACTTTACAAATTTTAGATCTCTAAACCTACTAATATGCCTGACAAGAATAAGAAAAAAAAATCAGTGAAACTGATTTGTAAAACTAGGTTACCTCTAAGAGCAATCAGTAGTGAGTAGAAAGCGTCTTCTGGAAGCAAGAAGTATTTCCAGCTGAGAAACAGTTGGGTTTCTTCTTCCTTTTTTCAGCTGTTGTTATTGCACAAATGCATAAATGAAATCTTAACCACCCTGTTGTCATCATACCTCATTTTTTTCCTCGCATAAGCATATCATGGTTTTTGAAGGTTACCCATCCAAGTTCAATGCAAGTGCTTGGGAGTGGTAGACACTTCTTACAATATCTTCCTTGAAAATCTTTATCAAAGCTTGATAAATAAAAATATTTTCAATAAATCAATAGCATTTGTGTACTTAATACATCTGCAAATAAATTTGCAAATAAAGTCTGCTTGAGTAATGAGACCACAAGATTATGAGTGCTGAATTGAGATTTTGCAGAAACCTGATATTTGGTCATTTTAGGAAAAATGACAAATTATCTCATAAATAATTATAACTGCATAAAATTTGCATTTTTAAAAATATGGAGACATATAGACTTAGAAACAATTACTATAATGAAATCCAGTGTATTTCACCTCAGAATGGAAAGATTATAGTAAATTCAGTTCTCAGATTACTTATTGTTCTGGTTAGGTTGGTTGATGAACAGCTCCAAACCTAGATTTGGTTCATTAATTGTTCCTAAAAAGATCAATATGGAGAATGAATTCTAAAATACAATTTTCAGTCAAAATCATTTTGTGAAGAAAAGTTATATAATTTAAGAGATCTTGACAGTGTTCACAATATATCACTAGTCAAGAAGGAAAAATCAATATTAATGTTCATATTGTAGTGATATAGCTTTGAAGTTTAATTCTATTTCACAAGCAGTAAATCTATGCACATAGCATTTATTAGTTTACTGGGAAAATGGGATATTATTTGGATTACCTTTATCAGTGATCCATTGTGCATAAACCAAGGTAGTGACACAAACTTCAACCTGGCCATCTAGATTCCCAGGAGCTATTCATGTGATCTTCTGTTGGATTTAAGTTGCCTCTGGGATAATCAATAGTGTTTGAAATCACTGCTTCATAAAGGACTTTTGCTTTCCTGACATTTATGTCTGATTCTCTGAAACCTCACTGGTATGTATGTGTCAAAACCAGGATTTACTTGGACAGAAGTGACACAATTTGTCCTAGGTTTATTCCACTAGTAGCACTTTAAAATGCATAGGAAATTCCCACATCCAAGTCCAAACAAAGCAAACACATCTTATTGCAAATCCTCATCACCAAAATAAGGCTTTATGAAATGCAGGCAGGATTGAGGCCACTTGGAGTTCAAGGGTATTCTGTTCCACAGGGTAGCTGAAATAACAGAGTTTGCACAGATCCTGGGTTCTATAAGATTTATTTTCTTTTGTCTTCTGTTTAATTGTGTCCAATTCTTGGAAACTCCCCGAGTCCCTATAGTTTTATTGGCAAGGCTTTTAAAGAAGTGGTTTGCCATTACCTTCCTAGGGCTGAAAGAAAGTGACTGGCCCAAGATCACTTGGCTGGCTTTGTCTAACACAGAACTAGAACTCATGATCTCTTGCTTTGTAGCCTGATGCCAAAACCATTAAGTCAAATTGGCTTTCTCCATAAAGTTATTGTTTAAATTAAAAGATGGAATCTGGAGCATGCCAGGTTGTCAGATCTTAGGAATGGGCTGAGACAATTGGAAGCAGTTCTGCAGATAACCTGACTTTACTTCATGAAGAGTTTTAAAGATGACGATCTTCACCTTTACTTTGTTTGTTTGTTTGTCCATGGAAGCAAACATATCCAACAGATCTCCTTCTTATTTTCCCACATCAGCACCCAGGTGAGGTGAGTTGGCTGAAAAAAAGTAATTGGCTCAAGGTCATCCAGCTGGCTTTCCTGGCTAAGGTGGGACTAGAACTCATGGTGTCCTCTAGCCTTAACCACTAGAGCAAACTGGCTCTCTCATAAAATTCCAGTTCATCTAGAAGCGCAAAACTCTATTGAGAACTAGAGGGGAAAAACTTTGGATCCAGGAAGACTTAACATCTATATTTAGTCTTATTAAGGTAGAAGCTAAGTGTATTCCTCTGAAAAAGGTAGATTTTGGAAAAGGGGAAAGAGTGATCAAATTATTAAGAGGGGGAAAGCAAAAATTATTAATTAAACTCAAAATAAATGTCTCTTGATTTTGTTTGTATAAGATGCAGTAGAAAGAAACTTTGGCAGTCTTTCTGGGTTCAGTTATTCTACCATACAACAATCAAAGCATTCCTGGAATCCATGCTGTGTCTGTTTCTTGACCTTGTCTACCTCAAAGAGCTGACTTGAAAGCTGTATTCTCTCATCAGACACGAATTGGACTTCGCCTTCTAGAAATAGAAAATGGCAATACATCTTCAAGACATGTTTCCGTCTGCAGAACAAAGGGCTGACACATTACTAGAGCTTCAACGGCAGTTAAATAAATAAACAATGAGTCCGCACAAGGCCATGATTCTGCCTACCCAGTGATTGGCTGGGAGTAATCTTACCAATTGCTACATAGCCAATATTGTTTTTTTCTCCTGGAAGCTGGCAAGGGACCAAGATCAATTCAAGACTTCCACAAC
Source organism: Thamnophis elegans (assembly GCF_009769535.1). Taxonomy (NCBI): domain Eukaryota; kingdom Metazoa; phylum Chordata; class Lepidosauria; order Squamata; family Natricidae; genus Thamnophis; species Thamnophis elegans. The sequence continues at coordinate 40,566,805 of NC_045551.1, forward strand.
ACAGTGTGAATTCTTCATAGTAAACTGAGTAATAGAATTTACAACAAATTGGACCAAAGTGGCCTTAGTGTGCAGAGAAAAAGAGAGGCAAAGGCTCTGCCCATAATTGAGAGCAATGACGCGTTGTTAGGTAATTATCAAAATTTAAGGTTAAGGTTAAAAGAAACTTTCCCGGAGCGAGGGACAGGAGGCTCCAGTAGATGGTATTAACACGCCCAATTGGCCACGAGACTGGGATGAAGCTGAAGCCATGCCTCTGTGGTCCACCCTTAACTTCCAGTTTCATCTCAGTCTGGCCAAAAAAACAAGACCTATTTTGTGCCAAAAGCTTTGGGGGGTTGGAGGGCTATTCTCGACTTGAAGCTCTTGAACCAATATCTAGTTTACCGCAAGTTCAAGATGACCTCTCTCTAAGTCCATATTGGTGGGCATACGGGAAGGGGACTACATGGCATCCATAGACCTCACAGAGGCTTATCTCCATATTCCCATTCTCCCACTGCATAGGGGCTTCCTCCAGTTCTCCTATCTGGAGTGCCATTACCAATACAGGGCCCTACCTTTTGGATGACAATCCGCACCCAGGTCATTCACCAAGGTGCTGGCGGTAGTGGTGGCATACTTGAGGAGTCTCTCCATTAGATTGAATTGCTACCTGGATGATGTTCTCATCCAGGGGGCATCCCCTAGTCAGATGAGGGCAGACCTTCTGCAGGTCATAGACACCCTACAACGGTTGGGTTTTTCGGTTAACTTTGAAAAGAGTTCTCTCACCCCATCCACTTGGATCCTCCCTTTGGTGGCTGTTATAGATTCCTGTTCAGGGAAGGTTTTCCTCTCTCTGGACCGTAGATCCAGTTTGCTTAAAATGGTTAAGCAGGTCCGCAGGGACCATTATGTTCCCATAGCCCTACTCTCCAGCTTGTTAGGAAAGCTCATATCCTGCATCGAGGTAATACCGTGGGCATGGTTGCACGCCAGGACTCTGCAGTGGTGACTCCTGCCGTTCCAGAGGGCCAACACCATCAGCTCACCAGACAAGGTCGAGGCCACCACTCAGGTACTGATCTCCCTCAGGTGGTGGCTCTCCCCAGCCTTGCTCAAGGGGTGCGAGTTCAGGGACCAGGAGCGCCTTGTACTCACTACAGATGCCAGTTTGTTCAGCTGGGGGTGATCCTGGGATCTCAGTTGGTGCAGGGCGGTGGTTCTAGCAGGAGCTCCGATACAATATCAACTGGTTGGAGCTCCGGGCGATCCATCTGCACTTCGACACTTTTGGACCTCCATTGAGGGTCATCACATCCTGGTCCTCACCGACAACATGGCGGCCAAGGCCCACATCAATCAGTAGGGTGGCACACATTCCAAGCACTGCACACTGAGGTGATGTCGCTGGGCAGCTGGGCAGAGAGACACCTGCAGTCGATCCGGGTGGAGCACATCACAGGGATCGACAACCATCAGGCCGAATGGTTGAGTCGAGAGATGGTGGACAACGGAGAGTGGAGCCTCTTCCTGGACCTGTTTCAGAGCATCTGCCAGAGGTTTGGGCGACCAGTGGTGGACTTCTTCACCACTCTGGCCAACGTCCAGCTTCCCCGTTTCCCAACTCGGGGAACGGAGGGGGTCAATGTCCTTCGCACAAGATGGCCAGGCGGGCTACTGTACGCTTTTCCTCCCCTCCCAAAGCTGATCCTGGTGGCACCTCACTGGCCAAGGAGGGCCTGGTTTGCGGATCTCATGACTCTGTCAGTCCAGCCTCCATGGCAGATTCTTGAGGGGGAGATAGAGTTGCACCAGGGAAGCTAGTGCAGCCGGAGCCATACTGGCTGCAACTAGCCATGTGGAGATTGAGCGGGAGTGCCTGAGGGAGGCTCACTTGTCTCTGTGAGTGATTAGAACTATAGAGGCCTTGCGCAGACAATCTACTACAAGGATCTATGACTCCACCTGGATTTCCTTTGTGGTCTGGTGTCAGGTGAACCAGATGGTGCCCACCAGGGCCTCAGTTCCACAAGTCCTGGACTTCGTCTAAGACGGGTTGGATAAGGGGCTTTCCCGGGCACTGTGCACAGGCAGCTGGCTGTCCTTGCTACAGTTCTGCCAGGCGAGGGCTTGATTTCCCTCACCCAATTACCTGTTAAGAGGTTTCTTCAGGGTGGTCTCCAACATGCGCTCCAGTGGTCTATAGGTTCCCCATGTGGAATCTCCCTACTGTGTTGCAGGTTCTCATGGCTGAACCCTTTGAGCCATTGAGGACGGTTAGCCTGAAACTCCTAACCCTTAAGAGGGTGTTTTTAGTGGCTATCACATCGGTTAGACGAGTGTCAGAGTTGGGAGCACTTTCCTCTAGGGAGGATTTGTGCGTGTTCCACAGCAACAGGGTTGTGTTGAGGTTAGATCTGGTCTTTATACCAAAGGTGAGTTCCATTTTCCATCGTTTCCAGGAGGTTGTGTGTCCGGATTTTTGTCCAGTTCCGGTTAGGGAACATGAACAGCAGTGGCACCGGTTGTATGTCCAACAGGCCCTGTGTATTTATTTGAAGCAGACAGCCTCCTTCCAGAAGTTGGTGGTGCTATTCTTATCTTTCCAACCTTCATCGGTGGGTAAGAGGATTACATCTTCCACCATTAGCCAATGGATCCGCTTAGATATTGCCCTGGCATATGAGTCCCAGAAGTTGCCTGTGCCAGCCAATATCATGGCACATTCGACGAGGAGCGCTGCCACCTCAGCGGCTTGGACTTCCCAGGCTCCGATAGGTGACATTTGCAAAGCGGCTACCTGGGCTTCACCATCACGTTACAGGTAGGACGCATTCGGATCGGCTGATGCGGCGTTCGGGAGCAGGGTGCTACAGCAGGTCATTGCAGATCGTTAGTTCCCACCCATGGGACTTAGCTTTGGTAGGTCCATCTTCTGGAGCCTCCTGTCTCTCGCTCCGGAAAATGGCAGTTGGTCTTACCTGAACTGCTATTTTGGGGGCTGGGACAGGAGGCTCCAGTTCCTGCCCTAGGTAGTTAGTCTAGCTGGGGTGGAGGGAGTTCTCCTTTGTGCCTTGTTTTCAGGTCTTGAAGGAGCTCACTTCAATGAAACTGGAAGTCAAGGGTGGAGCACAGAGGCATGGCTTCAGCTTCTTCCCAGTCTCGTGGCCAATTGGGCATGTTAATACCATCTACTGGAGCTTCCTGTCCCAGCCCCGAAAATAGCAGTTTAGGTAAGACCAACTGCCATTTTGACAATTCATCCAGAAGACCAACTGCAAATTGGAAGATCTGTAAGCTCAAGCAAGAAAATCAGTGCATTGTTTAATTCGAATTTTATACCAGATGTGTTGGGATGATCTCTGTTGATGGACAGTGTCAGTAAAGACCTTCCAATTAAATAGATGAATTAGTAAAACAAGGCATACCAGAAAATTTGGAAGAACTTTTTAATCTTGTCTAATCATTGGATGATCAGAGGAGTTGAGGCATGAGGGGGATAGTAGGGGGTGGTTTTATAACCTTCAATTGCTTGATCTTCTTGTCTAATACTTTATTTGGCAAAGGATCTCTCCTCTCTGTAGCAGGGAATCAATGTGGACATCTCCAAAGCAATCAGAGTGATCCATGATAAGAGATAAACAGATGCATTCCCCAACTCCATATCCTGTTGCCACTGTCTTGAGACAAAAATCTGGTCTAGTGTATAACCCCTATTGTGTGTTGGGCTGTCAATAATTTGGATAAGGTCCATGGTTGCCATGGTGGTTATGAACTCTTAAACTACTTCAGATTTTGAGGCCAGGCATAGCAGATTGTATCTCAGTAGCATAAGTACAGGAAACTCACCACCAGCCCAGTCACAGTGTCAAACATGTCATGCAGGAAAGCTGCTGCATAGCAGAGAGGCTGGTATAAGAGCACAACCCATCTGTTCCCTAGAGCCCAATTTATATTGATTTTATTTTGATATTGTTGTTTCTCTTAGCCATTAATGTCCTGGTAGCATATGTGGGAAAGATATTCTGCTTCTCATTTACTCAATGGAGAAGGTGATCATGACCTTATTTAATAATGACATCATATGAGAACATGCAGTTATATGAAAAAGTATTTACCAGTTTTGAATGTATTTTGTCTTTGAATGTTCATGTGGATCTGTAGATAGGACTAACTATAGAACCAAGGTTTGTTGCCTGCTTCATTTACTTTGTAGATATCATATTCAAAGTAATGTCTTAAATTGAGAATGCTTTGCTGCCTGAGAGCCTGGGTAATTTATCATTACTAAAATGAAACCGCTGGGTGAGATCATTCGGAGGCATGGGATTAAGTACCACCAATATGCGGACGATACTCAGCTGTATCTGTCCGCCCCGTGCCAACTCAATGAAGCGGTGGACGTGATGAACCGGGGCCTTGAGGCTGTTAAAGACTGGATGAGAGCTAACAAACTGGTGCTCAACCCGGAAAAGACCGAGTGGCTGTTGTGTTTTCCTCCCAAAAATTCGGCTAACGTTCCATCAATCAGGCTGGGGGGGCAAAATTTATACCCCTCAGACAGGGTCCGCAACTTGGGAGTCCTCCTGGACCCACAGCTGAGTTTTGACCACCATTTGTCAGCTGTGACCAGGGGGGCATTTGCCCGGGTTCGCCTGGTGCACCAGTTGCGGCCCTACCTGAACCGGGAGGCCCTCACAACAGTCACTCGAGCCCTTGTGATCTCTAGGCTGGAATACTGCAATGTGCTCTACATGGGGCTGCCCTTGAAGAGCATCCGGCGTCTGCAGCTAGTCCAGAACGCGGCCGCGCGAGTGATCATGGGCGCACCACGGTTCGCCCACATCACACCGATCCTCCGTGAGCTGCGCTGGCTACCTGTTGATCGTCGGGTGCACTTCAAGGTCCTACTTACCACCTATAAAGCGCTCCATGGTAGTGGATCTGGCTATCTGAGAGACCGCCTTCTGCCAATTACCTCCCTGCGTCCCATCAGATCGCACAGGGAAGGCCTCCTCCGAATTCCATCCGCCAGTCAGTGCCGACTGGCGACTACGCGGAGGAGAGCCTTCTCAGTTGCAGCTCCGACGCTATGGAACAACCTCCCCATGGAGATCCGTACCCTCACCACAGTCCAGGCCTTCCGCACAGCCCTCAAGATCTGGCTATCCCGTCAGGCTGGGGATAGGATTTACTCTCACCCCCCCGAATGTTGAGTGAATGTTGTGTTTTATAGTTAATTTTTTTTATTCACGTTTTTTCTTTTATGTCTTGTTTTGCACTCCCTTCCCCATTGTTGTAAGCCGCCCTGAGTCCCCTCAGGGAAAAGGGCGGCCTATAAATGTTCAATAAATCTACAAATCTACAAATCTAAAGAAACATGAATTCTATTTTATATCAGGGCATTCTACAGGGGAATAACAAGTCATCTTGTCATCAATTAAGGCTGAAGCAAAGTGGCCCAAAGCTATGATCCTAGAATAATTAATTATACACAGATTTTTTTTAGTATAGATAAGCTTAGTATTACTACTATGTGATTATTATTGATATGTACACTATGATTACCATTACGATTATTGTTGTATTCTTACTCAAAATAAATTGTACCCAGACAAAATGTTGCTCAGAGAGATATAGAGTTTTTGATGTATATTAAGAAAAATGTATTAATGAAACACACATACATCCTAGACAATATAATTTCTGTCTCTGTTTCTCTGTCTCTTTACCCCCCCTCTATTCCCCTCCCCGCCTCTCTGTGTAGCTTTCTCTTTACCATGTTTTGAATTCCCAAACTTGAAATAAGCATTTTATAGGAGAAAATGATCAAAAATCACTAATTTGAACAAGGCTGCCAAAGAGCAGTGGGCCAAAATTCATTCCAAGAGATGTGACTAGCATTTAGGCTTATATACTGCCCCATAGTATTTCACAGCATTCTCTGGGTGGTTTCCAATGAAGAGGCATTATTTGCACATTGCCCCCAACAATCTGGGTCCTCATTTTACCAACTTTGAAAGGATGGAAGGCTGAGTCAACTTTGAGCCCCATCAGGATTGAACTCCAGGCTAGTGGCAGAGTTTGCCTGCAATATTGCACATTAACCATGCACCACAATGAATTGGATTACAATTATTGCAACTAAGCCTAGTACAAATGATTGACTCTAAAGAAGTGATTGCGTGTTGAATGAATTTTGTTTATGAAAAATGAAAGCACTGAACTTTGGGGTTGTTCATCCTTTATTGTGAAGGTCTGATAACTTGTTAGTGGCAAAAATTCTAAACAGAGTGGGTATGTTTCTTTTAAAGAGATACATTAAGAAACTACTTTTATGTTTAATTAAAAAATAAAATTAAAGTTAATCCTTACTTGCATTTTGTCTTCCTTTTCTTTCAGTTATTCTAAACAGAAATTTTAATTAGAGTGTGTGTGTGTATATATATGTATATATGTATCTACTGTATGTATGTATGTATGTATATGTATATTGTATATATGTATGTGTGTATATGTATATATACATGTATGTGATGTGTATGTATGTCTGTGTGTCTGTGTATATATATATATATATATATATATATATATATATATATATAGTGTGTGTGTGTGTACATACATACATACATATATGTATGTACCTATAATAATATATATTATTCTTTAGGAAAGCTTTGATAGACGGAACAATAGGAAACAATTCAAGGTGCTAATCATAATCAGCATCTTTAAAACCTTATACAATGTGGAATCAATTATGCTGCTATCTTGTTTGGGTCCTCAGAAGTGTCCTTTTCCATTGCAGCCCCTAGCCTATGGAATTTCCCCCCCCAAGATCTGACAGGTTACCATCCTTTTATATTTCTGAATCTTCCTCCAATTGCTGATATAGAGTGAGGTCAGATGGGCATGTGAGTTGCATCAGGAAGTGGTTGTGGCACCAGGTTTTTTTGTTTTGTTTATGATGTTAGATTATTTTATTGTGTTAAAGTGTAAAGCGGGAGGGGGAGTGTCAAACTGGATTTCTTCAAGGGCCAGATCAGCATTGTAGTTCTCCTCCATGGGCTGGCGGGAGGGTAGGACAGATGCCTCCTGTAGCACCCCGCTGGCCAAAACGGTGCAGGGATCTGTGCATGACCCTCTGGGCCTTGTTTGCACACTCCATGGCCTCCGCAGCACTCTGCTGACTCTTTTCGGGGCCATTTTCAGCCCACTTTTTGGCCTGGTTTCAGCTGGCAGAGTACTGTAGGAGGCCATGGAGGTTGCAGCCTGTTTTAGCCGCCAGGTACTGTGGCCGGATTTAAGCACCACCGGGCCAGGTCCAGCTTGCGGGCCTGAGTTTTACATCCCTGGTGGTAAAGCACCCAGAGTTGCTTTTAAGATGGACAGTCCTAGAATGCTTTAAATAATAAAATAAAATAAAATTTTAGAGCCTGTAGCTTTGAAAACTTCACTGTATTACTTTCCTTTCAAGCTTTTAGCTGTCAAATAATCATGATATTAGCTAGGTGTGCTTGTTTGTGTTTTTTTAGAAACCTTTCTGAATAATTTCCTGTCAAGAAATGTATCATTCTTCAGTTTGAAATGAAGAACAGCGAATGAACAATATTTTGACAAATAATCCTAATTAAATTGCAGAGCTCATCACTATCAATTGCTGAATAACATGAAGTTTATTACAAACCTTCCTTGCCTTTATAACAATTGTTCATCACGCTTAGAAGTTCAAGCCTGCAGCATTTTGGGACATACAGCTAAGAATCTATAGATTACATATTTAGGGAAGTTAGAATTTAGCAAAAAATAAAAGGTGGTTAGGTAAATCAGCAAAAATATTTTGAACATGAATCAAAATAAAATATGGCACATTCAGTTTGATGCTTTTACAAAATTTAATATGTTTGATTCAACTAAACTTTGCTTTGTCTAACTTTTTTAGTGCGACGTCTTACTTCTTCCCATAGTTCTTGAATATTTATAAGGTGTCACTTGATTCATTGAGGGCTGCATCAGGGTTGAGTTTGATCTCAGTGGGGGCAGAGTGCACCCATCACTCGTCGGAGGGCACCATAGTGGCTGAGCACTCTGCCAGCAAAAACAGGCTCCTGAGCTCTGTTTTGGGCCGCGACTAGCCTCCTGCAGCCCTCTGCCAGTGAAAACAGAGCTTGGTCCCCCCCCCCAAGGTCCGTTTTCACTGGCAGAGGGCTGCAGAGGCCGTCATGGCCAAAAATGAGTCTGAAGGGCCTTGCTCCATTTTGCTGGCAGAGGCACTGCGGGCTGGTCCTTCACTGTTTTCAGGCACCCATGGTTGAATCCTTCCCCCAGGCCTTGAGTTTGACACTCTTGCTCTAAATGGAAATGAAGCACAGTTGGTTGCTTTGCTTTGAAGCTCAGTGGGTCACCTTGGGTCTGTGTGCTTGGGTGTCTGTGCCACAGCTACTTTGCTTTCTTGGAGACCCAGTAAGAGTCCATGAAAAAAGCCCTAAGCTTTAAGCATATGAGAATTAGCATTTATTGTTTTGTTAGAAATGTAAAGCCACATTATTACTTTTAATTATGATTTTTAAGAGTATACACTTTAGCCATTATTAAAGGATTTTGTTGTCATATCTAACATTAAAAAAATGTTTTAGTACAGCCTTCATTGGTGGGATATGTCCATTCTACTGTAGGTGATGATCTAGAATTCTATCAAATTGTTATATACCTGTAAAGATTTCAGAGATCCTTTTGCAGCTAAAGAGAGGGGTATTTTCTATAGCACTACCCTCTTTGTGGATTTCTTGCCCTGAAAAGCATTAAATTTAAATATCCTGTTTGAAGTAACACTTCAATAGAGTTTGAACTAATGATAGATTCCTGGTTAGAACATTGTTTTGAGTAGTTCAACTTACTCTCTTCCTTATGCTTTTCTGAGATTATTGTTCCCGGTGTGCCCCATGTATAGTAGTGTCAAGTGGGCTAAACCTGTTGCTGTTGCCTTTTCTATTGAGTTAGGATTCCTCCTCTGAGCTTTTTTTGATCTTTTTGGTTCGTCTTCTTGTCTATTTCTTGCCCTTTGCAACATAAAAAGATGGCAGATCTAGTGATGTGCTAGTGACATTTAGCTCTTACTCTGTCATCTCTGCTGCTGCTGGCACACTAGGCATGGTGGCTCCAGTTCTGGTCTCAACCACATCCCAAAACTCCAGAAACTCAGCTCTTGTGAACTGATTTACTATTTACTAGTTTACTGTTGCCTTCTTCTGGATTTTATTTTAAAATTCCAATCTAGATGGAATTTTCTAAGCGTCTCCCATCCAAATACTTACTAGCTTTCTTGAGATCAAGCAAGTTTACTGGTGCTTCCCCTTGCTGTGGTCTACTTGAGCTGTGCAGTGTGCTGACAATGGTGGTAATATTCTTTTCACCATGTGGCTATAGTATTTTCCTAGCAAGCAAATGGTTTCAAGACTGCTACAGTGTTTGTTGTGGCCAGATTTTTGTGGCCACAAGCAGGGACCTGTTGTTGTCCTCCTAATCGCTTCCCAGTGGAACTTCTTGGCTGTTGCCATCAGAATGGCAGAAGGCCATCATCTTTCCTAGATATCATTGGCTGCCAATCAGCTGGGCTTCCAATTTTCTCTGCTTGGCTTGCATGGCTTATAAGTCCTGGCTGAGCCAGTGATTTTTGGGTTCCTCTTAATTATTGTCTTGAATCTTAGGTGCAAAATTCAAATATTAATACTCTGATTTTGTCATGCGATAAATGAAATACCTGTAATTGTGCTTATATTGTAGATGTCTGCAGATCGATTCCTTTTATGCAAACTGGAAAAACAGAGCTAGGAACAACACTGTGATTTGTTTCAATGATGTACTGATATACTCCCTAAGAAGATTGTTGTATATCTTTGTTTAAAGAAACCATGTTTGTTTAAGTTATTTCTGGGAACTTATAACATTGGAAGGAATGGCTAATTTATTGAAGGAGAGAATTTTTTTTAAAATCTAAGCAGGAGGATGAATGAAATAGGAGGGAATTTTAATAAGGAGAAAAATAATATTTGCATATTGTAAGGGAAGTGAAAGGCAGAAATTCAGAATTAAAGAGACTTAATTTAACAGGAGTGTTCTTATCAGCTACAAGTTAAACATAGCCAAGCAATGTAATATCAGGTTAGCTGGACAGTGCATTATCAGAGTCAATACCATAGAAAATAGCTGTTTTGTTGTCCTGTTTCTTGGTCCTGCCAATTTGGAAAACTATGTCTAGCTCTGAGCGCCATTGCTAAGAAAGACAGCAACAAATGGAGCCAGTTCGGGGTGGTGGTATCTAAATGGTGAAGAGATTGGTAAACCAACCAACCCTCTGAGGCAAGATTAAATGGCCTTGCAGGAGGAAGAGCCTCTCTATAAGGCAGTGGTTCGATAAAAGAGTTGGCAGCAAAAATGTAACATACGTAAGCATCTCAGAGCTTCTCTTGTCCTCTCAAAGATAAAGGAAGGAACAAGGAAGTATATTTAGACTTGCAACATTCTGTTACTGTAGTTTACAGTAAAGTAGGATGACCTACATGACATTTGTTTCAGTCTGGTCTACACTGAAAAGCTGACAGGATGGTTAAAATATATGGGTATGTTTTACCTACAGAAAATAAAACTGAGAGGAAATACAGCATCAGATATCTGAAGGGTTATCACACAGTGGACTTATCTGTTGCCAGACAGAATTGGAACAAAAGGCTTAAAATTATAAGAAAGTAGATTGACGCTAACATCAGAAAGACATTTCTAATTGTGGTTGAAGTGAGGAGTTCTTCACTGAGGTATTCAAATAAAAACTAAACAATTCCTCCAAGGTTGGTGGAGACAGCCTCCATTCATGGGTAATACTCGTGCACTATCAATAGGACTGAATCTGATATCTTTAAGACACACCTCCCCTGTAGCCATACACCTTTGTGACTCAGTAAATTTCCAAGGACAGACATGTGAAACTCACTCTCCTCCACTTATTCTAGTTTAATTGACTAACCTTTCCAAATCAACCTCCAAATTGTTCTTTTTTTTCCAGATTTGGCTGATCTTTTTCCTTTTGATTCTTTTCATCCCCAGAGGCTTCTACAGCCACGGGGAGCCACCGCAGGGTGCCGGCAGCACAGCACGGCTCCGGAGAGACCAGCACACACCAGATCAAGCCTCCGGAGTGCCATAAGTGTTTAGTGGCCGGGGGGGGGGGCACACGGCCGCAGAGGGGGCAGGGAACGACCACGATTGTTCCCAGCCAAACAGGAGGACCGCAGGAGCTCATCGGAGGTGCAAAGAAGGCGACCACCATTTTGGGTCCTCCACAAGGTGGCCGCCATTTTGAATTTGTAACTAGGCTCCCATTTAAAGCCATCAAGCCTAGCTGAGCTTGCAGAGCAAGTGGGACCCCTGTTAATCTCCGCCTCCCTGCTTCTCAGCTGGTGACCTTGAAGAGTGCATCAGAGCCGGGACTGCTAAGTTTCAAGGCCTGGAGGGATCCAAATCCAGACTTCCCCAGCAGGCCCCAGCATAGACCAGGTCCTGGAGTGCCTAACACAACCACCTTCTCCTTTGGCAAGCCTCAAAATCTGGTGCAGGTTTGCATGCAGGAAGCTATCCATATCAGAAGATCCCCTAGAGGGCCCCTCTGGAGTCAGATCTACCAGATAGAGGAACAATCCACCTGCAAAGAAGGAGAGAAAGTCCAAGGGAAAGTCCAAAACCTCCCAGAAAGATGAGGATAGGCTGCAAAGGGCTCTGGACAAGCAGTTTGAAAAGGACCAAAAGGGAGGCAGCCAAGAGGGCAGCGGAACAAAGGTCTCCATTAGCCCTCCAAATGATCCCACTCCCATCCAGGAGGCAGACCCCCTCCCATTGGAGGAATTATCTCCAGACAGTGAGGAATCTGAGGTAGAGGCTGCAGAGGTGGGTGTCCAGGAGACCGGGGCTTTCCCATCACCCAGTCCTCCCATCGCCTAGCTGGCTCAACAGCCTCCTGATATGGCTTCCATTATTTTGGAGGTGATTAAGCAGGACATTGCTGCAGGGCTCCGAGAACAAAGGGCCTCTTCATCTTCAGGCCGCAGCAGATGGCACAAACACAAAGATACCAGGCTTTCTATTGTATCACCAAGCAGAGCTGACCTCTAGGTCTCCCAGCAGCTCATTTTCCTCCTTTGAGGAAAAGGAGGCACTTAGGGATTCAGAATTATCTGCAGATGAGGATCCCAAGACTGATCAGCCCACCATGGGGGGCATGTTTACTTCTCTTCTTCTGAAGGCACAGAAGATGGCGGAGCTGGAGTCGGCTCAGGCTGCCGAAGCAGGCGCTTCCACCCCAGGGACCTCAGCTGGTCTAATGTTTTCTGAACCGGAAGTCCAGAAGGAAGTTATCCCTTCCCCAAAACTATTCCTGGACATATTTCAGAGGCAATGGTCTTCTCCCGTGTCAGATTTCTTTCCCACCTCACAAGACAAGATGTTCTTTAATGTGGGGCCTGAATTAACTAAACTGCTTGAGGTTCCATCCATTGATGCCCCTGTGACGGTCCTCTCCTCTCCCACATTGGTTCCCAGCATCCATGAGGAAGCACTGAAACTGAGGACAAGAGGTCAGAACACATCTTAGTTAAGGGACATCAATCGGCCCCCTGGACCATCAAGGCCTAGACGGCCTCTTCTTTTTTTGATAGGGCTGCCTTCCTTTGGTTAAAATAACTTCAAGAATGGTTCCCTACATTGGATTCCAGGGAACATCAAGACCTTAACAAAATTAAAATAGCCCTGCAATTCTCTGCCGATGCTTCTTTGAGTGTGGCCAGATTTGCATCAAAAATCCATAGCTTCCTCCATCTCTGCTAGGAGAATGCTTTGGTTTAGGCAATGGCAGGTGGACGCCAAGCACAAGTGGCGCCTGGCCTCCAACCCCATTTTCCAGGGATAAGCTGCTTGGAGCTCCTTTGGAACCCATGTTGATAGAGTCCAAAGACAAGAGGAAGATCCTTCCCTTCTAATTCCATAAGTCAGAGACTAGATCCACCCCCATCAACGTAAACAGCCCTTTCATGGCTCGAAGGGGGATACGGATTCTCCTGTCCAGCATGCCAATATTATGGTAGACAGAATAAACACCAGGACAGGTCAGTCAGAGGGGGGCAATGATATCAGCCCAAATGTCTCTACCGAGGAACAGGCTCCAATCAGCCCTTCCGCCATCAAAATGACTGCCAGGCCAACCTTCCCATTGGCTGCTGATTGGCCTTCTTTGCCGACTGGTGGGAGGAGGTCACAGCAGATGCCTGGGTCAGGGAGATGGTGAAACACAGCCTCTCCTTAGAATTTTTCTCCTACCACCCGAGACGTTTCCTCCTCTGCCCCGTATCATGGGACCGAGCAAAGAGACATCGCATGGATCAGGCCATCTAGCTGGACATCCAGGGCATTCAACCAGTCCCAGCTGATCAACGGGAACAGGGATTTTATTCCCTTCTGTTCATTGTCCCCAAGGCCTTGGGAGGTTGGAGAGCAATTCTGGACCTGAAACCCTTGAACTGTCACATTGTCTACTGACGGTTCAAGGTGCACTCCCTCCTGACCATCTTGGAGGGCATCCGGAGGAATGATTACCTGACCTTAGTGGATCTTATGGAGGCCTACCTACATGTCCCCATTCACCTGGATCACTAGCAGTTCCTACGGTTCTGCTATCATGGTCAACATTTTCAGTACAAAGCTCTCCCCTTCAGCCTCTCCTCGGCCCCGAGAGTATTTATGAAGACCCTGGCAGCAATTACGGCTCATGTGAGAGCCTACCTGATCAGGATCTTGTGTTACTTAGACAACATCCTCCTGTTGTCCAGGTCCCCAGTCCAGGCCTTGTGGGATCTGGAAGTGACACTCCATCAACCTGGGGAAGAGCCACCTGACACCAACAAATCGACTGCTCCCCCAGGGGCAGTCATTCAGTTCAATGTAGGGTTTTCTTTCCAGCAGTCTCAGAAATCTAGTCAGGCAAGTCAGGGCACATCATCGGGCATGGCTAATTGTTCTCTCTTAGCTTCTGGGCAAAATGGTGTCTTGCTTCTCCATTATCCCATGGGCCAGACTCCATAGCAGGCCTTTCCAGTGGCTCCTGCTGCCCACTAAAAAGGCACCACCAGTTGTTTGACCAAGTCGATTCACATTCCCCCAGAGGTCCTAAAGTCTCTAGCATGGTGGGATTATCCGATTCTCCAACAGGGATCTTCTGAGAACCCCCACAGGTCACAATCACCACTGACGCCAGCCGCCAAGTGGTCAATTTGACCCACTGGGGGTCTTGATGGTTGAAGGATCCCTGTGTTAGAGACGAGGCTTGAGTGGGGAGACACCATGGGGGAGCAACCAAGAGCGCCTTGAGATCCGCAAACAGGAATGGGGCGGCCAAAAGGGAGCCAAAAGGGAGCTATCCAACTTCTGTCCAGACCTATCTCACCCCAGGGAATGCAAGTGGCACACTCTTGATGTGCGTAGGGCGCTATGAATCTGCATAGAACCTCTGCATAGAACTTCTGATTTTCGATGTATGGAGGCGTTGTTTACATCTTTCCATTCTGAGTTGTTAGGACACAAGGTCTCATCTACAACCCTGGGGCGCTGGATCTGGGCATGTATCGCTAAAGCATTTTCTGTGCAATCACAGAATCCTCCAGCGCAGATCACTGTCCATTCCACACATAGCACAGCGACTTCAGCAGCCTGGGCTATTCAGGCCTCTCTGGAGGAGGTGTGCAGAGCCCCACATGGACCTCACCTTCTCCCTTTATTCAGCATTACAAAATTGACCAATATGCATCAACTGAGGTTACATTTGGTAGCAGCTGCTACAACAGGTTGCGGAGAGTTGGCTTCATCTGGCCCCGTTATCTTCATCCCATCCATAGTAAAGGGGACAGCTTTGGTATGTCCCATGCATGGAGGCTGTCTCCACCAACCTTGGAAATGGGCATTGGCTTACCTGAGATGCCCTTTCTCAGGACAGGTGGAGACAGCCTCCAGCCCCACCCTGATGTTATTTTCATCTGCCCAGTCTGGTGGGTCTAGGGGAGTCTGTTTCATTCACCTTAGAATTTCACACATCAGTCTGTTATCATATTTGTCTTCATCAAAAAGCTTGGTATGGCTACAGGAGAAGGTGTGTCTTAAAGATATCAGACTCAGTCCTATTGGATACTGCACGAGTATTACCCATGCAATGAGGTTGTCTCCACCTGTCCTGAGAAAGGGCATCTCAGGTAAGCCAATGCCTATATTCTGTCACAAATGTAGTGTTATAGTCCAATCACTGACTGGATGAGACTTTTAAAGTCTCTTCTAATTCTGTGATCATAAATACTTTGGTCTTAAGTAAATGAATATGACGAATGCCATATTGCTTCTCACTATGTATATAAAAATACTATATTCTATTATTTAATAATATTTTATCTTAAAATTTCCAGTCAAGTTGCAATTTTTTCAAGTAATTTGCATTATTTATATTTACAATCCATTACAGTTGGCTCTAAATATTCTGCTAGGTATGGTCATCACTGAATCACCAACTGCTGTGAATGCTTTTGGTATTTGAATTGTTTAATGGTTTTAGCAATAGCAATAGCAATAGCAGTAGACTTATATACCGCTTCATAGGCCTTCAGGCCTCTCTAAGGGGTTTACAGAGAGTCAGCATATTGCCCCCAACAATCTGGGTCCTCATTTTACCCACCTCGGAAGGATGGAAGGCTGAGTCAACCCTGAGCCGGTGAGATTTGAACCGCTGAACTGCTGATCTAGCAGTAGCCTGCAGTGCTGCATTTAACCACTGCGCCACCTTGGCTCTATGGAGAAATGCTACTTGCTTTCTGCCAGAAAAGAATTTATAATACTGTTTTGCTTTGTTTTTACAAGTGAAGTTTAATGTAATTGAGCTGTTGCAGTTGAGGATGAATCTTGTTTGAATAAAGAAAAAGATCTCAACCAATTTGTAGATTATAAATGTGTCCTGTTTAGAACAGTCTTTCCTAACTAGATACTCTCCAGGTTTATTGGAGTATACCATAATCCCATAATTCTGTGGGCTTTCTGGGAGTTGGTCCAATACATCTGGGGATTGCCTGCCTTTCTTTTAGAAAGTTATGGGATTATTGATTCGGTGAGAAACACACTGGGTCTCCAGTTTGGGTCTGTCCAGTTCTTTGGCATTAATTAATTAATGCTGTACTATGATATCTAAAAGGTAACTCGTCACAAGGATTATTTTTCAAATTCCGTGATACTTGAATTTTTAGAAACACGTTTAGAAACACATTCTACTTTAATAACATACTCATTTAACCTATGAATGTTAACTCACACAACATATCATCATCCATGCAGAAGTGCATTTAGATTCAAGGCAACCATAACAAAGATATAAGAAGTATGTTTGTGTATAATTGCTAGTGGCTAGAGAAAGTACCAGAAAAGAGGAAAAATGTTCAAGAAACGAAAAAAAAGAAGACGTGTGAAAGGGGAAAAAAAATAACTACTGACTGATTTCCATTTCTTTGTTTTTCTACCAATGAGAGAAAAATGCTAAACAGGACAGAGAAAGAAACACATAAATGACAGCAAAGCTACTGTCCAACTGTCTTTTCTTAGGAAAGCGTTGTGGGGGGGGGAGGGAGATCTCCCCCATTGTCAAATGCAATCTTTTGTTGGCTTCTCCTACCACACCAGATTGGGCCCAAAATATTATCCTGATAAGAAACAGGCCCTTTTTTCCCAACATTTCACTGAGTTAGAAAGAACATATCAGGACATTCCATGTCCTGGTTCATATGGAGAAGAAGCAATGTCTACACTACAGAGACAAAAGTAAGAACATTCATATCAATCAGCAAAGTTAAGTTTCAATTCTGTATTAATATGCTCAACAATGAAAGAAATTAACAAAGCCTTAGATTTAGATAAAACTAAGAGTAGTTTAATGGTACTCCAAACTTATGTGCTCCCTTGGAGCACTGACACATGAGCTTATTTGAAGGCTGTAACAAGGGAGAATGTTCCTTTGATCGAAGAATGGTGGTTACACGCTTTCTATCTGGGATGGTTGTCTGCTTCTTCTAAGCTCACAGCTTCAGGAGAGAAGCTCCATGTACATGGAGCAGTGAGGGAGGAAGAGGTCACCCGCCTTGGCAGCTACATCAGCTGCATCAATCCTGCTGATCAATGGGGTAACAGATGTTGTAGCCAGATTGCCCTCATATCCACTGTACAGGAGCTAAGCCAATTTATTTCTGGTTCAGCTACAATTTATTTAAAGCATAGCGAAACTAGTGGTCTTTTTTTTTTTAAAGTTGCATTATTAGATGGATTTTAAATTTATATTTATTTATTTAATATACTGCAAATACCTTTTGATTCTCTTTTGGAATGTTGCATTTTTAAGTAGTATTTCCAATGCCTTATACCATCCTCCCATTTATTATATAATTCTATATAAAAGATTGTAATTTATTTATGTGAATAAACCAGAGGGTGTTTAGGTAATACATATTAAAATAGCTCAAAATGGCTCAAAATAGTTAGAAGCAGTGACTGCTTTTGTGACCATTTCATTTTTATTCTCTCTACCAGCTAGCATATAGATAGATTTCTATAATTTCTGTTTCTATTGCATGACTTTTTATCCTAGTGTTTTGCCTTTTTAAATATTTGCATGGAAAAACTTTGTACATTGTTTCTGAGGCTGATTTTTTTAATACATCTGATTAAAGCTTTCATGGCTAGAGCTCACTCAATCTTTAAGGTGTGAAAATATTCATCCATACTATGCCGTTGAAAAGCAAACTTGATTTTTCATTCTACAGTTTTTCAATTTCATGCTGGATGGCTTCGAGTCAGTATTTTGACTACTGTCTGCATTAAGTTCCTGCTCTTTTCTTGGCAAGATTTCAGAATTGGTTTGCCATTGCCTCCTTCCTAGGACTGAGAGAGATTGACTGGCTGAAAGTCACCCAACTGGCTGCATGTTGAAGGCAGGACTGGAATTCACAGTCACCCGGTTTCTAGCCTGATGCCTTAACCACTATACAAATTGGCTCTCTATATTATATATTATTTCCCTTGACATTTAGAATGTAAACATTCTACAAATATTTGATGTACCTGTCAATTTGTCTACATTTCGCAATGCTAGAGTTAATGGAAAAATATTTTCTCTCATTTCCATCTTGTCGTCTGTTGAGTTTTTTTCATACAGTAATCCTGTTCTCTGTGTGCTTCTTTTCCCTTTTTGCTTATTTCAAATCAGACCCACAGCAAATGTTAAACACTTGGTGTAGATTATGTGGGAAATTACATACAAATCAAGCATAGCTCAACCTCAGTGATTTGAGAATTGCACTAAATATATATCATCTTTACTTCTTTGGTTAGGAATTGAAAAAGTAATGTTAGAAATTTTGTAACTCATGTAGCATAGAAATCAGATATCTTCATTTCTGTGCAGCAAAAGAAAATTTGTTGGGACATACTTACATAGACATTTGATTTATTTGTTTTATTTATTTATAATTATTTATTTATAATAACTTACTCTGGGCAATTTACAATAAAATATAAAACTAATATAAAACATGAACAAAAAACAGAGATAAAACAGAAATAAGAGCAAAGTTCAAATAAAAATATTACATATTAAAAAGGCAGGGGGAACAACTTTCATGTCATCAACTCCCAGGGTGATATCAACAGGTACATGCAACAAATTGGACTTGGATAGCTTTCTTTCATATGAAATAATGATATTATTTACTGCAAATGTTAGGGTTCAGATTGGCTACTTAATTTAGTGAGCTGTCTGGGTCTGAGTGCAGATAGAGAAAGAACGGGTGTTCATAGTTTCCATGCTTGCAATTGGCATTGTGTGGAGTTTTTGAAATGATCTGGCAGAACTACTAAGAGTCTGGCAATCTGACTCTGCTTGAGATGCAGAACAATTAAGGATGTAACCTGAATGGGTTTTATGAATGAGAGGAGATAATTAGCCTTTTAGTTCTTACAGACTTCTGCACAATCAAAATGTCCAAAAATATTCTTCTCTCCTTTTTAAAAAACAAATAAACACCACACTATTCATGACTTTACGAAAGAAATACTGTTTATTAGGAAATGTTTATTTTAAGGTTATAAACTTTGAAGTCTTAAGGTTATAAAGTCTTATTTATTCTATTATGATTCCACTAATCAAAAACATTCCCTTTTTATGTATTCTTATACTTTTATGACTTCTTCCCTGACTCATATTCCTTGCCAAGTATTTCTAGGTTTTCTAAGAATAGCGGGAATGGCTGATATCTGAAGCTTTGTATTGTTCTGATTTCTGTTCTTTGAATTTAGAAAGGATCATTCATATCTCCTTTCAGAAGACTCACGAAAATGAAGATATCTGCAGAACCATTTCCTAACCCTTGAAGATTCTCAGGCAGAGTTGAATATTGGGAATATTGCTGGAGAAGTGGGAAGGAAGCATTTGCATGTGCTGGAGGCTTGTGAATCAGACGATAAACTCTTATATCATTATATCTGAGCACAATAGGCAAGCAATATCTGGACCTCTGTAAATCATTACAACCAGATGTTGATGGATTTCTCTGCGTTTTTGAGGTTTCTGAACAATTTTGCAACTCTCTATCATTGATACTACAATTTATGACTTGTGTGTGCACTCTAGGAGACTTTTCAATACACCAATGCTTTCGTTGAATAGTTTGGCCTGTTGCTGAGCTGTAATCCACATGATCATCTGGGACTGACATGATACAGAAGCCAATTAGCAACACTTTGCCAGAAGCAACAGTGAATCCAAATGCCAGGATATCATTTGGAATGTGGTTTGGTGTTTTGTTTTATTATGATTAGAACAGAAATGCTAACCTCTCCACTGTTGCACATTTCTTTACACAGAATGCCTTATTGATCTACTTGACCATGAGCTCATTAAGGGCTGCTGAATTCAGTGATGAGGAGGAAAGGAGTCAAAAGCCATGTGAGGAATGACCCATCTGACACCAGAAAAATGTAATGGCTGCTTTGTGCCCATTTTCTGCAGCTCCTTGAAAAAAAGCAATCATTTTCTGATCAATGTCTTCTTATAGCAAAATAAATCCACAACAGAAAATAATGGGAAAAGGATAAAATAGCCTTTTCCATAACTAAATATTGCAAAATAAATAAAAAAATACCTAAACAAATCGCTAAGTGTTGAGAGTCACTGAACTTTCAAATCCACAGATACACAGTTGACAATTCTCTGGCATGTTTTCTTGTATCAGACTTAACAAAAATAATATGAGTTAATTGTATATTTATCAATATTTACAACTTTATCATGACAAAGTTGATTCCAAGGTACTATTTTGATATAGTCCAAAATACCTTAGTAATTAAAGTTTTACAGCTGAAACTGTTAAAGCCAGTCATAAATAGCTTCCTTCAGACAGAAAAAACATGGTAGCAGATTAGCCTCAACAACATCTAGTTTTCCCAGGAAAAAAAAGAGAGATTTTCATCAAAAATTAAAAATAATTAAGCTAGCAATTTTACTGCTCAGCTTCTCTGTTGTTTCTGCTTGTTATTTGACTGCAACAGTCATAAATACCTGCAAAATTGAAAAACACCCAAATTTTGATCAACTGTGGGAATTCTGTGTTGGTCATAAATGTGAGGATCTGGTGCAAATTTACTTTTTCAGTGCCACCTTAATTTCAGATTTCAAAATTTTTCGTCTCAAAATGGCACCGCTGGTAAAATGCTCTCTAGTGGATTTTTTTTTCTTTTTTAATTTTCTGTGACACTGTGGAGCTTCTGAACAACAGACAACTTTCTAGGAATATTCCTCCTCTGGATTCTCCTGTCCTTACAAATGCAGAGCGAAGTTGTATGGATATTCTGATTGGAGGAACAGCTGCTATCTTCAACAACTGGGGAAAACAAAGGAAATGCTGGAGAGGAAGGCCTAGAGATATCTTTGTCAAATTGAGAAAAAGAGGGAAAAGACCGGAGGTGGTATTCAGCAGGTTCTGACCAGTTCTGGAGAACTGGTAGTGGAAATTTTGAGTAGTTTGGAGAACTGGTAAATGCTACCTCTGACTGGCTCCACCCCCATTTATTCTCTGCCTCCTGAGTCCCAGAGATTTTACAGTATCCTTCCCCTAGAGTGGCGAGGGAATGGAGATTTTACAGTATCCTTCCCCTGCCATGCCCACCAAACTATGTCCACAGAACCAGTAGTAAATTTTTTTGAATCCCACCATTGGTAAGGACCCCGCTCTCATTGCTTCATCTAACAAACCACTAGTTTGTTAAATTCACTACTACACAAATAAATACATGGATGAACTGCTCCTTTTAAATCAGAACAACCCTGATTTTTCTAATTCAGCAGTTTTTCTACTTTACTTGGCTCAGTGAAACTATAGGGGATGCTATATTATAGCGTCCACGGTGTCAGATTCAAAGGCATATAGGGTTATAGAGATTTCTGGGAGAGAGAGAGGAGGGGGAATCTGCTTCTACATTAATAACTGCTACATTAATAACTGCTATTGACAACAAGGACATTGCAGTACTGGAGACATTTTGTGATGTGGGCTTAGAAACACAATTTATCAATTGTAAACCCTTTTGTATTCCAGGAGAGTTCTCCTCACTCATATTAGTTGGGTTTATATACCATTCCATGCTTGTACAAGTAGCGCACTGCAAACCTTAACTGACCAGATTCTGGTCACTGAACAGAAATATCCAGATGCCCTATTCATAGTTTGAGGAGATTTTAATAGAGCTAATCTCACTCACGAACTGCCTAGATACACTCAGCATGTTAACCGTCTTCCTAGAAGCAAAAACATATTAGATCACTGCTATACCATGTTAAAAGATATTACTCTTTCCCAAGAACAGCTGTAGGTCTTTCTGATTATTGTATGACCCATTTCATACTTGCCTAGAGACAAAAACTAAAACCTGTGGTTGAAACAGTGAAGTCTTGGACTGAGGAAGGAAAGTTAGGGCTACAGTCTTGCTTAAGACTGAAGTGTTTTTGAACCTGCTTCAGTGAACTTGGATAAACTCAATGATATTGTGACACCATATATTAGCTTTGGTGAGGATCTGTGTACCTACCAAAAGCTTGTGCTTATATATTAATAATAATAAAAACCTTAGTTCACTGCTAAGCTTAAGCAACTATGCCATGCCAAAGAGGAGGTCTACATGAAAGGAGATAGATTTTGTACAATCAGGCCAGGAATGTATTAATAAAGAAGATTAAGGAAGCAAAAGGAAGCTACTACAAAAAGCTGAAAAATCTATTGTCAGCTCCAGGAAATGCATGGAGAAGCCTGAAAAATGTCATGGCTACAGCAGATCTCCCTTCCTACCTGAAGGCAATCATCAGCTGGCTAATGATTGGAATGAATTCTATGTAGGTTTGAGAGGTGATTACTATCATCTACTACTACCTTCCCCACCTTAGATACACCAACAGTAGCCAAATCTTATAAACTAACAGATAGGAAGCAGCTGATGAAGGAAGTAGCAGAGGAAGCTAGACAAAATCACAGAAGATAATTAGCACAAATGCCACCCAGGGCTGTGTACACTTTCCATTACTCTCTTTTTCTCTATACCAATGGCTGCATCTCAAAGGATCCCTCTGTTAAAATACTAAAGTTTGCAGCTGGTACTACAGTCATTGGTCTCATTCACAATGGTGAATCTGCATATAAAGGTGAAATTGAACAACTGGCTCTGTGGTGTGGCTGGAACAGTCTTGAACTGAACACATTCAAAACTGTAGAGATAATAGATTTTAGGAGAAGCCTTCCTATTCTACTACCTCTTACAATACCAGGCAATACAGTATCAACAGCAGAGTCCTTCAAGTTTCTGAGTTCTGTAATATCTCAGGACTGGAAATAGACACCTAAGATCAAAAACTTCATCAAAGAAGCACAACAAAAAATGTTCTTCCTCCACCAACTTGGAAAGCTCAGACTGCCCAAGGAGCTGCTGATACAGTTCTACAGAGGAATTATTGAGTCTGTCATCTGAACATCTATAACTAACTGGTTTAGCATAGCAACCAAATAGGACAGACACAGACGTCAATGGATAGCTAGGACTGCAGTCCAACCTATATTATATTGTTATACTGTTCCTTTTTTTCTCTCATGTAAAAAAGGAGCAAATTATTCTCTGGGCCTTAATATTGCAGGCTGCTACTAATGTCAAACCACCATCTCTTACAAGTAATTGCTGATTCCTTTCAAAGTGTTGCTGCATTATTTTGAAACAAATTGTCATCATTTGATTACTGCAATTAATCTGATATTCAGAAAGATATCGGAGGATGAAGCTTTATAGTTTTGGGGAGAAAATACTGGATGAATCAAGATGGTTTTGGAATCTTCCTTTGAACATTTTATTAACACTCTTAAGGAAAATAAGTGTCTTGATACTGTCATATATAAAAGATCACCTTTAAAATATATTTGAGTATTAGCATGTATGTGCTTCTTCTTTAAATATAGTTTTCTCTGAAATATTTCTGCCTTCATTATATTGAAAAAAATATGAAGAAATTTAGGGAAGAATGAATTTATACTAATGATACATAATGCATTGCCGTATTCTTAATATCAATTTCCTTGAAACAAAGTTGTGGCCTTTGTGATGGTTAGCTTCTCCTTTATAACATGGACTATGGGAAATAACCTGAACTACTCAACTTAAATGTGGCTGCATGCATAATTCTTTACTGAACACCATTTAAAATACTAGACTTTTATATGCATGAAATGTTTCTGTAATGCTGTACAAGATGAAATGTTTGCTAAAGTTTTGGCTTCATATTATTAAGACGTGACATGTCAGAAAAATAACAATTTTTCTGAATGCAAACAATTTAATTAATTGCTTAAGTGAACAATGTTGGACAAAATACAATTTTATCTAGCAATATGTTCAGCAATCAGATAGATCCATGAGGGCGAACCTATCATGAGGGCGAGCCATTGCACAGCACAGTTGTACCACGCATGCGCGTGCGCCTCCCACTGGTCAGTTAATTTTTGGGACTGCCGTGCATGCGGGAGATGTACATGAATGCGTGGGGTCATACACACGTGTGTGGGGATGAGGGGAGCATGGGTGGGGGGCAGTGCACTCCCACACTCCATTTTTGGCACCAGGAGGCTTTACGGATGGCCTCCGGAGCCAGGGGTAGGCTGGTTTTCGCCCTCCCGGAGGCTTGTGGAAAGGCTCCGGAATCTGGGGAGGGCAGAAACTCCTCCCTCATGCAAGTGTGTTTATGTGTGTTTCATGCATGCATGCATCGATGGGTGGGGCATATTGCATTGTGTGTGTGGGCACGCATGCACACACAATAAAAGCACATGCACAATTTCGGCCTTGAGGACAAAATGGTTCACAATCATTGAGATAGAAGAATGTGAAAACATATATTTTCATAAAGTTATCTTAAAACCTAGGCAACCTCAACAATGGAAACCCTCAGTGAATTTATTTATTTTGATCAAATATTAGATTAAACAGAAAAACCAAGTAAGAAGGGAAAACTATAATGGAAAAGGTATAATTATCAAATAACAGTCAAAGGAAAACATTGTACATGGATGAACAATAGAAAGGTTGGGCTTGTTCTAATAGGCTCATTCTGAATTCAGCAATCATAAATAATTTTATAAATCTCTTAAGTGATCTCAGAACATTTGGTCTAATAGCAGCAACGAATAGAATTTTTGATTTTCCAGTCTGTGCAATACAGCAGAGTTTATACAATCACATTGAAGAATATTATAAAAAATATAAAATCATAAAAATATTAAAAAGTGTAGTTATATATGAGGCAGAAGCTGTGTTTCTTGAATTTGGCATCACTATGTTGGCTCCAAAACTGAAATGTTATTCTTTCCTCCTAGCATTAGAGTAAAATGTGAAAGCAAGCCAGGAAGAAAATGTCATGGTTGCTTAAATACAAGGTCACACAAATTCTTTGCCAGGGTGAACAGCCTTCGGTTAATCAACAATCCATACAGCCTTTTCCTGATCTTTTTGGAGGTCTATATTTAGATATATTTTAAAAAATTCACTTTGGTCCCTATTGAATCCCTGTATTCTTTTTTTTTTTTGTAAAAAAAAAAAACTTGACAAATGTTTTCCTGGAGCTGGATCCAACTTTTTCTATTATAGTGGAAAATCAAGTCAGTTAAAAAATCCTCAGCAAAATTTAGTTGAACCTGAATTGGTAATGCAGACCCTTGCTGCAAGTGAAATCAACACACCTTTAAATTAGAGAAGCAGAAAGGTTTTAAATTGTGTGTGTGAGACAGAGGTGGGTTGCTGCTGGTTCGGCCCAGATCCGCCGAACCGGTAGTAGCAGTGGCAGGAGGCTCCTCCCACCTGCCCGGATGCAGAAGCATTGCTCGAGTGGACGCCCGAACCAGTAGAGTGTGTGTGTGTGTGTGTGTGAGAGAGAGAGAGAGAGAAAGAGAGAGAGAGAGAGATTGCACACTGTTGATACTAAATCCTCCAACCTTTTATTTCTTGCCTATTGTTGATATATCTTTCTCTTCATGCTTTTGACTGCCTGTTGTACAATTTTGCTACAACTCCTTTGATGTTTGCTGATATAGTAAATAAACTCCAAGGTATATTTTTTTGCAACCTCCATTAAACAACCCTTGTGCTTACTGTGATCTGGATATATCGTAAGGATTGGCTGCAAGTGTGCTTGGATGAAAGATAATCTGGAAATTACTCACAATAATTTTCCAACAAAAAAAAAGTCTCTTAAAAATATAGATTGGATTGTATCCAACACACACACACACACACACACACACACACACACACACACACACACACACATTTTCTGTTCATTCTGCATTGTTAGAACAGAATAACAAGGGTTAGAAGGGACTTGGACGTCTTCTAATCCAATCCCCTGCTCAGGCAGGAAACCCCCCATCTCAGACAAATGTTTCTCCAATCTCTTCTTAAAAATTCCAGCGTTGCAGCATTCACAACTTCTTGAAGCAAGTTGTTCCACCGATTAATTGTTCTAACTGTCAGGAAATTTCTCCTTAGTTCTAGGTTGCTTCTCTCCTTGATTAGTTTCCACCCATTGCTTCTTGTCCTACTCTCAGGTGCTTTGGAGAATAGCTTGATTCCCTCTTCTTTGTGGCAACCCCTGAGATATCAGAACACCGCTATCATGTTACCCGTAGTCCTCCTTTTCACTAGAATATGTATGTATGTATGGTATGTATGGTATGTATGTATGTATGTATGTATGCATGTATGCATGTATGCATGTATGCATTTATTTATTTATTTATTTATTTATTTATTTAATTTCATATCTTGCCATAGGGCTACTCTAGGCTGTTTACAAAAATGAAAAGTATATAAAGAGAAGTAAAATAATAGAACAACAAAATACAAAGTGAAAAATAATGCAATTAAAATATAAATATGACAACAAAAAGATGAATGGATGAAGAGCAGAGAGCAAGTGGGGGAGGTGGAGTCTGCCATCAATCCAGCAGCCCTCTTTAGCATGGAACTCCCCATCTTGTCCACAGGCCTATGTTTGCACAAAAATATATATTACTAGTGTAGTTATTTTTCTTCATGAATAGATGGATGTCCATGTTTGTTTAGGTGCAAGCGTAATCTTTTACAGTAGGAACTGATAGAAATCAATTTACATCTGTTCTGCAGTAATGCAAATAAAAATTTGGTGCAATGGAGTAGGTGGAAAAAATCTGCAACAACACTGGAATTTTTATTTGTTCTTTTCAGAAGCATAGATGATGATTGAGATACTAAAAGTGGAGAGAGAGTTAATTGCATGTGGAACATTGATAATTTAACCCTCTGTTCCTTTGTATAAATTAAAAAGTATGAATACCTTTCAGAGTTGCATAAGTCTTCATTGAAATGAACCACTATACAATATGCATTTTTGAATTCTCTGTTTCATTTGTAAATTTGTTAGACCATATTTCTTTAAAATATATTAAGTGCCACTTTTGTATCTGGGACTTTATGTTGCATGGTAGAAAGCAGATAGAGCTTTAACATCTGTTAGTGTTAGAAAGTATACATTGGTTCTAAGTTAACATCTGGAATGAACGAGCCCAAATTTCTCTTGGAAATGTGCAGTGGTTGTAACTGTTGCCTTCATATCTGTTGCTCCCTCTGGGAGGAGGTTTTGAAGTATTTCTAGCACAAGGTTGTAAAAGCTGTATGCCGTGAAATTTCATTTTAATGTATGCTTATTAATGTACATTCAGAGTGACAATAAAGTTATTCTATTCTATGTAAATTGATAAATGCTTTTCTCAAGTATAAATTAGCCTTGTAGGTTTATGTGCTGTTTCCAGTTGACCTTAATTAAGTTTAACACACTATTTGCTTTCTGTTCTCTTTCACTAAACCAGCTCTGCTTGATTCCTAGAAGAGATCATTAAATATCCTAAGAAGCCCTTATCACAAGATTATGTGGCTGTCCATTACATCCTGTCTCCAGATCTCAATGGTATAATTAACAGACAACAAGGAGCCCTCTTGATATAAGTTTAATGTATTGTTTTTTTTAAAAATAAACAAATCCCCCCAGTATATTTCCAAAGTTTAAAAATCAACTTGCCTGGCTACTTCTGTGTCAATTTAAAGATAAAGGTAAAGATTCCCTCACACATAGTGCTAGTCGTTCCTGACTCTAGGGGGTGGTGCTCATCTCTGTTTCAAAGCCGAAGAGCCAGCGCTGTCCGAAGACATCTCTGTGGTCCTGTGGCTGGCATGACTAAATGCCTAAGGCACATGGAACGCTGTTACCTTCCCACCAAAGATGGTTACTATTTTTCTACTTGCATTTTTACATGTTTTTGAACTGCTAGGTTGGCAGAAGCTGGGACAAGTAATGGGAGTTCACTCCGTTATGCAGCACTAGGGATTCGAACTGCCGACCTTTCTGATTGACAAGCTCAGTGTCTTAGCCACTGAGCCACCGTGTCCCAATCTGTGTCAATTTAGTCATTTGCAAAGATAATGTTGTAGAGATAGATAGCTTTTGTGTTTATGGATTTGGAAGAGAAAGGCAGAAAAATATAGAGTATATGTTCTTGTCCTCACTACAGGTTACTTTGTGTGCAGCTTGACATGCAGTTAAATGCACCTACCCTCCAATAAAACAGCTCATGTGCACAGATCTTGTTGCTTTATTAAAGGAACAGGCTGGGTGAAACTGGGAAAATAGAAATACAATAAGAAGTCAAATACAAAATAAGCAGTTTTGAGTGCTGGTGAGCATAACAATTAACAAATACAGATAAATCTAAATCTCACCAGCAGGGCTTTGTGCATGGGATGGGGATTTTTGTCCTCAGGTGAACAGTGCCACGGATTAGGCTGGATTCTTCCTGGTGCTTCTGTTTTCTTCCAAATGCTAAAGGAAAAGGAATCTGACTTCCCAATATGCACTTATTTTGGGAGTGACGGTTGATGTATAAAACTTCCAAAGAATACAAATTGGTATTTGGTCCCTGGCCACTAGATGGGGCCAGAGAACAACAACAGTATATAAACAAATTATATGCTGGGGCATGACAGTATAGTTGGATATTAATGACACTTTTTGCTAAAGCTGTTCAATCTCTAAACTCAGTTTCTGGCACATATTGAGTTGCATATGGGTGTAGCATTTGACCTAGTTTTGGAGATCTTCTTCATCTTCTTGCCTACTTTTTGTAACATCTTGGTTGATAAAACTATCTGGAGATAGTTAGGTAGTCCTCAACCTTTGAGCACAATTGAGCCCCAAATTCTTGTTGTTAAGTGAAACATTTGTTGAGTTTTGCTCCCTTATACAACTTTTCTTGCCACGTTTGTTAAGTGACTCATTGAAGTTGTTAAGATAGTAACATGGTTGATGAATGAATTGTTGCAGTTGGTAATATGGTTAAGTCAATCTGGCTTCCCAATTGATTTTGTTTGTGAGAAAGTCATAGAAGGGGAGTAAATGACCCTGGGACTCTGCAACCATCGTAAATATGAACCACTTCATCCAAATTTTGATAATGTGATATGGGGATGTTGCAAGAGTCGTAACTGTGAAAAACAATCATAGTTCACTTTTTTTCAGTGCCATTGTAACTTTGAATAGTCACCAAATGAACTGTTGTAAGTTAAGGATTACCTATATAATTTTTTGTCATACCTGATATCAGACTATCTAGACCCCTTCCAGTCAGGCTTCAGACCCGGTTACAGCACGGAAACCGCTTTGGTCGCATTGATGGATGATCTTTGGAGAGCCAGAGATGAAGGACATCCCTCCATCCTGGTCCTCCTTGACCTCTCAGCGGCTTTCGATACCATCGACCATGGTATCCTTCTGCGACGACTGCGGGAGGTGGGAGTGGGGGGCACCGTGTTACGGTGGTTCTCCTCCTACCTCTCGGACAGGTCGCAGTCGGTGTTAGTGGGAGGGCAGAGATCGTCCCCAAGGCCCCTAAAATATGGGGTGCCGCAGGGTTCGGTCTTATCCCCCCTACTTTTTAACATCTACATGAAACCGCTGGGAGAGATCATCCGTAGGCACGGGATCAGATACCATCAATATGCGGACGATACTCAATTGTATCTGTCCGCCCCGTGCCAAATCAATGAAGCGGTTGACGTGATGGACCGGGGGCTTGAAGCCGTCATGGACTGGATGAGGATTAACAAGCTTGTGCTCAACCCGGAAAAGACCGAGTGGCTGTTGTGTTTTCCTCCCAAAGATTCGGCCAATAATCCAACACTCAGGCTGGGGGGTCAAATTTTACACCCCTCAGAGAGGGTCCGCAACTTGGGAGTCCTCCTGGATCCACAGCTGTCATTCGACCATCATATAGCGGCTGTGACCAGGGGGGCATTCGCCCAGGTACGCCTGGTGCGCCAGTTGCGACCCTACCTGAACCGGGAGGCCCTCACAACAGTCACTCGGGCCCTTGTGACCTCTAGGCTGGAATACTGCAACGTGCTCTACATGGGGCTGCCCTTGAGGAGCATCCGGCGACTTCAGCTAGTACAGAACGCAGCCGCGCGAGTGATTGCGGGTGCACCCCGATTCACCCGCATTACACCTATCCTCCGCGAGTTGCGCTGGCTACCTGTCGATCTCCGGATGCGCTTCAAGGTGCTATTGATCACCCATAAAGCCCTACATGGCAGTGGATCTGGATACTTGAGAGACCGCCTTCTGCCAATTACCTCCCTACGACCTATAAGATCCCATAGATTAGGCCTCCTCCGCATTCCATCGGCCAGCCAGTGTCGGCTGGCAACCACAAGGAGGAGGGCCTTCTCAGCAGTAGCCCCGACCCTTTGGAACGAGCTCCCCGTGGAGATTCGTACCCTCTCCACCGTCCAGGCCTTCCGCACTGCCTTGAAGAACTGGCTCGCCCGTCAGGCCTGGGGATAAGGATTTCTACCCCGCCCGAATGTTGTATGCATGTTGCTCATTATTTTATTATGTGTTGTTGTCTCAATGTTGTATTTCCCCTTTCCCTGGTTTTCTGTGAGCCGCCCTGAGTCCCCTCAGGGAAAAGGGCGGCCTACAAATGCAAATAAAACCTACAAAACCTACAAACCTACAAGTTATTAAGTAAGCATGCATGTTTATTTTCTTCTGATGAACAACATGGCTATAATTTTTGTAGGAATCTTGCAATATGTTTCTATGTAGATAACGCTGCCTATTTCACTCATTGCTAGTGATGTATTCATTTAAAGAGCTGTAACCTTCCATTTTCCAGAACAACATGTGATACATAGAAACAATACATAGAAATAAAAGTAAGTAATAAAATCAAGTAAAATAAGTAATAAATTAGTTTAAATAACCCAGTTTAACACACACACATAATGAATCAGTAATACTATCATAGCGCTATGTAAAGCAGAGAAGGCATAGTCAATGTATGTTTACTAAATCCAAGTGGAAGAGTAAGAAGAATAAAAATCAGGTATCTCTTACTGAAGGGTTAAAGGCCTTGTCCTTGAAGATATCACAATTAGGCAGTCCCTAATTGTCTGTGCATGCATAGAGAGGCTTTTGCTGTAAGTGTCAATGAAATGAAGTAGCCTTGAACATCCTCACAGAGATAACATTCTAGCAGCTGCTAGAGATGACCTTCAAAACTGGATGAAATTATACATTTTATTCTTTTGCCAAAATATTCTTCTTTACAATCAGACTAGAGTAGCTGAATCTAGACACCTAAACTAATGGCTCTTATACTCCTCTCACAGCCCGGCTGTCAAGTCTACCTGTTTTAGTTTACAGTTTGATAGGTATAGAATTTGCGTAATCTTCCCATTCTGTAGCATGCTTAGGCTCCACTCATTTCCAAGTGGAGTCCTCATCAAATAGCATGAATTGAATCCCTGAAGGAAAAGGGAAGCAGAGAGGAAATGGTGTAGAAACCATGAAATGGATAATAGATGATGCAATCTGCAATCCCAAAATTGTGTTGCCAAAATTCACAAATTCATTATCACTCCTGAAATGATTTTCTGTTGATTTTTTTTTCAAAGAAACCAAAAAATAACTGCTAGGCCTTGGATAGACATAAGAAATTGAGAGAAAAAAAACCCCTTCCAAACATCCAAAAAGTTAAAAAGAAAAAAAAAAACCCTATGGATTACTAGCATTATTCTGTAATTTTTTATTCCAGTGCCTTTAACCTGTTCAAATAATATCTGTTCTCTTTACATAGATTACCTTCTGCAACCTAAACTATTTCCCTGTATGGTTGTTTTCTTGCAGACATTTCATCACCCAAACTAAGCAACATCATCAGTGCTAGTCTGATGATAATCTTACTTACTTTGAGTTATGAAACATTTGCAAGAAAATAGCCAAGCTCAGAGAGCAGCAAGGACCTCTCATTTCAACCCTGACCTACAAATATTTTACTTTATTACTCTCTGATATCTGCCAACTCTATTACCTGCCCTTTCAACAGTGCATATTTGGCTTAGCCAGCCCTGAACGGCATTTAACAGTCAGGAGCCGTAGTTTACTTATTTTCTGCCTTCTGGCTAAGTTCAAGTATAGTACTCTTATTAGGAGGCTGGTATTTTTCCTTCAAAGAGATGCAGTGGCTCTGGCTAAGACACTGAACTTGTTGATCAGAAAGGTTGGCAGTTCAGTGGTTAGAAGCCCTAGTGCTGCGGAATGGAGTGAGCTCCTGTTACTTGTTACTTGTCCCAGCTTCTGCCAACCTAGCAGTTCGAAAACGTGTAAAAATGCAAGTAGGAAAAATAGGAATCACCTTTGGTGGGAAGGTAACAGCATTTCGTGCACCTTCAGCATTTAGTCATGCCGGCCACGACCACAGAGACCTCTTCAGACAGCCCTGGCTCTTTGGCTTTGTAACGGAGATGAGCACTACCCCTTAGAGTTGGGAACGACCAGCACATATGTTCGAGGGGAACTTTTACCTTTATTTTTCATTCACCAAGCCTTCTATTAAAGTCATCTGTGCATCCATAGTCTGGAACTCATCTCTTCAAAGATATGGAAGGCTGCTAGAAATACCTAAGACCTGGATTTCATCTCAGGCCTGTGTTTGTATGTGTTTGTAGAGTTCCTGATTTGTTTAATTTGTTTAATTGTTAACCAACTGGGCTGCTTGTGGGATTGTGTCTCTTTAACTGTTTTCACTGATGTGCATTTGTAAGGGAATGGGATGGCTACATAAATGTATATAAATAAGGTTCCTTTTGGGAAGCAGCCCTCAATAGGTATACAAAATGAATCTTTTTTTGGAGATGGGATGTGATAAAAACCTGTCTTGATGATTTCATTATGAAGTTCAGGTGAAATAGGTATCTTGGATTGTGCTGAAAGCATTTTTAATTGGTTGTATGAGCAGACCAAGCTGTTTTAAATTGTATTCCATTTAATTAAAATATTCCAAGCAAACAAAAATCAAATCTTGAAAAAAGTCATGTTGCATATGAATAATGCTGTACTTGTGAAAAGCAGCTCTCTTCTGTACAACAGGTACTTAAATACCATGGTGACTGACTTGGGATAAATGCAGGAGAAGCTTTTTCTGTTCTTCTTCCATATGCCTTTTCCAAGGCCAGTGGCATTATGTTGTTCCCTTAAAATATCAAGCTAACACGTCACAAAGCAAATGAAAATGTTCTACTGGAAACATGAAAATATAATTCAATTTTCGTCTGACCTAGCTTTCTAAGTGTCCAATAAAAACTTGTTTTTTGAAAACAAACAAACAAAGCAAAAACACAAACAAACAATTAAACAAAAACAAAACAAAACCCAGTGATGTTTGGTGGCAGTGGACTGCTGAAATTCCTGATAATTTGTAGAAGCTGGAGCTTCCTATTCTCTACGTTGGCCACAACATGCTAAATTAACATTTTCAAAATGAATAACTTCTTGCCTCACTATAAATCCATCTTCTGCACTTGTTATTTGATGAAAATATATGTTGCTGTTAAAGTTTACAAAAGGAAAGCAACGATTAAAAAGAAAATAAATTACTGACAAAAAAAGAATAAAGAGGGATAAAAATAAAATGTAGTACGTTCATTAAAACAAAATAAGGGTGAGGATGTTTTGTGTTAAGAAAAAGTTTTAAATAACACAACATTGAGGCATAATTTGTTTTATATAAGAAACAAGGCCAACAATATCTACAAAAGAGACTGGCTCTCTGTGGGATATGGTGAGACAAGAGAGCACAGTTTCTAGGTTAGCAAACAAAATTTGAAATACAACAGCAGCAATTTTGGAATGTATTTGTGTTAAATATGCCTGAAAGTTACAATCAATTCATTTTGTTATGTTTTATATCCTTAAAACGGCTTCTACTGTACAGCACACTGGATTTGCCATGGTAACAGCTTCACATTACTCCACAAGGAGGCTCCCTCTGGTAAGGGGGAAAATCTAACATTAGAAATTGTGGCGACATTCATGGAAGGAGAGTTGGGATAAATAAATACCCAGGCAGCCCTGGGTTATCAGCTAGTAGTATGTATAAATCCCTTAATGCTTTCCCTGAAAATGGACCTAGAAAAGATTCCTCAGGGTCTGCTTTTGAATTGTGGTGTTGGAGAAGGCTCTTGAGAGTCCCTTGGACTCTGTGCATGGAGATCAAATCAGTCAATCTTAAAGAAAATCAACCTTGATTTTTTTAGAAGGGCAGATACTGAAGCCAAATACTTTGGCCCCCAAATGAGAAGAGAGGACTCATTTGAAAAGACCCTGATGTTGGGAAAGATGGAAGGCAAAAGGAGAAGGGGATGGCAGAGGATGAGATCTTTAGATAGTATCACTGATGCAATGAACATAAATCTGGACAAATTCTGGAAGACAGTGGAAGGTAGGGAGGTCTGATGTGCTGTGATCCATGGTATCACGACACAATCTAGCAGCTGAACAACAATGAACAATCAGGGGTTACCGTTTGTCAGACTGTTCTTCAGGTGCCAGCATTGCAATTATAATTATAATCTGTTTTTTTGTTTACTTTTATTTTCACTTTCTTTTTGTAAGATAGGAATGTAAGATACTCACGGTCCATTGTATTAGCTATATTAATTCTAAAAATTGGATTTTAAATTACCCACTTACCAAAACATAAAGGGTTACAGTGAAAATACCCTGCTTCTATGTTTTTTGAATTTGAGGTTGTGTAAAGAACTTGAGTGAAGAGTTTGCGCATGCATGTTAAGGAATAAAGATTAGAGAATAAATTTAGATGGAACTCTATAGCTAAGTAAGAACCACAAATCTATCTTCTTTTTTCTATCCTTCAAACGGTTTAAACAAAAACATTTATATTTTACATGCTGTTAGTTCTTTATCTTTTCAGCTCATAGCAGATTCTTTGTTGTTTCATTGCGGTTTATTCCTAAGAAAAAGCTCCTTGCCTATTGCAAATATAATTAGGTTAAACGTCTATCTTTGGAATGCAGAATGTCATGTACAAAGAGGTCTATGGGTCCTTTTTGGATACTTAAAGACTAATTATTTATTAGATTTGTTATACAGGTGTTCCTCCTTTTACAATCATTTGTTCAGAGACTCTTCAAAACTACAGTGCTGCTGAACAAAGGTATTTACAACTGATCCCCAAAATGTTTGCTGTTGCAATCCATTTGCAGCCATGTGATCAAAAATTGAACATTTGACAGACCATCCATAGTCAGGATGCAGGGTAGCCGAAAGGACACAAATCCAAGGCTCAATGTGGGAATCAAGCCTCGACTGGCTTAGATTGGGACAGGTTTAATCAGTAGAATTCATTAATGACAGCAATAGAGAGTGCTGGGGTTGTCATCATTTAGTCCTATCACATGATGTTGTGCTTCATGACTGCATCGCTTAGCAATGGAAATTCTGGTCTCCATTGTGGCTGTAATTCAAGAACTACCTGTAACTACCCCCCTACAAAAGACTTTGGGTGACTTAAAATATTATATACAATTGAAAATAATTAAAAACACCTACATAACATAATAGATGAGACAAAAACACCCATAACAATAATTAAAATAACATATAACAGGAACTCCACTAAAATTTTAACATCAGGTTTGGGAGCACAGCTAGGTCTTAAAAGCTTTCCAGAACTCTTAATACAGTGAATACCATATGTAACAGTGGGGCAATGCCAATCCAGAGAAAGACCACTTCCTCAGTTCCATTAGATGACAGTGTTTAATTTAAGGGGAGCTGCTGCATACCCACTTTGCCTAAGTATATTTTCTTAGGTGGGCAGAAACAATTGGATACAGAGGGTCCCACAGATAACCAGGCATTATACCTTAAAATTATTTATAGATGATGACCAGCATTGCACCTAGAAGCCAACTGATAACCAATGCAACTCATGTAGCAGCAGTGGAAATAAAGAGGCATAAAGAGAAGTGCTTATTATTGTCTGTGCCACTGCATTCTGTGGCAGTTGAAGCTTTTGGATGTTTAGTACAGGCAGCCTCTTATACAGCACATTGCAGTAGTAAAGTGCAAGAAAATCAGGAAGTCCACAACTGCCAAGGTGGCGCAGTGGTTAAATGCAGCACTGCAGGCTACTGCTAGATCAGCAGGTCAGCGGTTCAAATCTCACCGGCTCAGGGTTGACTCAGCCTTCCATCCTTCCGAGGTGGGTAAAATGAGGACCCAGATTGTTGGGGGCAATATGCTGACTCTCTGTAAACCGCTTAGAGAGGCCTGAAAGGCCTATGAAGCGGTATATAAGTCTACTGCTATTGCTATTGCTATTGCTATTGCCTTCTGCTGCATCTTGCATTCTGCAGTGACATAAAAGAGGCTAAGTGTATTGTACAGAGGTATCCATGAATGTAGATAGAGGGTAGTGGTGGGATATGACCGGTACGCCCCGGTACGGGTGTACCGGTGCCTGCTGGGAGCACCAGGTTACAGTACGGTGCTCTGGAGGGCCCACCCACCTGCCCATCCTCCTTATTGGTATTTGAGCCAATTGAGGCTTCTGTGCATGCGCATGGAGTGTATGCTGCCTGCGTGATGCTCAGCTGAGCAGATGGAGCATTGCAGAGCGCCGTGGGCGGTAAGTACGTATGCATACTCTGCACACGTGCATGTGATGAAAGTCCGGCCCCATTGCACTTATGTTTAATTTAGATGTATTAATAGATTAATTAATATTACAATTAATAGGTTAATTAATATTACAACAGAACAGGGCAATCTTTGGAAAGAGAAAGAACATTCTAACTTTAGAGAGTCCTTCATCAGCTCAAAGAAATATACCGTGTTTTCCCCAAAATAAGACCCAATTGGAAAATAAACCCTAGCATGATTTTTTTTTCAGGATGCTCATAATATAAACCCTACTCCCCAAATAAGCTCCAGTTAAGATCCTCAGCTAGATGGATGCATTGAGTACTATATTTCCAGAAAATAAGATGTAACCGGGAAATAAGCTCTAATGCATCTTTTAGAGCAAAAATTAATATAAGCCAGTTTTATTTTCAGGAAAACACAGTAGCTACAGACTCAAAGGGCAAATCAGGAAGAAACAGTATTTGCTTTTATTCTTCTTGAGAGGCATTTATGTAGGCTAACCAATGATCTGGATTTCTATTCTAAATTATAGTAGAATGCCAGCATATATACCATATTTTTGAGCAATCTCTCAAATTACATAATTCTACTGTTTGTTAATCAAATTTTTCAGTATTGTATTAAAATGATAGTTTGTCACCATAATCTAAATAAAGGAGTGACCTGGTTTACATTACAAATGTGTGAACTTAATTAAATAAATGTATGGTTTAAGCATGCATAGGAATATTAGATAGAGGTAGTCATTGGGTTATGCCCATTCATTCAGCGACCATTCAGACTTACAACAGTACAGAAAAACAATAATTTAAGACCATTCCTTGGAAGTTCTGGCTATTGCAGCACTCCAGTGGTTCCATGATCAAAATTCAGGCTGGCCTGCATTTATGACCACCACCCCTGCTGCCACACTCATGACACACCTACCTGTGGCATCCACTCATGTTCCCTAGCACCTGCCCATGGCAGTCGCCTTTCCCCTTGCTCCCTAGTGCTTGCCTGTGGCACTCCCGCACCTGTAGCATAGGAAGAGCTTGCCCATGGTACCTATACTCCACCCATGCTCCCTTGGCTTTGAGATCCATAATCTTCTAGCAAAATCATTCTTTAGAAGAGTTTATTTACCTTATTTTACAATTGCATCTTGCTTGGCCTGCCAGTTTGCACTTAAATAGAATATTGTTTGTATCGGTATTTAATATTTGCAAGTAGGTAGGCCCTGCAATCTTCTTTTTTTAAATGTTTATTTATAAAACTCACATCCTGCCTTTTCTCTAGAGCATAATATGATGCACATAGCTCTCTGTTATTTTATCTGAAAACAACAATCTTGTGATCTAAGAGCATTTGGTGAGAAACTACTTGCTCTTGTTTGCTCTGTAACTACTATACTTACTTCAGTCCATTAGATAAGGACATTTAATGTTCATTTGCTACTTCAGGAAAAAAAAGAAGAGTGAAGCAAAAGGAGCAATATTAAAAGAAATGAAGAAAACATATTCATCCTTTGTTTTAATCTTTAATCTCATAAGTATCATGGAATACGCCTCATGAATTTAAATCCTATTAATAAAAGAGTATGGTGCAGTTGCTGAGGTGTTGAAATACAATTGGGAAAAAATCAGGTTCAAATCTAATGTGAAGACCACATGTGAAGTTCCAGTTAAACGGATATCTTATGCCTATGAATAGGAATCTACTCAACTAATGGTTGGTGCTATTTTGGCACTAGATAAGAATTAAGGGAATTCAAGACGGGTTGGACTTAGTTCATTTGTGGTTACATAGAGATTTTTTTTGACTCCGCCCCCAGGTTGTGCCATTCCTGCTTCTATATCTGTCAGCCATGGAAACTTTTGGATCACATGCTCTTAGCTCTTTTTATTGGCATGCTCAACATTTTGAGTCACAATATTGATTCAATTTAGAAAGTAATTGAACAACTTTCTTGTGTTCTGATTATATAACATTAACCATGTCACAGTAACTGGCAATACCCAACCAACCTAGGTTGATATTGAAAACAAATGAAGCAATGAGAGACATAATTATTTCTTGGATTACACACCACTAGATTGTAGGCTATATTGAGAAGTAAAAAAAAACAATTATAGAAGAGGCAATGGCAAATCACTTACCATATCGTTGTCAGAAAACAAAGTTGAATTGAGCCATGAAGTAACCAGGAATCAAACTCAACTCAAAAAATTATTTAGCCTTTATTTTCAATAGAAAGCAATCCCAGCCAATTTAGATGATTGCAGAAAACCTGTTGGATCTGATTAATACTTGGATATTAATGCCAGCAAATTTTACAGCTGTAAACTGAATTGTAAAAATTGAATAAGTGTCCTGCAAGAAAGCATTGCAAAATCTACTTTTAACCAACTATTTTAAAAGAGAAATTTAAAACCAAACTTTTTCTATAAAACAGATTTTTTGTTTTACTTTCTGCTCTTACATTGGAAAACATCAAGATTTTTTTCTTACAATTCTTTTCCTATGTAATTCCACCAGTTATTTTTTTTATTTCCTCTTTTGTGTGGCTCAGAGTTGATTATAGCCACCATTTTTACTATTCAACTCAATAGTGAACAATTAGGTTGAGCAGTTTATTTTTTTCTTATTTACAACTTGAAACAGACCTTAATTATGTGGTTACTGCATGCTAGTGCATGCTTTAGAGAGTAACCTATACCAAGCTTGGACAACTTGTAGTGGGGAGAGGCCATACTCCTAAGTTAGAAATCATTTGTTTTGTGCTTCGTTGAATGGTAGCAGCATTGAATTTGTTACTTTTAAAAAAGATGCTTGGTAAGCCATATGCTTTTTTGGCTGCCACTGCTTGGAAAAAACAGTATCTGCCCTTCAACCAGTTTCAGTTTTGAAAGAAGTCGATGGAGAAAAGAAAAAGTAGAAGCGAAACTAATTTAAAGTTTCATTGTTTTGATATTTTTCCTTTCTTAAACATAAAAAACCTGTTAACTTTTAGTAAGCCTTACATTAACATGTGACAAACTGCTAATGAAGAATCATTCCTAGATCAGAATGTACTGTTCTCTAGTCTTTCTTTTTATACTTAAGCTTTCGTGTGCACAAAACAATTTTCAGAAATTACTTCTTTTACGAAGAAAAGTTAATTTGGCAGAAAATTCTGAACAATGCTGTTTACGGATGTGTGTATGTCAAAACCTTCAAGGCGGCGAGTGAGTGGGTTCAATGTGGCACTGTGCATGCTATCTTGCATTTTTGATCCCCCTGCTGAGTGCCATGATTCAAAAGAAACAATATAAGACCAAACTGTTTCACATCTTGGGAAACAGAGAATTGAAGAAAAACTTAGTAATACCTAAAGTATCAATAATAGTTTCAGTGTAGGACAGTTTTCCTAGTTTGGTGCTGACATACGGGATTCCGCCTCCTTCTCCTCCTGTAATTGAAAGTGTTCTAGCATCTTCATAGTGACATGCAGTTCTCTCACAACCAAAGAAGTATTCCAGTAACTTATTAAAATAAGTAGTAAACTTGATTCAATATTACTCTTCAGTAACATGAGGCATTCTGATTTATTTCCACCAACCTATACTTAATCCACTGATTTATTTATGGGAAGTGTCGACTATTTGCCTAACAGTGCACAAAGCCCCCTTCTGTGAGTTCTCATTAACTGCAGCAAGAGACTTTCTTACATCACATAGAGTCTTGGGAACAAGTCAACAAAATGAAAAAGGTTTGGGAAATTGGATAATGCAGCAGATGACATGAGGATTCTTATGATGCCTTTTGCATATGTAGGATTTTGAGAATAGGAAGAGTGTCTCTCATATTGCACTAATGCTATGCTTGCTTGTTCTAAAATCCAGAGTGATATGAGAATTAGTTTCCTTTCCCCCAAGTTCTGTGGTTGGCACAGAAATTAAAACTGACATGTTACAATTATAATTTAGAAATTAAGAGTTGATGAAAGCCAGTAATTCTCTATTCTTGCAGTTTTCTTCTTAACAATTTTTTTAAAAAAAGTAAAATCAACAACGAAGTGCAAGAGGCTGAACATAACTTTATTAAAAAGAAATTCAATTTTATCACAAGAACATCATTACAAAATAAGAAAATGTATTTGGGGCATGTTTACAGATTTTAAAGTGACAACTAGCACTTAGAACTGAGATCAGTAAAAACAGGGTGTTAAATATAATTCTTTAAGCATAGGTACTGTATAGGGAGAAGAAAAACCTAAAGTGAAGTGGTTGTGCATGCAGACCTTTGCAAAAGATCTTTTGTCGCAACTTGAAGAGTGATGTTTTGTTTGAGCTTCCATGAAGCTTAAACATCTCTTTCAACTACCAAAAACATAACCATAAAAAATAGACTAGGGATATAAATTTAAATAAACAAGAAAATGGTAAGAGAACATCTGTATGCTCTAGATGAGTTCAAATCACTGGGATCTGGTGGATTATATCCCAGAGTTCTGAAGGAGCTGTCAGACATGATCTCAGAAACTTTGAACCATATTTTTCAAAGATCCTGATGTACCAGCGAACTCCCAATGGACAAGAAAAGAGCTGATGTGGTTCCCATCTAAAGGGTGGGGGGGGGGGGGACTAGAAGCAAGGAACTACAGACCAATGAGCCTGACCTCAATACCTGAGAAAATCCTATAAAAGATAATCAAGCAACAGATCTGCTAACACCTAGAAGCAAGCAAAGTTATAACCAAAACCCAACATGGGTTTTGTCTGGAAGAGTCATCACATAAATCTTATTTCATTATTTGACAAAGTAACTAAATTAGTGGACCAGAGAAATGCAGTGAACAGTATATACTTGGATTTCAATAATAGCAATAGCAATAGCAGTTAGACATATACCGCTTCATAGGGCTTTCAGCCCTCTCTAAGCGGTTTACAGAGTCAGCATATTGCCCCCAACAACAATACGGGTCCTCATTTTACCCACCTCGGAAGGATGGAAGGCTGAGTCAACCCTGAGCTGGTGAGATTTGAACAGCCGAACTGCAGAACTGCAGTCAGCTGAAGAAGCCTGCAGTGCTGCATTTAACCACTGCGCCACCTCGGCTCTACATTTGACAAAGTAGACCACAATCTACTTCTTGGTAAGGTGGAAAAATATGGAATTACCAGAAGGATTATTAGCATAATTACCAGAAGGATTTGTAAATGGCTGAAAAACTACACTCTGTGTGTAGACCTTAATGGAACTACATCTATAGGGAAGTAAGTAAGCAGAGGAATACCCCAAGTTTCTGTTTTAGGCCCAGGACTCTTCAATGTCTTCATAAATTATTTAGATGAGGGAATGGAGGGGGAACTCATCAAATTTGCAGATGACACTAAATTGGCAGGAATAGCCAACACCCCAGAAGATAGGCTCAAGAGGCAAATGGATCTGGCTAGACTTGAACACAGGGTCCTAACTAACAACAACAAAAATCTAACAAAATAAAATTCAGTATAAAGAAAGGTAATGTTTTACCCTTAGGCAAGAAAAATCGAATGTATAGGTAAAGATTAGGTAAAACCTGGCTCAGTAGTAGTAACTGCGAGAGGGATTTTGGAGTCCTAGTGGACAATCAATTAAATATGAACTAGCAATGTGTCAGCTTTTGAAACAGTGCTGGCTTCAGCCTGCGCTACGTTTCTTAGTTGCCACACCAGGTGTAGGGATGGATAGCACGGAGAGGGTGGAACTCTGAACCACAGATGGGATGAAGGCTGGAATGCCACACTTGACTGGTGATAACAGCAAATGGACACAGAACCGGAAGGAAAGGAGAACACCGGTCAGCTGCTGAGAATGGATTAAGGGAGAGGCTTCTTCTTCTGAAACTCCTGTTCCTAATAATCAACATGAGATACTTAGGGCAGGGGGCGGGGAGGACAACTCCCAGGGCTTCTTATGTCACTGCCTGAGTAGGCCAGGCAGAGCTAGCTTGTCCTTACTAGGTGCCAAGAGTGATGTACTCAATAAAGGAGGCTTGTTTCCGGCTGGAGCATCAGAGTCCTGACACACTTACATGGGGGGTAGCAGCAGTAAAAAAAAAGCCAATGCAAATCCTAGATTTCATTAACAGAGGGATAGAATCAAGATCACTAGAAGTACTAGTGCCGCTTTATAAAGCCTTAGTAAGACCACACTTAGAATACTGTAGCCAGTTTAATATAGGTATGTATGTATGTATGTATGTATGTATGTATGTATGTATGTATGTATGTAGAGAGGGAGAGAGAGAGAAAAGAACAACAAAAATGATTAGACGGCTGGAAGCTAAAACATATCAAGAATTATGGCAAGAATTGGGCTGCCTAATCTAGTAAAAGAAGGAATATGGGTGACATGGTAGCAGTGTTCCAATATTTGAGGGGTGCCACAAAGAAGAGGAAGTCAACCTATTTTCCAAAGCACCAGAAGGCAAGTCAAGAAACAAGGAGAGAAGCAATCTAGAACTAATAGTGAGAACAATTAATCAGTGGAATGTCTTATCTTCAGAAGCTGTGGGTGCTCCATCACTGGAAGCTTTTAAGAAGTGATTGGATAGCAACTTGTCTGGAATATGGTATAGGAAAGTGGTCTCCAACCTTGGCAACTTTAAGACTTGTGGACTTCAACTCCCAGAGTTCCTCAGCCAACTCTTGAAGTCCACAGGTCTTAAAGTTGCCAAGGTTGGAGACCACTGGTATAGGGTCCTCTGCTTGAGCAGGGATTGGATTAGAAGACTTCTAAGATCTCTTTCAACACTGTTATTCTGTTATTCCTGTTTTTTTCTTTAAAAAGGTTTCTCTTCTCATCCAAGAAACTTCTTCATTTCTGGCCAGAACTGAAGAGGCTTCTTGGATGAGAAGCAAAACGTTTTCAAGGAAAAAAATCAAGGAAGTCCAGTTGCCTTTTGAATACATCTAGGCAGCATAATTATTCATTCTTTTCTACAGTTGTTTGGTTAACAAGTTATAACTACAGAACTGGGGTTAGAAAAGTGGTAGTACTGAAAGAAAGTGCTATTAACACTTCTAAAAATTAATTATCAGTTCAGAACCTAAAAAGTATCAGGATAGCTTCTCAAAATTACTTCAAAAGTTTTGTGAGATATGGTATCCTCTCACAATATTTGTAGACATTTAACTGAGCATATCCAAACACATTTAGCTCCTCTGTTTATCTTTATGTTGTATAAAATATTTAATAGGCAATACAAGTTAAATAAAACAGAAGAATACATCTTGATACTTTATGTTTGGCTGGAGAGCTATAAAGTAAGTAACCGAAATATTACTTTCTATTTCTTTAATCTACATTTATGATTTAAACAAAAACAAATAATATTTATGTATTATTTGTTTAAATACATTTATTACATATATACATGCAAATCAGGCAAGAAAGTTATAGATAAAAAGTATAAAATGTTGTTTCAATATTGAATGGATTCAAAATAATTGCAAAACATATTACTACAAGAGGAGTTATTTCTTCCTTCCGTCCTTCTTTTCTCCCTCCTTCCCTCCCTGTTGTAATGAAAGAAAAGTTAGGAATGAAAATCATTACATAAAAACTATTAGGATCACCCTCTCTCTTTCATTTGTTTCATTCTTTCCTTCTGTGGATATATTCTGAACTTACTAAATCTTAATTATTATTAATATAAAATTGTTTATTAACTGTTTATAAAGTTAATAATGATTATTGACCTTGTGCAGCCCAAAACTTAGCCTATATTAATTAACCCTGTTTTGACAGGAGGAGGGAAATGATTTTAATGGTTTTGCAAGGGAGGAGGGGAATGAATTCAACCCAACACAAAGCAGGCAATTTGCAGAGGAGACGGAGAGGGAACGCCTATCATGTGGTGCATCTCCTGAGTCTGCACCAGTGGTGGGGTTCAATCTTTTTTTACTACTGGTTCTTTGGGCGTGGCTTGGTGGGCGTGGCAGGGGAAGGACACTGTAAAATCTCCATTCCCTCCCAACTCCAGGGGAAAGTTACTGCAAAATCCCCATTCCCTCCTGATCAGCTGGGACTCGGGAGGCAGAGAATAGATG
Source organism: Thamnophis elegans (assembly GCF_009769535.1). Taxonomy (NCBI): domain Eukaryota; kingdom Metazoa; phylum Chordata; class Lepidosauria; order Squamata; family Natricidae; genus Thamnophis; species Thamnophis elegans. The sequence continues at coordinate 40,611,589 of NC_045551.1, forward strand.
GGGGCGGGGCCAGTCAGAGGTGGTATTTACTGGTTCTCTGAACTACTCAGAATTTCCACTACCAGTTCTCCAGAACTGGTCAGCACTTGCTGAATACCACCTCTAGTCTGCATTGTGGCAGTGCTAAGGGACCCTTGCTGCTGCAGCTAAGCCACAACAGCAAATTTGTGTCTTCCTGAGTTGCAAGACCAGCTTCTATGGTGGTTGGTCAAAATTATTATTCAATTATAAAGTGTAATATGATCTATGTTTTGCTCTATATTTTTTAATTTTGTTCAATATTTCTCAATTGCATTTTAATCTGGTACAGGCCACATTGAAACCTCTGAACTAGAGAAAGGCCAGAGTTTTTTTAGCAAGTGGGGATGGGGTTGGGATAGGTTGGGGTCTGGAAAGACACATAAATAAATGTGCATTTCTGATTTTCAGTGTGACCTTTAAAAGGCAATTGATTTATTAAGGACTTCAAACCAATGTTGTGAAGAATATCCTATGGGCTGCTTTCCCCAAAAATGTTTATTTGAGCATTCAAACTGCTCCCTTGAAAGCAGCAAGATACTTATATCAAATAAGTGTCCCCAAAATTCAAAGGGCAATAACCTTGCACTTCCTACAGCAGTTTTGGAGAGCCGATACAAAAAAATACCATTTGAGTTTGAGACTATGTCCCTGTGGGACAAAAGCCCATTGAAACTATAAGTCATGTCCTGCTAGACTGCATCCAAGGTGGCGCAGTGGTTAAATGCAGCACTGCAGGCTACTGCTAGATCAGCAGGTCAGCGGTTCAAATCTCACCGGCTCAGGGTTGACTCAGCCTTCCATCCTTCCGAGGTGGGTAAAATGAGGACCCAGATTGTTGGGGGCAATATGCTGACTCTCTGTAAACCGCTTAGAGAGGCATGAAAGGCCTATGAAGCGGTATATAAGTCTACTGCTATTGCTATTGCTATCCTCTATAATGACTCACTGACTCAATTTATAACATCTTACCTAATAAAATATCTGGAAAATGCTGATCTGATTTACGTACAACTACTATTATCAGGTTGGTGTGAAACAGTTTCTCTGAATGTGGCTAAATTCTGTTATACTGTATGTAAAATTAGGCAAACGTTAACTGCCCACTGTTAATTCTCTAACTATTACAATATATTACTTTGTCTTTTATTTTTGTTTTTTATTATTGTTGTTTTAAAGCTTTTATTTGTTAGCCTATGACCGTAATAAAGATAGATTGATTAAGATAATCCAGATATTTATTTGGTTTTTACCCTGCTCCAATCCAATAAACTCTTATTGGCTTGACAGTACAATAAAGAAAAAAATACAAACATAAAGACTAAAAACCATAAACCATACAATAGCAAGCAAAGAGACACCATGACATCATCATTAGACATCATCCAATCATTCCCTGGAAGATCTCCATCTTCAGCATCTTCCAGAAGGTGGTCAAGGTAGGAGCAGATTTAACCTCAAATAGAAGCCCATGCCAAAATCTCACCAGCTCAAGGTTGACTCAGCCTTCCATCCTTCCGAGGTGGGTGAAATGAGGACCCAGACTGGGGGGGCAATATGCTGACTCTGTAAAACGCTTAGAGAGGGGTGAAAGCCCTATGAAGCAGTATATAAGTCTAACTGCTATTGCTATTGCTAAACTATAAAGCAGAGACAAGAACCGAAATCTCAGTGGCGTGCTTGAGAGGCGGGAGGACAAGCAGGAATAACAAACTTATGAAATAATTGTACAATTATTCTAAATTACAAAAAAAAACCTTCTATAGAGAGATGAATTCCTGTTTATATTCATATAATTCATAGTTTATTCCCCATATAATAGTATCCCTCTTTTTAAAGATTTGATGCCCTGAAAAAATTATGCTTGGCATGGAGCTTATCAACCATAATGGAATTACTGTAGTGATAATACTGTGTATATAATATTGCATAAATCTCTCAGTTAATGACATTACTCCAACATTAAAGGCATTAGCGAGTATTACACAGGAATTCCAGGTAAATAAAATGAGGCAAACAAATATGAGCTCCCTAGGGTAGAACAATTTTTAATGTCTGTAAAGCAGACATTAAAGTAGTTAGCGTGCTATAGAAATATTTAATTATGATTATTACTAATTAAGTGGATGTTGCTTGCTGAATATTCACTGGTGTAAAACATTTAGTAAACATAACTGGATAGTCAGTTTGATTAGCTAGATTGGAAATGCTCCAAGGATGAGTTAACAATATTCAAAATGATATCTTCATGAAGAACTCTTCGATAGTCAGGTATTCTTAATTAGAGGGTAGTGGAAAATAACATAATTATGGGACTCAGAATAAGTAGCTATTTAGAAATATTACCTATGGAATTATGCTGGTCACTTTTAGGCAGAACTTCTTTATCATTCCCATAGAGGTCCTGGCTCAAAGCTTTTCTGAAGTTTCTTGATTTCTGATAAAGGCTACTCTTTTATCTACTGCTTACCTTATATCTCAGTTTAAATTACTGGGTTCCCTCTGTGCTATTTTCAAATAAAGCGTTTATTTTGAGAAATATTTGAACGGCCATTAGTTTCAAGAAGACTTAAATCTTTTGAAGAATTCATCTAGTTTAAATAATGCAAAGGTTTGTCTAGATTGACATTTGGAAACAACCCAAAATTGGGAAAATATTTTTGGAAATAATTGTTGTAGTTATTGATCAGGGTCATAGAATAATATTGGTATTACTCAGAAAATTACAGTAGATACAACCTGCTGAGACTTGTTGATGGGACAATTCTTCCAGTGCAACAATTATGTTCTAATATATTACTTGTACATCACCCAGAATCCCTCTGTGAGGAAGATGGCCAGTTTCTAAATTTAATAAATGGATGGATGGATGGATAGATAGATGATAGAAGGATGGATGGATGGATGAATAGATAGAGAGAAGTCTTTGATTTATAATAGGTTTTCAGGCCCAGTTCAAAATACTGAGGTTTTCTTATTACAGCTCTGTTTGGCACACTGCCAGGATATATTAGGCATAATGAAATATCTCCATTCATCTAGTCATTCACTGTACCCTACCCATGAGATTTACAGAGTGTGGCTAAATAACAGGACATATCTATGATAGCCCCCTCTTTTTCTAAAGGAATGTGCAGTCCTGACTTTGTTACTATTCTTGTTGAGAGGCTAACTACTGATAGCCAACCAGAATTATAATGGTGAAATGGAAAGCCATAGGCATTTAATAAATAAATATACCAAATAAATGAATATTCCCTGAAGAAGCAAATGCTGTATTATTTTGTTGAGGTCTTGGCTACAACCTAATTTGAACAAGACATTCATCCTGTCATTTTTTGTTTTATTATTACATATTTTTAATTTTCATTCATTGCTGCATTCTGTCAAGGATCCTTCAAGATTGGGGCAGTCTATAAAATATAAAATCAAATCCCTCTTTAAATAGTATTTTGCTTATAATTGATACATTTTGCAGAATTAAAGTATATTCAGGATTATGTTTATGTGCTAGTAATGCAGATATATTTAGATATTATGAAGACACTCAACAATGCATGAATATTGGAGGCAAATAATGAATATAATATCCGAATGAATAGTAGTGGGGGAGGAATCAATTCATTGTTAAGGTTCTTTAATTGTTTAGAGAGTGGAAGGCAACAAAATATAAAATAACTTATTATGAAGGTATTAATAGCTATAGATATATTATCAGCTCTGAAATAGAATAATGCTAACAATATGGGAATAGTCAAGGAAGTGCCTCGCAATTGCAGAAAGATGGAGTCCTTAGTGGGAAGAGCTGTGGCTGACTGGCTCAAAGTTGACTCAGCCTTCCATCCTTCTGAGGTTGGTAAAATGAGGACCTGGATTGTTGGTGGCAGTATGCTGACTCTGTAAACTGCTTAGAGAGTACTGTGAAGCAATATGAAGAGGTAGATAAGTCTTAAGTGCTATTGCTTTCTCAGCTGGGTTGTTCGCTTGCTGATATTTCATTATCCAACTATGTACATAATTAATACACTGATGATATTACCTAGTGACTTAATGAAACATCTGCAAGCAATAAATGAAGCCTAGAGAGAACTGAGGATTCCACAGCTCAACTCTGATCTATGTTTAGTATCTTCTACTGGAACTTCAGAAAGGAATCATTTAAATAATATAATATGGGAGACCAGACTTTCATCAGATAATTGTTGTTGAAATTAAAGGAATTTAAAGTTTGACAGTGCTGAACTCAATATAATTTTATTTGCATTGTGTTTTGTCACACAGTCAGCAAGATATTCAGACTGGATTTGACTTTTTATCCACCTATTAATCCTTCCCCTGGAACTGGGATAGGCAGATGTTGATGGTTGATGGCTTTAGAGATATCCTTTGTAGGATTGGCATTATTATGTTAATAATATTTTTAACTATTTAATCATTTTAGGTTTTTGTCACTGATGATCCAAACCTATTTGAGTTCAGACCATTTTTATTCTATTTATTATATTCCTATTTAGAGTAAGGGAATTTGTGCAGGCAAGCTGCTATGTTACAATGTTACATGATATTTTGAATGTGAAACTATTGTAGATGTCCTCCTTGGAATTTTTGTTTCTGTTTCATTCTGTTTCTACATTTGAACTCCCAGCTTCATTTAAAAAAAAAGACAAACGCAGGCAACTTAGCGAAGAGCTAGTGAAGAAGTAGCGTCATGCACAAGGAATTGCTAAATCGTGACACTATTTCTTATATTCTGACTGCCTTGTGTGTAAACCCAGTTCCTTTTAGAAGTCCTTAATGCCTGGAAAAGTTGAAGGAAAAGGGAAAGAGAATGGCCAGCAGCAAAGTAGATTTATTTGATTACAATGGCAATGAATGCAGTGCTGAGAAGCCTAGAAAGGCCAAGTTGAAGGCAGGTTATTCCAGAGAGAATCTACCCATGTGATCATTGACATCGACTTGAATGCACTTAACCAATCAATTTATCAATCAATCCATCTTGCAAGTAATTTTTACTGCCAGCAGATGTAGATCACATGTCAGTGCTGGGTGGGAGTAGAGAATATCAGAGTTAATACAGCACCACAATTCTATTTTTCTTTTTAAATACTTTTTATTGTTTACATGTGATGTACATTGCAAAATGCTAGAGAGGAATCATTTTCATGCTTGCCAGGCTTTTTGAACAAATTATCAGCATTGTTGCTGTGTAATCTATGAAATAAGGTATCTTAAAACTATACAAGATGATCTCTTTATGGAATTCTAATTGATCATTAAAGGGAAATTCATACAATAAAAATATGATGAGTTTTTGAGCTTTTATTATGCTGTTAAACTACTAATATTCACTTAGAAGTGAGCATTTCATAAACATAAAAAAATGTTGTCTTCATTTCCTGCAATATTAAATAAATATTCACACTACCACAGGCTGAAATATTTAAGATGTCCCTTAAGGATTGAGCAGTATAACTCAACATGTTTCTTCAGGGCAATCAATTGACACTTTTAATTTTAGCTGGAATGCTATATTAATTATCTAAGTATTATTACTACAAGGTTAATCACTGTAATGTTGAGGATAAATGTTTGATATCTACTGGTAAATGATGGTACAGAGGCCTGAATGCTTGGGTGAAATTAGGTCTTCATTCTAATTACCAAGACATCTTAGACTTTGCTTCCCAGTTTGAGTAAAATTGGGACAAGGGCAAGAGAAACAATCAACAAACATTAGTGAAATCAGTTCTGGGTAATGCCATGTAAGACAATAAATATGTGCTTGCTATGCTGCTATCTTCTTCAGAATAGGAGACACAATGAGGATGAAGTTTTTTATTTGTTTTAAAACCTTATGTGCCACTTTTCAGAATTATGTTTTCTCAGGATGGCTTCTAAAATACAGACATAAATTTAGAAAATTCCAGAATAATTTAAATAAACAATGAAATAATGATTAAAATACAGCTTGTGGCAATATATAACCCATAGAGTGCTAAAATGGTGAAAACCCTTCTATGTGCACTTGAAAGCATTACATTAATTAAAATATATGAGAATGTAAACATGCACTAAGAGGTATATTTTTTCTGGGGAATATATGCCAGAATCAGAGAGCTATTACTGAGAAGTCTAGACAGATAGCCACTTACAATACAATAGCAGAGTTGGAAGGGATTGTGGAGGTCTTCTAGTTCAACTCCCTGCCTAGGGAGGAAACCCTATACCATTTCAAACAAATGGCTATCCAACATCTTCTTAAAGATTTCCAGTGTTGGGGCATTCACAACTTCTGGAGGCAAGCTGTTCCACTGATTAATTGTTCTAACTGTCAGGAAATTTCTCCTCAGTTCTAAGTTGCTTCTCTCCTTGATTAATTTCCACCCATTGCTTGTTGTTCTGCCCTCGGGTGCTTTGGAGAATAGTTTGACTCCCTCTTCTTTGTGGCAATCCCTGAGATATTGGAACACTGCTATCATGTCTCTCCTAGTCCTTCTTTTCAGTAAACTAGACAATACCCAGTTTCTGCAACCGTTCTTCATGTTTTAGTCTCCAGTCTCCTAATCATCTTTGTTGCTCTTCTCTGCACTCTTTTTAGAGTCTCCACATCTTTTTTACATTGTGACGATCAAAATTGAATGCAGTATTTCAAGTGTGACTTGCTGCTGTTTAGTGTGGGAGGTCATCAGGGCAAGATCCATAGAGATGTTATTATTATATTTAGTATATTTTCTGGTGTATAAGATGCATCGGTGTATAAGACGCACCAAGATTTTGAAGATGTAAGTAAGAAAAAAAGTTTTTTTCTTTCCCAGCCCCCAGGAGCACTCTACAGGCTTCAGCAGGGCGGGGGAAAGGGAAAAATGCCCCCCCCCATTTTTACAAAAAACGGACAAAAATTGGACAGTTTTTTGCAAAAATGGGAACACTTTCCCCCTTTCCCCAATCCTTCTGAAGCCTGCAGAGAGCTTCTGGGGGCTGGAAGAAAGAAAAAACACCCTCATTTTTGCAAAAAACAGCCCATTTTAGCCCCCCCTTTTTTTTGCAAAAATGGGATGCGGGCTGGGGCTTCGGGAGGCCAAAAATGGCTGTATTTGGTGTATAAGACGCACCAACATTTCCATGTTCTTTTAGGCGGAAAAGATGCATCTTATACAGTAAATATAGGTAAAGGTGTTCCTAAACAATGAAGGGTTTTTCATAGGCTAATTAATATCAGTTCCTTAAATTGAGTCTGGAAACAAACTGAGACTTGGAATAGATCATATCAAATCAGATTGATGGACAAGTTGAAGTTGGACAGAAAAAGTTACTTTCTGAGGTGGTTATCTAGGAATGAACATAGCTGCAAACTTGTTCCATTCATTCTTAACATGGTCTATCTTGTCAGAAGTAGATCATAGTCAGTGCTATTGAAAAATATTAAATAGTACGATAGAATCAACAGGATATATCATTTCTGTTTTTCTTCCAGATATGTTGATCATAATAGTATTTAAACCCCAATTGAAATTGATACAGAAAATCTATTTTATACTGTTAGCTATCATTTACTTAGGCATTTATCCCAAATGGAATATTGGCCTATTCTTATTTAGATTTTTTTGGATCTAGTAATGCCTTAATAAGCAGAGTAATGTCATATTTTCTATTGAGGTTGGCACCACTGTTCCTAAGGTGGAGTTCTGAAATAAGCTATAAAAATAAGGGCCGAACAGAGAGAAAGCCATCCAAAAGAAAGTGTCTAGCTAACATCAGGGTTCTGTGTGATCTTGTCTTCCACCAGGTTGGATCCTAGAAGACATCGAATCAACTTGGCTGAACAACTAAAAGAATGCATCGGCAGAGGATAAAATTTTCACTTCTATCACCATCCCAAAATATTCTCTGTAGGAGCTCTGTCAAGCATTTGGCCAGATTCAAAATGAATTTTATTTCACTGCATCAAACCTACAATGAACAATACTTTTCTGCAGTATATAAATATGGTATACTGCAGTGTGTTAAATGTAAGAAGTTATTCCATAGTTTGAAATGACTGGTTTTAACCATACTCATTCACTATAAGAAATAGGAAACTAGTTTGTTCCAAAGTGAAAACTGTTGTTTTCATTTCCCGTAAAAGAAGTTGAAAAAGAAGATGATGAATTCATGTTTACTCATCTTTGTAATGTTAAATCAGGGCTAATTTGATAAAGAGATAAGACCATCTGTCTTGAAACTTCAAGGGATTTAAATGTAGACACTTGCTGATTCTTAATATAAAATAGCTTAAATGTTTCTTTTTGTATGCCTTATTTTGTCTTCACATGCTGTTCATCTTATTATGGCTCAGGGTCTCAAAAACTGGAGTTGGTCAAGTTTCTGTAGAGTTTGAAACAACCTCTGTGATGTAATATTTTGCCTAAAAGGCTCATTATCACTTTTTTTCTATATTGCTCCCATTGAAAGCTCTATTCAGATAAAATAGATGAAAATGTCAAAGGATGTCACATGTAAGACAAACCCACTTATCTTGTAATCATGATTCTATGCAGTGCACAGAACAGATGTTTTCACATTATGGCTTCTATTGCTTATTCTATTTTGGGGCCAAAACTATCCTGCTTAGTTAGATGGAGCTACTTTTGTAACTTATTTCCCAAGTACATCACAGTTAAATGCACACATTATATCTGTCTGTCCATGTTTTTTCTGTCTGTCACATTTAGAAACCACCCAGAGGATGTACAGATAAAATGTTAAAAAACAAAACAAAACACCACAACCTAAAATGCAAACATTTAAAATAGAAGCAAAGTTTGTTAAAATTCAACATTAAAAGTTCATTAAAAGGCACTGGGGGTACGGGTGGCTTCAGGGTACTAGACAGCACTATGCTGCATGTTCCTCTGTGAGCCCCAAGTGAGATGGCAGAGCCAAAACTTTAGGTATTTTCCAAAGGACAAGAGACTGGGGTTCCACCTTATCTCTGCAGAGAGAATGTTCCAAGTTTAGGGGGGGGGCAGCAACAGAGAATATGTTCACAAATTCATTTGTTTGCAGCATTTTTATGCTGTGGTGGTGCAGTGGTTAGAATGCAATACTGCAGGCAAAGTCTCTGCCCACTCCAGAAGTTCAATCCTGACCGGCACAAGGTTGACTCAGCCTTCCATCCTTCTGAGGTGGGTAAAATGAGGACCTAAATTGTTGTGGGCAATATGCTGACTCTGTAAATTGATTAGAGAGGGTTGCAAAGCATTGTGGAATGGTATGTAAGTCTAAGTGCTATTGCTATTTTCTCCAAACACAGGAATGAAATGCTACCAGTTCGGGCTGGTTCGCCTGAACTTGTAGTAAAAAATGCTACTGGTTCGCCCAAACCAGTAGTTTAAAAAAGCTAAAAGAAGTAAAGAAAAAGTTCCAATGATCAGCTGTGCAACAATCAGCTGACTGCGCGGTTTAGTGAATCTAAATTGTGTGGCACAGCTGTTCCCCCCCCACTCACTGTTCTTCTTACCTTTGCAGACCCAGAAAAGGCTTCTTAGCACCTGAAGTGTACATGCGCATGAGAAGCGAACTGGTAGCAGACTTCAGAGCATTTCACCCCAGCCCAAACTTTAACTAAAAAGGATATGCTGCAATATGTAAAAATATTTAAAAACCAGTGAAATCTTATTGCAATCCATTAAATACAATTCAGTACATATTGTACATTTACATACCAATCAGTCTTGTCTAGTTATAGACAAATTATATTTAATTTGCCTTTAAGAGAATAGGGAAAACTAAATAAAGTTATGTTTGTCCCAGGTTTAAGGTATAGTAAAGGCAGGATACAAATAAACAAACATAATAATATAAAACTTCATATCTGATCTAACTCCAATACTCTTTAGAACAAATAAAGTCATTCTTTTCTATAAATGATGTCACTGTGACATAGTTGGTTTAATTCAATGAATCAGAGTGATAGCAATTGGTTCTAGCTGTAAAATATAGTCATTATAACTTAAAATTTATTTTCATTATCATTTGCCTTCTACTTTATGAATATATGCTTTCTCAGGTTGTGACCCTGATAATACAAGAAGTCCTGGACTTATGACTATTCATTTAGCGACCATTAAAGGGGACTTATTTCAGGTCTTTGTATTTATGACCAATGCAGCATCCTTGGGGATACATGGTTGCAATTAGGCTCTTGGCAACTAACCAGCACTTATGATAATTGCAGTATCTTGCAGTCATGTAATCGCCATTTGCTACCTCTTCGGGCAGCTTCTGACAAGAAAATCAAGCTGACAGGGGAAAACACAAGCCACATTCATATGCTGCTTTGCTAAATGTCCAAGGTGATTTGTTTACCATGTCCCCCCCCAAAAAAAGGTTCGTAAGGGTGAGGTTATGTGGTACCTCACTTAACCAACCATCCCTCTTAACAATGGGTTTTCTGGTCCCAGTTGGGATTGTAAATGAAGAACTACCTATAATCCTACATGTTCCAACAAACAATTCTACAGAATTCGATGGTAGCTTTCTATAGACTAGATTGAAATTGGTAGAAGAGATATTTCTCAAATGTAAGACTCAAATGTATGGGTAAACAGAGTCTTGGAACAAGGTATGCACAGTACAAAAGAATCTTGTACACTTTTTCTGATTCCAAAAGTTTGTTTCTGGTGTCTTATTTTCCCTTGAAATCATATTAATAGTGTGTTGATGACCTATCTTTGCCAGGAAATAAATCATGATATTTTTCTGGACTGTGCAAGTATGACAAGCAAAATATTTTTCACCTAGGATTATACTCTCAGTTGGGAAATAACCTGAAGTTATTGGCTGCATTGAAACATACATTTTTCCCTTTAGTGGTTGTGATAAAGAAACCTCATCACTCTACTGAAATTTTAAATGAGATAACTATTTCCTTACAACTGCGGTAAAATAATTTCCAGACAAGCCATTTCCCTGATTTTTTTAAAAAAAGGTTCTGTTCTTAAAATTACCAGTGCGGATGTTTGAAAAATGTCTTGAGCATATTGAAAACACTGAAAACATGAAAAACAACTCCAGCAAGTTAAAAAAATATCGACACCACCCACCCCTAAACACGTGTCACAATATTCTAACCTGATGGGATTTAGAGGGTTTTATTCTTCGCAATCTAATGTAGATACCCACAGATAGAATATGCTCAAAGAAAGATATTTCCTTAAGAAAGATATTTTGTGCAATTTATTATATATTTTAGGGAAAGGAATTTTCATTTCTTTTCCAGAACCAAAATATTTATTTGGCCCATGGCTGAAATCTTAAGCACAAATGCAAGATTTTTAAAAAGCATTTTATCTTTTTATCACATTCAGCACATTGGATATGCATCCAAACATAGATAAATGAATGGCACCAGGAGGGGTTTCACTTACCTTTCCTATCAGTTCATGTGTGTGCGTGTGTGCGTGTGTGCGCATGTGCATGTGTGTGTGTTCTCTCTCTCTTTCTATTCACTCGCAAGCGCTCCATTCATACATTTCCCCAGCCTTCCATGCATGCACTTTGCTCGAAAAACATCCTAAATAGGGTGAAATAGAGCCAGGGTAAGTGGGCAGGGACAGGCCCACCCACGATTTCTGCTACTGGTTCAGGTCCACCTCTGAACGGCACACATACCTGAGTAAATACAAAAATCTCTTTATTTGGAGCCCAACTTCCTGGACATATCTATTCAGCTATATTGACACAGTATGGAAATAATTGGCCATTGCCTTCTTTCAGGGTGTTTTTTAACTTGCCATTTTAATTTTCAGCACTGCCAAAGCACCAGGATAGAAACCAAGAATCTGTGAGTTCTTATCCTCCCATAGGCATGAAAACTAGCTTGACTGACTTTGGGCCAGTTACTCTCTCTCTCAAAGCTGGCTGAGGAACTCTGGGAGTTGAAGTCCACAGGTCTTAAAGTTGCCACGGTTGGAGACCACTGGTGTAAGCCACGGTATTCTCTCTGACATTCCATGGAAGTGAAAGTGAACTTTAAAGAAGCAGAATAGGAAGAATACTGATGCTTTTGAACTTGGAGAAGTATCTAGAGCAGGAGTTTCAAATTCAAGGCCCAGGGCCCAGATCTGGCCCATTGGGTGCTCAGATCCGGCCCATGGGGCCACCGCCCTGGAAACAGCGGACCAGCCTGTGGTGCTCTGCCAGTGAAAACGGAGTTGAGGAGGGCCACGGGCAGAGTGCTCGAATTTGACACCCCTGCTCTGTAGAACACCATGGACCGTCAAGCAAACAAACAAATAGATAATCAAAGTAATCAACCCAGAGTTCTTATTAAAGGCACTGTGACGACTCGAGGGGTTGGGAGTGGGGGGCACCGTTTTATGGTGGTTCTCCTCCTACCTGCCGGATCGGTCGCAGTTTGTGTTGACTGGAGGGCAGGGATCAACCCCGAGGCACGTCACTTGTGGGGTGCCCCAGGGGTCGGTTCTCTCACCCCTCCTGTTCAACATATATATGAAACCACTGGGTGAGATCATCCGTGGTTTTGGGGTACGGTATCATCAATATGCTGATGATACCCAACTTTTCATCTCTACCTCAAACCACCCAAATGATGCCCTCGATGTGATGTCCTGATGCCTGGAGGCTGTGCGAATCTGGATGGGGAGGAACAGGCTCAAGCTCAATCCCTCCAAGACGGAGTGGCTGTGGTTTCCGTCATCCCGATTTGTGCATCTTGTTCCATCTTTGATGATAGGGGGAGAAATTTTAGCCCCCTCAGAGAGGGCCTGCAATCTGGGCGTCCTCCTAAATATGCGGCTTAGTTTAGAAGAACACCTGACGGCTGTGACCAGGGGGGCTTTTTACCAGGTTCGCCTGGTACATCAGTTGCGCCCCTTTCTGGATCGGGATGCTCTGTGCACAGTCACCCATGCCCTCGTCCTTTCTCGCCTGGACTACTGTAACGCTCTCTACATGGGGCTGCCCTTGAAGAGCACCCAGAAGCTTCAACTGGTCCAGAATGCAGCTGCATGGGTTGTCATGGGGGCACCCAGGTACTCCCATGTTACACCCCTTTTAGGGGGCCTGCACTGGTTGCCGGTTGTCTTCCGGGTGTGATTCAAGGTACTAATCATGACCTTTAAAGCGCTCCATGGCTTAGGCCCAGGGTACCTGATAGACCACCTACTGCCACCAGTAGCCCTGCCATCATCCAGTGCGATCCCACAGAGTTGGCCTCCTCAGGGTGCTGTCGGCCAGACAGTGTCGACTGGTGACCCCCAGAGGGAGAGCCTTCTCTGTGGGAGTGCCTTCCCTCTGGAATGAGCTGCCCCCGGAGCTTCATATAATCCCCGACCTCCGGTCCTTCTGACGCGCCCTAAAAAGTTGGCTTTTCCAGCAAGCCAGCCTGGCCTGACAAAACAAATCAAAGTATTGATTATTGTTAATTTTAATTTGAATTCTTTTAACAAAATGTGTCATTGTTAATTTTAATTGGGTTTGGGGATACCCTATTTAATTTCTTTTTAACTTTTGTGTCTCTTTTAATGTTGTACGCCACCCTGAGTCCTTGGGAGAAGGGCGGCATATAAATCAACTAAACCTAAACCTAATAGAAGGACACCTGAAATAAGTTTCATGGCACCTGGTTAGAAACCAGGAGATTGTGATTTCTAGTCCCTCCTTAGGCACAAAGTTGGTTGAGTGACCTTGGGCCAGTCACTCTCAACCCTAGAAAAGAGGTAATGGCAAACAACTTGAGAAATTTTGCCAAGAAAATTGCAATTGCAATTGTCGGGAATCAAGATAAACTTGAAGGCACACACAAAACACATTTACTTCAGTATGATTAACTAATCATACTAATGTGGGCCAAAACCAGAAATGGACCAATTAAGCCATCCGGATTTTCATTTTATAGACTTTTTAGCTCCTGAGCTCTGTTTTCGCTGGCAGAGAGTTACAAGAGGCCCTTGCAGCTGAAAACAGAGCTCGTGCATCCCTTTTGAACCCAACTGGCAGAAGGTTGCAGGAGGCTGTTGCAGCCTAAAATGGAGCTCGGGAGCCCGTTTTCACTGCCAGGGCACTCAGGCCACCATAGGAGCCTCCAACACAAGTGACATTGAGCTGGCCATGGCCACCCAGGCTCCCCCAAGGTCAAACACAACCCTGATTGGCCCTCAATGAAACCGAGTTTTACACCCCTGATGTAGAAGAAACAGGCAACTGTGGAAATATTTTGGTTTTTTCAAAGTCTCCTCTTTACAATCCTGGGAGTTGAAGCCCACACATCTTAAAGTTACCAAGGTTGAGAAACATTTCAAGAGTACTACATATATTGTTTATATATTTAAACTAGTTTGGTTTTTAGTAACATGTCAATTGAAATAGGGAGCAATGAAAATGCAGTTTAAGTTCAGGGGAGACTTTAAGTCCTTCAAACTATTACAGATACATAGCCCTTGATCTGGTGCAGTTTCTTCAGAAATACTAAAAAAAACAAATATAATTCTGATAATGACAAATGTCTCTCAAGAGATGTTATGTCCATAAAAATACATAGGAATATTACATTATGCTACTAAATATAACATTGTAATGATAGGACAGTAATAATATTTTCCTTCATTTACTTTAGGAAACAATATATATATATATATATATATATATATATATATATATATATATATATATATATATATATATATATATATATATATCTTATAGTCATTCTTACAAATAGATAACATTTACCTTATGACCACAATAACCATCTAACTTAAATAATTTATATTAGTTTTTAATAGAAAAATCAATTGCTAAGCAAATCAACTCAGTGATTACTTCAATTTGCTATCCTTGAAAATAGTCTAGGCATTGTGGCAACTAGACTGCAATCTGGTGCACAGATCCCTTGATGGCCAACCTGAAAAAAAAATCTGCATGGGCTTCCAGCTGCCTATAAATATAGCCTCTGTGTAGACTTTTAAAATTTTGGAATTTAACTATTTGAAGAATGGCTTCACCTGCTATGAACCTACCTAGGACAGCAGGGCATGATGTTTTGAAGATCTCATCATGGCCAGATGCTTTACTATTTAAATATGTAGTACAAATGTACCCTGTTTGGCTCCCAAAATATGGAATTTTCTGTCCCTGGGGGCATGCCTGGCCTCAGTTCTGCTTGAACTTAGGAAAATTACAAAGGCATATCTCAGCTGCCAAGTTTTTAATTGTTAATTGATTTTAATGATCCTGATTTCAATTCTAAAGATGCTACCAGTGTATTGTATATTCCATAGAAAGGCCGGATATAAATTGAACAGTGGAAACAGGAATAATGACAACAACTGTATCCTGGCAATGTTTATATATAGCAATCCATTGATTTTCATAATTGGTCTCTTCCCAAGGTCTCTCCCAAAGCTTTTTTTCAGTCAGTAGCTGTTTCAGAATGTTTTCTCTCCTACTACTTATTTATTAACATATTCATTAGGCTTATTTGTTTTGCTTTTCTTCAGGCGGGCGACTTTTATAGCTCACCTCCAATTTTATCCCCACAACTTTATAGGTTATGCTAGATTGAAAAAGTAACTAACTCAAAGTCATCCAAAGAGTTCCAAGACTGAGAGATGGAGTTGCTTCTCAGTCTCTGCAGCCCAACATCTTAACTATTATACTATGTTTTTTTATATATGGTATTATTATTTACTTTTAATCCTAAAACCTTCCCTTTTTTTTTTTAATAAACAGATTTATATTGGATTAACACCACAATTGGGCCTAATTACTAGGTAAAATCAATTATACATGTAAGTCATGACTAATTTATGCTCCACTGATTTAAGTTGGATCAATTCCCCACTGTCCTTTTTTTCTGTGTACAGCTACTTTGTGTTAATTTTGTATGCATCCTTTAAACCCTTCTTTGATTGGTAAATACTTATTTCTTATCATAATCTGTTGTTTAGTTCAAAGGTCATTTTACAATTCAAATTGGTTAGTTTTCTCTCACAGAAGAAGGCAATTTGAATTCTAAGTTTCATAATAAAAGTGGCTTTGGAAGAGATTACAGACCATTGACTCAGTGAGGTGGATTTCTGCCTCCGTGAAGTAGCCATTGTTAGCCTGTAATAAAATAAAGTCCACCAGCCAAAATAGATAAGACCAGTCGAGATAACCTAAGATTAAAAAAAGGTTATTTGGAATCAGCAGCAGAAAAACATGTTCAGAAGATGCCCCCATTTCTTGTCTTTCAGAAACGGCTGCTACACTGCTTGGGGATGGAGCAACTAGATGCAGAGGTGATATTCAGCTGGTTCAGACCGGTTCAGACTGGTTGCTAACTTTTTGCACAGTTTGGAGAACCAGCTGATTGCACCACTGTCTGGTTCCCCCCCCCCCAGCCACTCCTTATCTCACCTCGCTCGGCTAGAGTCATGCCTGTAGGCCAACAGCTCTCTGGATGCTCTCTGGTTTCTCTCCCGCTCCTTGCCTACTTGCCTGCCATCACCTGCCTAATTTTTGATAAGTTGCTCTGAATATGGGGATTGTGTGACACCTTTCTGCTTGCCTGCCATTGTCAGTCTCCCAGGCCATGCGGCGCCTGTGGCCCAGGCCCACCTGCTCTCACTCCACACTTGCTTCCCTGCTGTCGCCACTGGGTGCAGGCCACACAACACCCCAGGCCCAGCTGCTCCCAGCTGAATCTGCTGCGGTGAGGCAAGATGCAAGCCTGAAGCCATGGGACATCTGCCCGCATGTCAGCTAAGAGCCCCACTGCCAGGAGCTGGTTCCACTGGGGTTGAAGGGCAGGCAGCTCAGGCCTGCATATATGCATGGAAACTCTGGAGCCCCTCGAGGCCTTCAGGATCAGCTTGTCCAAGGATTTGCTGAGGGCTGTGTGAGCTTTGCCATTCCCCATCACTAACTCTCCTACTGGGCCTGTGTGTTTTTGTGCAAGGCTTCCCCACCATGTCCTGCTCCGGGTACTTCCCCATTGGCTGTGTGTTGCCGCTCCTGTATGGCACTCTCTTCTTGATACTAGCAGCTGCCCACCACCCATGCGAGTGACATAGAGTTGGCCACACCCACTGAGTAACATGACACCCTCAAGCCACGCCTACCCAGCTGAACCAGTTGTTAAATTATTTGAATCTCGCCACTGACTAAATGTATAAGTCCTTATGGGGCTTATTTAAATATATAGTTTTACCAAGGATTCTAACTTCTGCATGCAAGTGTAATACTGGAACAAAAACTGTGACAGCCCAGCTGTGTATTTCATATATTGTCTCCCTGGAAACCCTCAATTATGGGCAAAAGTCGAGGACTATGTGTGTGTGAATGCTTTAGCTAGTTTGTTTTTTAGATTTATCCCAAATTTCGTTCAGTAGCTCAGCGTGGTATACATGCTACTATTTACAACCTTAGATGAACTTACTGACAATACCTTTAATTTATTCTGATGTTTTTAGATGCCAGATAGGACAAATTTATTCACACTGGTTATATTTTAACCTATGCTGAAAATATAAAATATAAACATAAAATATAAAATATAATATTATAAAATTTGTAAAATATTATAATATGTAGAAAACATTTTGCTTATTGTAGTTATTGCTATACTTACATCAATTGGTGTATATATTTTATCATGTTTTTTGTTTTATTCCGCATATATGTCATCTCAAAACTTTTTTTAAAATTTAACGTGAAATTTTCAGAGTTACATTTCAAAATCCAATCCCACAGTTTTATTTATCTAAATTGTTCAAAGTGGCTTTATAAAAACGAAATTTATGTTCCATTTCATGCACAGCTACTCTTTCTCCATGGTAATTTCTTGTTACTAAAATTGGATGATTTTGTAACTTGAGTGATAACAGTTTATGGTCAACATAATAAAACTAGTATATAAATTAAATTTGGAGTCCTAAATATTAATTCTAATTAGTCCCCCTCATTTTAAATGAGACTTTATTTCTTAGTTTGTTAGAGATCAGATTATAAAAGTATATTAATGTAATCCTTTAAAAAAGATAAAAATGAGGGGCATTCTTTTTGTTAAGAATAATTATGGTAAGTGGTAAACAAGTATATTATTTTAGGAGAGTTTTCAATGTGTTCATTTTGTTTCTGGTTTTAGTTCAATTGTGAGATTTGGAAACCTTGCAAGTCACTTTTGTTTTGTTTCAAGTAATTTAAATAATTAGGTGTAGAAATTATGTGGTGGAGGGAAATGACAGATAAAAGAAACAATTCAGTACTGCTTCAATAAGTTAGAATGCTGTGCCAAAATCTTAATACATAAATGCATAATTACAAAAGCTTTTCCTCGAAAAGTAGAGTTTAGAAAGTGTTTTCCAGTAGCTTAGATAAAATGGAACAAAATCACTGTAAATTTTTCTTCTACTAAAGAAAGAACCAATTCACACATTATAATTGTTACCTGGTTCAAATGGTTGGTGATTGGCCGGAATAGAAAAATGTGCGAACTGACAAATGATATAGGAACTTCACATGTGTGAATGATTGATAATAGCAATTTTTACATAAATTTTGAGAGTGTTAAAGCTTTGATTCCTAATGAGTTTATGAACACATTCAGTTTTGTTTGTCATTCATTATATAAAAGATGTTTGCCATTATTTTAGAATGCTTTTCTTTGTCTAACTAGCACACAACCCTAGGTTTTATGAGGGACTCCCATCCAAAAGCTATCCAAGCCTGATCCCGCTTAATTTTGTAGTTTAAATAAGTCTAGCTAGGTTTGCCATCTAGTGAAACATATTATACGCAATCAGGTTTTTGCTCTAACCACTGGGTTAGGAAGGTAAGTAGCAGTGACGTGCAGGCAGGGGAGGCAGGGCCTCACCACTGTCATCATGAAAATAAAAAAAAAATTAAAAGGAAAAAAGCTGAGATAGTTGCTGCCAGAGTCACAGTGGATGACTGCTTAGTGCTAACCTGTTTAAAAAAGCCTCTAAAAAAGTGCCCTCTACAGGAAGAGGTGAGAGAACCACATGACTCATTTAGTCTATCTTTATGATCACTCAAGCACAGTTAAGAAAGGGTTAAAAGCTGAAAAATTCCTTATGTAGATGAGGCACGTGGTTCTCTTGCCTCTTCCTGTAGAGGGCACTTTTTAAAAGGCTTTAAAAAAAAACAGTTAAGCAGAGTCATCCATTAGAGACTCTGGCAGCAGCTAACCCAGCCTGACTTCAGCAGCTCTTGCCTTTTTCTTCTTACATTTTTACATTTTCATCATGGCAGACAAGAGCAGAGTTGAAATCCTCTGTGACACAGCTGGAAAAGGTATGTGGGTCGGAGGGAGGAATTGAAAATTAATGTAATTTGTAAGTAGTTGTATTATTGTAAGTAATTTGTGTGTGTATGTGTGTGTGTGTTTTATCCACCTCTGCTTTATTTTTTATGTGGGACATAGTGGCCAGCAGGGCTTTTGGACATAGCAGCAGGCCAGGGCTTTTGGACATAGTGGCAGGGCGGCTTTTGCCTCTAGTGCCAGGGCGGCAGGGCGGCTTTGGTTCCATCCAGCATTGATTCTTTGAAGCTTTCCATAGGTCCTCTCTGCTTTTAAAGTCTTCCGTTGGTCTAAGGAAGTTTTTCCTCTATGGCGGACACGATGCCGTGGCTTTAAAGCCCTGCCACCGTGTCCGCCATAGAGCGGGACGCATCCTGCTCTACGGCAGACACGATGCCGGGGCATCCAAATGCCCTGCCGTTGTGCCTGACATAGGGCGGCTTTTGCCCGCTTGCCTCACCAGCCATAAACCTCACCACACGTCACTGGTAGGTAGGTAGATTTAAAGCACACAAACAACAAACCATGTTTTCATAATAGAAAACAAAATATAATTTGTACAGAATATAAGTGCCACACCAACAGTTTGATTACTTAGAAATCATTGGTCTACAATTATGAGGGATTATAATGATATGTATGATTTGTCCTTGCAGATATAATATTCTTTCCAAGGAAAGTGACATGCTAAGTTGAATTTTAATGCTAGATATAGGCCCAGGATATCTACGAAATTATATCATGAGGGTTTTAATTTAATGATGCTAGGAATACTAGTAATAGACAAAATAATTCTACTGGGGAAAAATAAAGTTTACTGTGCATGTGTTTTAGAGATTTAGAAACATCCATATATAGACAAAATATCTATGTTAAATTAGAGGGGTTTTGTTATATGCATGTAGAATTTACATACAAGTTTTAATGATAGAAAGTTATGTAGTGGATGTTATGTATGTATGTATGTATGTATGTATGTATGTATGTATGTATAATGGCATATCATCTCTGCTATGCATGAGAACTAATCATAGGATAAAAGTACATTTCTATCAGCTCAGTTTAACATCTTGCCTTACTTTTGAAGTCTGTAAGCTGATCAAAGATAAGAATCTCTTAATACACCCCAAGATAATAATTGTAATAATGGGGGTTGAATGTTCTGGGTTTCTTTTTTATATGAATGACTGTCTGAATAAGCATTCTGATTTATTACTCTGCAATAGGTTTTTAACAAAATAGCTTTAATTCCTTCTGTTCAGAAAGGATAGCAAATGTCAAAATAGCTCTTAATGCTATAGTTATTCAGCATCAACACTCATTCTGCTTTTTGCTAGTGTTACAGCACTATAAAATTTAGATTTATGAACAATATTATATCCAGTAACTTCCTTTCCTGTCACATAAAGCGTTCA